>NC_134353.1:675623349-675947616 GCF_048569485.1 Anomaloglossus baeobatrachus | reverse complement strand
TTCGTCCGCTGTCTGTGCTCTCTTCAGCACAGTAGTGACGTCACCGCTGTGCTGCAGAGCGCACAGACAGCGGGAGGGACAGTGACTTCTCATCAGCACATTCAAATGTACCGGCATCGGTGATCTGTGATGCCGGTACATTTGAATGTGCGATCCTGGGCAGGGGGCCCGGTGCTGGAGCTGACACTACGGCAGCTGTCGCCAGGCCCCGCCCCCAAATCACGGACCCCACAGCAGTGCAGGGGGAGGTTACTGGAGGTGCAGGGGAATGTGTGGGAGGGTGCAGGGAAGGGGGGCGGTGACTCCTCGCACTGTAGTCGCCCAGCAGGGAGGTGACATGCTGCTCCACATTTGCATGTCAACATGGCCCTGCCCATGTAGACGTGCAAAGACCGGAAGCAGCAAAATCGCGGCAGGAGCGGTCACATGACCGCTCTGAGCCGGGGGAGAGGGGGCTGACAGCGGGGCAGGTAAGTGGTCTCTATCTACTTACCTGCCCCAATGTAGCCCAATAGGGAAATAAAAAAAAAAGTCAAAGAAGCCGGATAACCCCTTTAAATACAATAAGTTAGCAGTTTCTTTCACTTCGTGGTAATGTGGTTTCTTCTTTTATGTACATGTGGTTGTATCTAAATGATCCTTTCTGTTTCAGACAGTTCCGTTACACAAACTTATCCACTCTATGGGACAATCTCGGTGGGCCTAACATCTGCAGCATGGTTTCCATCCACTCTATAAGGTCTTACCATTTGAGGTCCTATAACGTTTCTGTCCTCATCTACCATGTTAGGGTATCAGCCCATTGGGCCTCAGATTTACAGCTCTGCATGATTCACTTTTTAAAAAACACAAAAAAACTGAGCTGTAACAAATGTTCAATAAACATGCAACATTACAAGCATGTGAATTGCAGCCTCAAGACAAGAAAAAAACCAAGGAGAAAAATTGTAAGAAAAATACCCTGACTATAAATAAATAAATTGCAAGTGCTTAATAACAGGGTACTTAGTATATACATTTTTGCAAAAAGGTAAGAAGCTGTCTCACCTCGTCACGGTGTACCCATCTGAGACAGTACCTAACCTACTAAAGTTAAAAACATATTCTGTACCTGACTTGTGTCATGTCCAAACGCAGGTAATTGTTCAGCCTCAGTATCAGGAGGGCTGCACCCCCAACTTGCATAAAAGCAAGATAACAGACAAAAAACACAAAAAAACTGAGCTGTAACAAATGTTCAATAAACATGCAACATTACAAGCATGTGAATTGCAGCCTCCTTCTCCTTGGTTTTTTCTTGTCTTGAGGCTGCAATTGGATTTAGATCAGAATAATTTCAAATGCAAAGTCATCACCTTGAACTCTCTCATGCTCCTCAAACAAGACTTGGTATATTGTAGGGATCATGACTCTGCTGAAAGAGTTCATGGACATTAAGGAATACTGTTGTCATGTAGAGGTGTACTTACACCAAAGTGAAGTTTAAGGGTAAATGTTCAATGCCAAGACCAAAAGTTTCTCAAGAGAACATTCCAGAGAATCATACATCTTCCATTACTGGCTTTCTTCCAATGCCTCTCTTTCCCAGGTAATTGATTCACATACAACCAATCATCCACATGATGTAAAAAACAAGGTGGTTTAACATAACAGGTCATATTTTCCAGTATTAGTGACACTCCCGCACCCGGGCCTGGGGTGACTCGTTACTCACTCCTGGGACGCTGCAATGTCGTGGCCCGGTTCCGTGACCACGGCGGTGTCGTTTAGTAAATAGGAAGGGGATGATGACAGTTTATTCGTGACGCCACCTGTAGTATGTGGCAAGTTAGCTGTGGGATGGGGACCTCTGGGGCAGATGGTGACGCAGCTTAATTGGTGTAGTTCTCTACAGGTAGAGCTAAGCCCCAGGGCGGATGGGGGTGGTAGTACAGTACCTGACAAAAGTTCTGTCGCTTATCCATGTTATGTAAATAAAAGCTTATAACCTGACTTTAAATTCATCTATTGGTTTCATAAAATTACTCTTTTGACAGCTGAAACCCTCCCAAATTTGGTTAAGTTTATGAAAATAAAGCTGCTGCAAAGCTGAAATATTGATCATTTAATGAAAACAGAAAGGTCAGATTTTGGCAAGACAAAAGTTTTGACACCCACAGAAAGTAATGTGAAATTCAAACAAATAATTAACTTCTAATACAAAGATATGTTGCATAACATTGGTGAATCATGTTGTGGTGCTATTAGAGCCATGTTTAATATTTTGTGTGACTTCCATGAGCTTGAAGGTCTGCATCCATGCGGTTCAACAATGATTCATACAATTTATTGATGAAGTCATCAGAAATAGCAAAGAATGCAGTCTTACCTACCTCCCAGAGTTCATCTAGATTTTTTGGTTTTGTCTTCCAAGCTTCCTTTTTCATCCTACCCCAAACATGCTCAATGATGTTCATGTCTGGTGCCCGGGCTGGCCAGTCCTTGAGCACCTTGATCTTCTTTGCCAGGAGGAACTTTGTTGTAGAGATGGATTTATGAGATAGAGCACCATCTTGCTGCAGAATTTGACCCCTTTTATGATTGGGAATTTAAGAGGTAGCTAATTCTTCTTGATATTTTAGGCTAGTGATATTGCCTTCCACCTTGCAAATGTTTCGCACACCCCCATACTGAATGTAACCCCAGACCATGATCTTTCCACCACCAAACTTAACTGTATTCTGGATCCATACGGGCTCCAGTAGGTCTCCTGCAGTATTTGCGGTGGCTGTGGTGTAATTCAACTGAAGAGTCATCGGTGAAATCCACCTTTTGCCACTTTTACAGTGTCCATCTGTTTAGCAGGCTGTGAGACTTGGCAATTGCCACATGGTTTTTTAATTGCCTTTTATTTAGTGCTGGCTTCTGGGCACTGATTCGACCATGGAGGCCATTTTGAGACAGAATCCTACAAACTGTTCTAGTTGACACAGGGACTTGAGGTGACTAGGCATGTTGGAGCTCTGCTGCAGTGGAAGAGGGGCTGGCTTTGGATTTTCTAACCAACAAACGTACCTCCTGAGCAGCTGTCTTGCGGGGTTTGCTAGACCTGGGCTTGTCAAAAACATCTCCAGTCTCTTCAAATCTTTTTTTAATGCTTTATACGTGACGCTGAGACACATTAAAGGTGCCAGTCTTTGCAGTGGATCTATGAAAGGGGAATACATGGAATAGCAGAAACTGCTGTGTGAATACTGACATGAAAAATTCAATAGCTATATGTACGAATGAAATGTGGAACGGTAAGTTTTTTAACTGCATGAGAGGACACACACAAGCTAGGGACCCCAACGTAGAGAAATACTTTGGCGTAGTGTTGGGGCTCTATTGCATTGATCAATTCAGTAGCTAAATTTCTCTTTATTCATATATTCATGGCAGTAATGCAGGTTCCATTTTTCCACATTTCATTCGTACATATAGCTATTGAATTTTTCATGTCAGTATTCACACAGCAGTTTCTGCTATTCCATGTATTCCCCTTTCATAGTCACTGGTGTGCATACCTTATCTCCCCATAGTGATGTTTTTTAGGTTTTTGCACCCAGTTCAGACATAGAATGGAGTTCCAAACGTTATTTCTTATTTTCAGTGGATCTAGTCTTCAGCCTCTTGATAATCAAGACTTTGGTCGCAGGGTGAATTTTTGGCATGTTCTCAGAGGTCAAGTTGCAGTTCAACTGAAGGTCTGCGGTGCTTTGTTTCTTTTTATACACACCCACTAATTAAATGATCATTTAGTGAACACAGGTGAGGATGTAAACTAGGATTTGGTGCATTATATGACAAGGGGACAAAACTTTTGTCTTGCCAACATCTGACCTTTCTGTGTTCATTAAATGATCTATATTTCAGCAACTTTATTTTCATAACCTAAACCAAATTTGGGAGGGTTTCAGCTTTCAAAAGAGTAATTTATGAAACCAATGGCTGAATTTAAAGTCAGGTTATAAGCTTTTATTTACATAGCATGGATAAGCGACAAAACTTTTATCAGGGACTGTACAAATCGATGGTGGGGGTTGCCGGGCGGCACGCGCAGGTGAACAACGGAGCAACACAGGGATGCAGTCTCAAGGTTTTTACTCACTGTAGCAGGTTCCGAGGTAACACGACATGCCAGTGACTGCCTTTGGAGTGCTGGGTTTCACTGTGATGGGCTCCAGCTGTAGGGAGTTCGGAGGTCGAGTCTGGTGCACCTTTCTTATGTGTACCTTCCCTGGTAACACGACATGCCTTTCTTATGGTTACCTTCCCTGGTCGTCTTTCTGTGCTTGCTTCTCCCTCCTGCTTTGCGCCCTCACACACAGAACCCCGTGCCGGTGCATGCGGACCCTTTTGGATGCTGTGAAGCTCTATCCTTTGGCCCTTTTGGGCCACCTTCCAGCGAATTCGTGTGTGAATGTGGCTTCGGTGCTTGCAGTCACCTGAGCCACTGGTTTTACTAGTGGTGTACATAGGTTCTTCTCCTCTAACCTAGGGACCAGTCCCCGTTTTGTGGCCAAGTCCTTCTACATGTAGATTATATATGGAGCAAGGCCATGGGAGGATGTTGCACTTCCCGTGGTCTCTTCCCGTACCAGCTCCAGGCCAAAGGTCTTCCCTCCTCCACTGTTCCTTCCTCCCCTTTCTCTCCAAACTCCACTACTGTCTCTTCCCCCACTCATAAGACTCCACCCTTCTGACCTGGCTTTGGGTATTACATGCCCTTGCCATGTCTGATGAGGTGTTGCTGAGCGAGATTGTTGTGCTTTGTGTGAACCCGTGGATGACCTCCTCCATACCAGGATGGAATACCACACCTCTGGGTAAGGTGCAGTACCTCTGTGGTGACTGAAGCCTCAGGGGCAATACACTAGCCCTATAGAAAGAAGGAAATCCCAAACACTATATTACGAAAAATACCAGTGTTTACCCTTTATGAAAAACCAAAAGTAATACTCCAGGATAGAAGTAGAAATTGTGACAAGTACCAATCATGTATTTAATCAATATATTAATTGCAAAATAATATTAAAACCAACATGAGACATAGACAAATTAAAATAGGAAGTTGGCAGGGGGAGCAGGAAAACACCCAGCTAAGTATAACGCTAGTCACTACCTTACGGGGTCACATGGGCGGAAGGGTAGTCAGGAAAGCTGTGGTCTGGTAGCAGAAGGTCATATATAATTGTAAGGCGTAATCAGGGACGTAGTCAGGTCACAATTTGAGGGTCAAAATACCAGGAGAGCACGTAGTACATAAAGGGAGCAAGCAGAGACGTGGTCAAGTAACGGTCTGGGTCAGAGGCAGGAGAACACGACAGGAATAGGGAGCAGGCAGAGAGAAGTCCAATAACAGTCTGGAGTCAGAATACCAAGATCAGAATAAAAACAGATACACAAGCTACAGCAACACAGCAGAGCCAGACAATACAACTGGCAGAGTCCTAGGAAAGCATGCACAGTAAAGAAGTCTGAGCAATTACCTGGAAGGTGGAACAGATGAGTAACCAGCATCTCCCAATACCAACCTGAACTCCTGTTTAGTAACCAAGCTGTCAGTTCTCCCCGCCCGTCACGTGTGCCCCTCGATTGGAGACTTTCCCTAGGTGGGACGCTATTGCAGCGTATGTCTTGTATGACGTGAGGAGGAGGCACACCATGGGCTAGGGGGAGGTTTCCCTCCCCTCCTATCACTATTGACTTCTGACAGCCATGAGCGGTCCCAGGGTGAAACGCACGCTGAGCAGCCCTGGAAGCTGCTCTACACGTGCTGAGAACTAATGGGACTACACCAGTATCTACATGACGCTAATGGAATTAAACATCAGGTGAGTTGTCCCTCCTGATTGGAGGAGCCACATTAAAGCTATGTTTAAAAGACCCCACTTTTCATGAGCCAGACTCTTTGACATCTGAGGCATGTGAGGGCTGGCAATAAGGACCTGGTATACATCTAGCATTATGTCCCCTGAAGAGTCGATGTGGATGAAATGCATCGGGACACCAACAGGGTCAGCTTAGGGGTCCAACTTTGCAATTTAGATGTGGACCGTCCTTGTTAGGACGGGAGTTTGGGGTGGCAGGTAACTTTGTTATTTTTTGGTCTCCTGGTTGGATAGGGAGAGTGAATGCTGGACTAGCATACTGAACCCAGGAATCTGAAGGAGAGACTGCCTGCCCCCCTTTTTTGGAAGGATTTGGTGAGACCATTCCTTTTTAAATGCCTTACCATATGTTAATAATTATGGTATCTGACCATTATCAGTATCAGGTGTTAATTGACAACATTTTCTGTTAGGTATATTCATTTTTTATGCTTAGTTTTTTTATCAAACTGGACCATTGTCCATTGACCTTGGCATAATCACTTTTTGTTTTGTTTATTGTGTTGGTTTTGTTAATTTGTTTTGACCTAGTGGCCACCACCATGTTTATCTAAATGCAGCATGATTTGCCTATAAGCTACCTGGGCACTCATGTTACATATACATGGTGAGGGCTTTCTGAGCTGATGATATATGAATTAGAGGAACTGTGTTCTTCTTTTTAGATTATTTATAATAAAGGATTTAATTTTAATGCTGTTATACACACTGTCATTGGGATTGCTGCATTACATAATAACCTAGTTATGGCAGGGTTCTTATCCACGGGTCTAAACACTGATGAATGGTTGGTTGAAGCTAGAAATGTTTTTTCAGACAAAGAATTCACTCAGAAAAGATATACACCGTCCTATGGGGCAGCCTTTAATGAACTAACCCAGATTTATAGGGACCAGATTGTCTCTTGGTGGGAGGTCCAATCTTTAGAAAGTTACATTAAGGTCGGAATCGTCTCCCAAGGGGTCTTAGGATTCAGCTTTCAGTTGGACCACGTTATAAGAGTGCATCATTTGTCACCAACTGGGAAAGAGAGGCCACTAATAGTTCCTTGAAACTTATGCAGATTATGTTGGAGGAAGAGAACGCCACTCTTTCACAGTTGAATAATAAACTTAAAGAATCTATTGAGATTACTAAAAAATACTCTAGTGAACCAGACTTTACCAATAAGGAGAAAAAGTTACAGGATAGTCTGGAACGGTTCCAATACCATCTGAAAGAACGGAAGCATAAACAATATAACAGGGACGTTCTAGACTTCAAGGATAACCGAGCCTATCAGGTTATCAATAACCAACCACTAGTGGACATTCCATCCATAGTACCTTCCTCCACTGATACCGAAACCTCGGATACCGAGGGATTCAAGAGGTCTAAGAAAAATAAAAACAAGGGTCGAGGAAGAGGAGGTTTTAGATCAGGAGAGAGATTGGATTATTCTCCTCCCTCTCATTCCTTTGAACCCCATTTTCTCAGGAACCGTCAATTTCACAGAGGCAAATGACACTAAATATAGAGAATTTATACCTGTCCAAAAAAGCACTTAGTCCAGTTGAAATAGGCCTTCTCAAAAGAGGATTATCATTTGTACCGACATCTAACTTTGACCTGTTTGAGTCTATCAAGGACCTCAACCTCTTCCTTAGGAAGTTGAGGTGGAGAAAACATTTTCTCAAACAGGACGCCAGGATCTTGATATTCCGGCTGATCTTCGTCCGGATATTAGACTCCTGAGTAGTCTTGAGATAGAGAACCCTAACCTGGGGGGCCGGGGTCCTTTCACAAACCTCAAAAATAAAAGTTCTAAAAATCCACCAGTAATGTCGGATTTGTCGGCAATAGATATTTTTGAAGAATTAGTCACAAAAGAACTGATGGACCTAGCTATGACTGGTGCTTTTTCTAAATTCAATTTGGACAGGTCAGAGATGCAGGCCTTGAAGGATCTGGAGAATGATGACCACATTGTCATAAAACCCTCAGACAAGGGTGGCAATGTGGTCGTCATGGACACGGATAAATATGTTGACCTCTGCGCTGGTTTGTTGAATGACCGAGACACTTATGAGTAGAGATGAGCGAACTGGCCGTGGTTCGGCTCGAGTTCGGTTCGTCGAAAGGAGGTCTTGTTCGAGTTCAGTTCGGCGAACGTTCGACGAACCGAACTCGAACCAATAGGATATAATGGGAGGCAATCACAAACACATAAAAACGCATTATAAATGTACACATACAGTTAATAAACATTGCCATAACACTTACCGGTCCCCGCGATCCCTCCTGCACTCTGTCTCCTGCCGCTATTCCATCCGATGATCGCTGAATCCTCCCGGTGACCAGCACTGCCAGCAGTGATGCAGGACCTATCGTGATGTCAAAATAGCCATGTGACCAGTCACGTGGCTATTATCTCATTGGCTACAGACTGGTCACATGGCTTTGACGTCATGTCCTGTCCTAGGTCCTGTCATTGCACTCTCCGGTACACGGTGCACATTTGTGTATCGCCGTGTATCGGCGACATGCTCTAGCACACGGTCGACTCCCCATTCCGTTAGGGACCGGCTGACACAGCCGGTCATTAACGGAGATCACCGTTGCCATAGCAACGCAGTTAGCGTTGACGTCACCGCTAACCGCGGCTCCGGGAATCACATGACGGAGCACCGTTACTATGGTAACGCGTCTGTCAGCGTTACCGTTTTTACCGCTAACAGCCAGCAGCACTGATCTCTCCCGGAGTGAAGGCTGCACGCTGCTTCCCGTGCAGCCTTCACAGAGTGATTTCTGCACGGGAAGCAGCGTCTTTCCCCATGCAGCAGTGATGGAGCAGAGCTGCATTTGTTGAACGAGAAAGACAGAAGACCATGGATCGTGGAGGGCTGACAGGGGGTAATAAAGATGGAGTCTCTAATGTGTCTGTGTATTTATTTCTATTAAAGTATTTTTTCTCTGTGTGGTGTCTTTTTTTTAACCCTTTATTGGAGATTCTTAATGGCCGGGTCAAACGTGCCTGACATTAAGAATCTCTGGCTTAATACTAGCTAGTAAAACAAAGCTAGTATTAACTCATTATTACCCAACAAGCCACCCGGCTTCAGGGCTGTTGGAAGAGTTGGATACAGCGCCAGATGATGGCGCTTCTATGAAAGCGCCATTTTTTGGGGCGGCTGCGGACTGCAATTCGCAGCAGAGGTGCCCAGAAACCTCGGGCTAACCTGTGCTGTGGATTCCAATCCCCAGCTGCCTAGTTGTACCTGGCTGGACACAAAAATGGGGCGAAGCCCACGTCATTTGTTTTTTAATTATTTCATGAAATAAGTGAAATAATTAAAAAAAACGGGCTTCCCTATATTTTTGGTTCCCAGCCGGCTACAAATAGGCAACTGGGGGTTGGAGGCAGCCCTTGGCTGCCTGCTGTACCTGGCTAGCATACAAAAATATGGCGAAGCCCACGTCATTTTTTTGGTGGGCAAAAAACTTCTGCATACAGTCCTGGATGGAGTATGCTGAGCCTTGTAGTTCTGCAGCTGCTGTCTGCTCTTCTCCATACAGACAGACAGCAGCTGCAGAACTACAAGGCTCAGCATACTCCATCCAGGACTGTATGCAGAAGTTTTTTGCCCCCTGAAAAAATTATGTGGGCTTCGCCATATTTTTGTATGCTAGCCAGGTACAGCAGGCAGGTACGGCTGCCCCCAACCCCCAGTTGCCTATTTGTACCCGGCTGGGAACCAAAAATAAAGGGAAGCCCTTTTTTTATTATTTCCTGAATTTCATGAAATAATTAGAAAACAAATGACGTAGGCTTCGCCCCATTTTTGTGTCCAGCCAGGTACAACTAGGCAGCTGGGGATTGAAATCCGCAGCACAGGTTGGCCTGAGCTTTCTGGGCCCCACTGCTGCGAATTGCAGTCTGCAGCCGCCTCAGAAAATGGCACTTTCATAGAAGCGCCATCTTCTGGCGCTGTATCCAACTCTTCCAGCACCTGCCTGCTATACCTGGCTAGCATACAAAAATATGGCGAAGCTCACGTCCTTTTTTTGTAGTTTTTTGGCATAAAAAATGCTTCCCTGGATTTTCCATTGCCAGTGAAGGTAACACCAAGCAGTGGGGGTTAGCAGCCAGTGGCTGCTTGGATTACCCTTAGCTAGCAATACAAAAAATGCAGCGGGAGCCCATAAATATTTTTTTTAATTATTTATTTAAATAACTAAAAACAAAATGGGCTTCCCTGTATTTTGATTGCTGGACATCACAGTGCTGTAAAAATAAATCTTTAAATAAAATGACGTAGCGCTCCGCGGTATTTTTGATTCTCAGCGCAGCTAAAGCAGACAGCTATGGGTTGCCACCCCCATCTGCCTGCCGTTACCTTAGTTGGCAATCAAAATACAGGGAAGCCCATTAATTTTTTCTATTTAAAAAATAGTTAAAAAAAAAATGACGTTGGGTCCCCCCATTTTTGATAGCCAGCTAGGGTAAAGCAGACGGCTGCAGCCTGAAAACCATAGCTGGCAGCTTTACCGTGGTTGGGGATCCAACGTGGAGGTCCCCCAAGGCTCTTTTTTTATAATTATTTTATAAATATTAATAATTACTAGTGATGAGCGAGCATGCTTGTAACTACTCGGTACTCGCACGAGTATCACTGTACTCGGGCTGCTCGGCGGGTACCGAGTAATTTTGCAATACTCGTGCTTTACTCGTGGTCTTCATCCCTGCATGTTGGCACTCTTTTGAGAGCCAGCCCTCATGCAGGGATTGGCTGGCAGACCACTGCAATGCCACAGCCCTGTTAGTTGTGGAATTGCAGTGATTGGCCGGCCTGCACAGCGTGACCGAGCCTTTATACCGGCCGGCGCGCTGTGCTCTGTACACAGCCATCTCATATTCCCTGCTTTCCACGCCCACAGGCGCCTATGATTGGTTGCAGTGAGACACGCCCCCACGCTGAGTGACAGGTGTCACACTGCACCCAATCACAGCAGCCGGTGGGCGTGTCTATACTGTGCAGTAAAATAAATAAATAAATAATTAAAAAAACGGCGTGTGGTTCCCCCCAATTTTAATACCAGCCAGATAAAGCCATACAGCTGAAGGCTGGTATTCTCAGGATGGGGAGCCCCACGTTATGGGGAGCCCCCCACCCTAACAATATCAGTCAGCAGCTGGCCAGAATTGCCGCATACATTATATGCGACAATTCTGGGGCTGTACCCGGCTCTTCCCGATTTACCCTGGTGCGTTGGCAAATCGGGGTAATAAGGAGTTATTGGCAGCCCATAGCTGCCAATAAGTCCTAGATTAATCATGTCATGCGTCTATGAGACACCTTCCATGATTAATCTGTAAATTACAGTAAATAAACACACACACCAGAAAAAATCCTTTATTAGAAATAAAAAACACACACATATACCCTGGTTCACCACTTTAATCAGCCCGAAAAAGCCCTCCATGTCCGGCGTAATCCAGGATGATCCAGCGTCGCATCCAGCTCTGCTGCATGGAGGTGACAGGAGCTGCAGAAGACTCCGCCGCTCCGGTCACCTCCACACAGCAAATGAACACAGCCGCGCGATCAGCTGCTGTCACTGAGGTTACCCGCTGTCACCGCTGCATCCACCGGTGGCCGCGGGTAACCTCAGTGACAGCAGCTGATCGCGCGGCTGTGTTCATTTGCTGTGTGGAGGTGACCGGAGCGGCTGTGTGTGCTGCGGCTCCGGTCACCTCCATGCAGCAGCGCTGGATGCGACGCTGGATCATCCTGGATTACGCCGGACATGGAGGGCTTTTTCGGGCTGATTAAAGTGGTGAACCAGGGTATATGTGTGTGTTTTTATTTCTAATAAAGGATTTTTTCTGGTGTGTGTGTGTTTATTTACTGTAACTTACAGATTAATCATGGAGGGTGTCTCATAGACGCCTGACATGATTAATCTAGGACTTATTGGCAGCTATGGGCTGCCAATAACTCCTTATTACCCCGATTTGCCAACGCACCAGGGCAAATCGGGAAGAGCCGGGTACAGTCCCAGAACTGTCGCATATAATGTATGCGGCAATTCTGGGCGGCTGTTGGCTGATATTGTTAGGGTGGGGGGCTCCCCATAACGTGGAGCTCCCCATCCTGAGAATACCAGCCTTCAGCCGTATGGCTTTATCTGGCTGGTTTTAAAAATGGGGGGAACCGCACGCCGTTTTTTTTAATTATTTATTAATTTTAATTATTAATTTTAATTATTTATTAAATAATTAAAAAAAACGGCGTGCGGTTCCCCCCATTTTTAAAACCAGCCAGATAAAGCCATACGGCTGAAGGCTGGTATTCTCAGGATGGGGAGCTCCACGTTATGGGGAGCCCCCCACCCTAACAATATCAGCCAACAGCTGCCCAGAATTGCCGCATACATTATATGCGACAGTTCTGGGACTGTACCCGGCTCTTCCCGATTTACCCTGGTGCGTTGGCAAATCGGGGTAATAAGGAGTTAATGGCAGCCCATAGCTGCCACTAAATCCTAGATTAATCATGTCAGGCGTCTCCCCGAGATTCCTTCCATGATTAATCTGTAAATTACAGTTAAAAAACACACACATCCGAAAAATCCTTTATTAGAAATAAAAAACACTAACAAAGTCCCTCATTACCAATTTATTAACCCCGACAAACCCTCCATGTCCGGCGTAATCCACGGACTCCGGCGTCGCGTCCAGCTCTGCTGCATGGAAGTGACAGGAGCTGCAGAAGACACCGCCGCTCCGGTCACCTCCACGCAGCTAATGAAGACAGCCGTGCGATCAGCTGAGCTGTCACTGAGGTTACCCGCTGTCACTGGATCCAGTGACGGCGGGTAACCTCAGTGACAGCTCAGCTGATCGCGCTACTCACCTCATTTGCTGCGTGGAAGTGACCGGAGCGGCGGTGTCTTCTGCAGCTCCGGTCACCTCTATGCAGCAGCGCAGGATGCGACGCTGGAACATCCTGGATGACGCCGGACATGGAGGGCTTTTTGGGGCTGATTAAAGTGGTGAACCAGGGAATGTGTGTGTGTTTTTTATTTCTAATAAAGGATTTTTCGGGTGTGTGTGTTTATTTACTGTAACTTACAGATTAATCATGGAGGGTGTCTCATAGACGCCTGACATGATTAATCTAGGACTTATTGGCAGCTATGGGCTGCCAATAACTCCTTATTACCCCGATTTGCCAACGCACCAGGGCAAATCGGGAAGAGCCGGGTACAGCCCCAGAACTGTCGCATATAATGTATGCGGCAATTCTGGGCGGCTGCTGACTGATATTGTTAGGCTGGGGGGCTCCCCATAACGTGGAGCTCCCCATCCTGAGAATACCAGCCTTCAGCCGTATGGCTTTATCTGGCTGGCATTAAAATGGGGGGGACCGCACGCCGTTTTTTTTTAATTATTTATTAATTTATTTTACTGCACAGTATAGACACGCCCACCGGCTGCTGTGATTGGGTGCAGTGTGACACCTGTCACTCAGCGTGGGGGCGTGTCTCACTGCAACCAATCATAGGCACCGGTGGGCGGGGAAAGCAGGGAATAGGAGATTGTTTAATGAGCGGCCGGCTTTTTCAAAATAGTAAAAGCCGCCGGTCACCTCCACGCAGCTAATGAAGGGAATAGCGCGATCAGCTGCTGTCAGTCAGGTAACTCCCGGCCACCGCTGGATCCAGCGGTGCCGCGATTAACCTCAGTGACAGCAGCTGATCGCTCTACTCACCTCAGTTGGTGCATGGAGCTGACTGGAGCGGCGGTGAGTAGCGCGATCAGCTGAGCTGTCACTGAGGTTACCCGCGGCCACCGCTGCATCCACCGCTGGATCCAGGTAACCTCAGTGACAGCTCAGCTGATCGCTATACTCATCTCATTAGCTGCGTGGAGGTGACCGGAGCGGCGGTGTATTCTGCAGCTCCTGTCACTTCCATGCAGCAGAGCTGGACGCGACGCTGGAGGACTGTGGAGTACGCCGGACATGGAGGGTTTGTCGGGGTTAATAAATTGGTAATGAGGGACTTTGTTAGTGTTTTTTATTTCTAATAAAGGATTTTTCGGGTGTGTGTGTTTTTTAACTGTAATTTACAGATTAATCATGGAAGGAATCTCGGGGAGACGCCTGACATGATTAATCTAGGATTTAGTGGCAGCTATGGGCTGCCATTAACTCCTTATTACCCCGATTTGCCAACGCACCAGGGTAAATCGGGAAGAGCCGGGTACAGCCCCAGAACTGTCGCATCTAATGTATGCAGCAATTCTGGGCGGCTGCTGACTGATATTGTTAGGGTGGGGGGCTCCCCATAACGTGGAGCTCCCCATCCTGAGAATACCAGCCTTCAGCCGTATGGCTTTATCTGGCTGGTATTAAAATTGGGGGGACCGCATGCCGTTTTTTTTAATTATTTAATTATTTATTTCACTGCACAGTATACACACACCGGCTGCTGTGATTGGTTGCAGTGAGACAGCTGTCACTCAGTGTGGGAGCGTGTCTCACTGCAACCAATCATAGGCGCCGAAAAGCAGGACAGCAGGGAATAGGAGATTGATTAATGAGCGGCCGGCTTTTTCAAAAGAGGAAAAGCCACCGGAGTTTAGTGAACAGCAGTGCAGCGCCGCGGCAGTGATCGGGGAACGGTAAGTAAGAGAGAGGGGGGGGAACTGACCGACAGACTGTGAGAGGGGGACAGACAAGACAGAGAGAGACAGACCGACGGACTGAGGGAGATAGAATAAAAAAAAAAAAATGACCGACATCGCTAGTAAAAAGCACAAAACGTGCGTTTTGGACATCGGAGTGCCACACAAGGTTTTCATGTAAAATCTTTCATGTATTAATCTCAAAAAGTAACATACACCAGCTCTATCTCACTATTGGGTATGTGCCCTTAACATTTCCGCCATGAAAATTCATTTTGGTGTCATTTTGGAAGGTTTTCTGGTGAGTCCGTAAAAATGGCGTAAAACTCGGACAAAATTGTTCACATCTGTGACTTTTGAGTGATAAATGCTTCAAGGGGTCTTCCCCATGCTGATGCCATGTCATTTGAGCACTCTTCTGAGACTTTTGTGACATTTTTAGGGTTTCTCCATGCTGCCGGGGGGTCATTTCACAAAAATACTCGGGTCTCCCATAGGATAACATTGGGCTCGGTGCTCGGGCCGAGTACACGAGTATCTTGGGAGGCTCGGCCCGAGCTTCGAGCACCCGAGCTTTTTAGTACTCGCTCATCACTAATAATTACACAAAAAAAGTAGGGTCTTCCCCAAATTGGATCACCAGCCAAGGTAAAGCGGACAGCTGTGGTCTGGTATTCTCAGGGTAGGAAGGTCCATAGTTATTGGGCCTTCACAGCCTAAAAATAGCAGGCCGCAGGCACTCCAGACGTGGCGCATCCACTAGATGCGCCAATCCTGGCGCTTCACCCCAGCTCATCCTGTGCCCTGGTGCAGTGGCAAACGGGGTAATAAATCGGGTTGATACTAGCTGTAAAGTCACCTGAGATCAAGCCCAGCAGTTTGTGATGTCATGGCGTCTATTAGATACTCAACATCATAAACTGTCAGTACTAACAAAAAAAAAAATCGACAAAAGAAATTTATTTGAAAAAACAGTCCCCAAAACATTTCCTCTTTCACCAATTTGTTGTAAGAAAAAAAATAAAGGGGTCCCACGACGACTCTGGACCGTCTAGAATATGGGGGAGAGACACTCAGGGAACGTATCCCCCATTTTCTAGGAGTGCGGACCCTTCATGTGAGGAGTGTGGGTGCAATGAATCTGCACTCACTCTCCCCGGGTCCACAGCAGCAGAGTCCATGTCGTAATGGTTGCTACCAAAGCTGCAATGCCCTGCTCATGAGGTAAGGGCATGCCTAATCAGGAGAACTATTCTACATTTCCAAATATTGGTATTTGCTGATATTATTGCTATTCCACCTACTATATAATGGGGATAGGATCTTGGAGATGGAATACCCCTTTAAGTCCAGTTATCCAGCTGAATGAATACTTAACAACAGAGCTCGCTATTTAGATGTGTTTTCTTGTGGCGTATAACGGACTCTCATGTTTGGTAGTCGTTCAGCAGGGAAACTATAAAAGCAAATCCCTCCATTTGGAAATGTAGTACAGTTAGGTCCAGAAATATTTGGACAGTGACACAATTTTCGCGAGTTGGGCTCTGCATGCCACCACATTGGATTTGAAATGAAACCTCTACAAGAGAATTCAAGTGCAGATTGTAACGTTTAATTTGAAGGTTTGAACAAAAATATCTGATAGAAATTGTAGGAATTGTACACATTTCTTTACAAACACTCCACATTTTAGGAGGTCAAAAGTAATTGGACAAATAAACCAAACCCAAACAAAATATTTTTATTTTCAATATTTTGTTGCGAATCCTTTGGAGGCAATCACTGCCTTAAGTCTGGAACCCATGGACATCACCAAACGCTGGGTTTCCTCCTTCTTAATGCTTTGCCAGGCCTTTACAGCCGCAGCCTTCAGGTCTTGCTTGTTTGTGGGTCTTTCCGTCTTAAGTCTGGATTTGAGCAAGTGAAATGCATGCTCAATTGGGTTAAGATCTGATGATTGACTTGGCCATTGCAGAATGTTCCACTTTTTTGCACTCATGAACTCCCGGGTAGCTTTGGCTGTATGCTTGGGGTCATTGTCCATCTGTACTATGAAGCGCCGTCCGATCAACTTTGCGGCATTTGGCTGAATCTGGGCTGAAAGTATATCCCGGTACACTTCAGAATTCATCCGGCTACTCTTGTCTGCTGTTATGTCATCAATAAACACAAGTGACCCAGTGCCATTGAAAGCCATGCATGCCCATGCCATCACGTTGCCTCCACCATGTTTTACAGAGGATGTGATGTGCCTTGGATCATGTGCCGTTCCCTTTCTTCTCCAAACTTTTTTCTTCCCATCATTCTGGTACAGGTTGATCTTTGTCTCATCTGTCCATAGAATACTTTTCCAGAACTGAGCTGGCTTCATGAAGTGTTTTTCAACAAATTTAACTCTGGCCTGTCTATTTTTGGAATTGATGAATGGTTTGCATCTAGATGTGAACCCTTTGTATTTACTTTCATGGAGTCTTCTCTTTACTGTTGACTTAGAGACAGATACACCTACTTCACTGACAGTGTTCTGGACTTCAGTTGATGTTGTGAACGGGTTCTTCTTCACCAAAGAAAGTATGCGGCGATCATCCACCACTGTTGTCATCCGTGGACGCCCAGGTCTTTTTGAGTTCCCAAGCTCACCAGTCAATTCCTTTTTTCTCAGAATGTACCCGACTGTTGATTTTGCTACTCCAAGCATGTCTGCTATCTCTGATGGATTTTTTCTTTTTTTTCAGCCTCAGGATGTTCTGCTTCACCTCAATTGAGAGTTCCTTAGACCGCATGTTGTCTGGTCACAGCAACAGCTTCCAAATGCAAAACCACACACCTGTAATCAACCCCAGACCTTTTAACTACTTCATTGATTACAGGTTAACGAGGGAGACGCCTTCAGAGTTAATTGCAGCCCTTAGAGTCCCTTGTCCAATTACTTTTGGTCCCTTGAAAAAGAGGAGGCTATGCATTACAGAGCTATGATTCCTAAACCCTTTCTCCGATTTGGATGTGAAAACTCTCATATTGCAGCTGGGAGTGTGCACTTTCAGCCCATATTATATATATAATTGTATTTCTGAACATGTTTTTGTAAAGAGCTAAAATAACAAAACTTGTGTCACTGTCCAAATATTTCTGGACCTAACTGTATATAGCTCTCCTGATCAATTATGTTCCTTACCTCATGAGCAGGGCATTGCAGTAATAATAATAATTTATTCATTTATATAGCGTTTGTAATACTTATATATGTTCTGAGGATTTCGATAGCGTAGGGCAATGACAATCAGAGACGAGTTCTTGGTACAAGATATTTTATAATATGTAACCACGGTAGATACACAACGGAAAACACAGCGGTACAAATACACAAATACCTTCCCGAAACGGAGCGAAGGGAATTCCCGGGGCCACGCACCGGACTCCCCCAGGGAGACCACCAGAGCGAACCCCTATACAGGGACTGTCCGGCAATCACCCTGGAAGGCCTAAATGCGCAGCAGCCGGGACACAAGGGGCAAGCGGTAAAAGTCCAGGAGTGTCCGTACGGGATGATTGTCCAGAGTGGTTACGAACCAGAGAGAACCGGGCAGAGTGCTGACCGAAGATGGCAGAAGGAATCCGGGCACAGCTTTGAGAAACCGGGTAAGGTCCAGAGTCGGTCGGTCGGTAGTCTTTAGGAGGATCCAAAGGTAATCAGGATTAGCAGCAGCAAAGCAGGAGCACACAGCAAGCAGTATACTCAGGCACTGGACTAGGCTTAGAGGCGGCCTTTTAAGCAGCTGGACAGGAAGTAGGGCAACAGAACAGTAAACTCCATGTTAACCGAGGGCAAGCTCATTCAAAAGAGAACTGGAAAACCTGGAAACCTGACATTGTTATTAATTCCATAGCGCTGTATGTCTTTGGAGTGTGGGAGGAAACCGGAGTACCTGGAGGAAACCCACGCAAACACGGGGAGAACATACAAACTCCTTGCAGATGGTGTCCTTGGTGAGAATTGAACCCAGCACCTCAGCGCTGCAAGACTGCAGTGCTAACCACTGAGCCACCATGCCGCCCATTTAGCTTAAAAATGCATAACCACCACTCACTGTGTCTGAACACAGGAAGCTGAGCTGACAGCCGCTCTGTGCATGCGGCAGCGTCTATTGTGAAGGAGAGGGCCGTGGGGGGGATCAACGCTGCACAGGTACCGTGGGACACCGGGGAACACCGGTGGGGTTATAGGGAGTGACCTAGCAGGGCCTGGGGAGGAGTTTTCTGTCGCATGTGTCATGGCACATGCGACAGAAATCAGAGGAGTAGGGTGAATGCAGCTGGTACGCTGCTGTGCGCGTGGCCATCTTGGATTTCTGGGAGGGCATCAGGGGGGGCACTTGAGCGGGAACCGGAAAAACCGTCCTGAATCATGATCTCCAGGGTCTCGGCTAGTCCTGAAACCCCCGAGATTTTCTGACGCTAGGGGGCGTTATTCACTTATTTCTGCCTGCTGTTTATAAACGGCAGAGCAGAATAAGGCTACATTAACATAGTTACATAGTTACATAGTTACTTAGGTTGAAAAAAGACCTAGGTCCATCTAGTTCAACCTTCCTCCACCAGGTCTACATTTAGTCACTAAGTCATTTATAACCAACAATGTTTTGTGTACTGAGGAAATCATCCAGCCCTTTTTTAAAAGCTGTTATAGTATCTGCCATTACTACCTCTTGTGGTAGTGTATTCCACAGTCTGACCGCTCTAACTGTAAAGAACCCTTTCCTATTTAGGTGTCGGAATCGCTTTTCTTCCACTCGCAGTGAGTGCCCCCTGGTTCTTAGTACTGTCTTTGGAAGAAATAAGTCATGTGCCAGTCCTTTATATTGACCACACATGTATTTATACATATAAATGAGATCTCCTCTGAGACGTCTTTTTTCTAAGCTAAACATATCTAACTTTTTCAACCTGTCATCATATGGGAGGCCTTCCATTCCTTGTAATAGTCTAGTTGCCTGCCTTTGAACTGACTCTAACTTCTGAATGTCCTTTTTAAAATGTGGAGCCCAAAACTGGATCCCGTATTCCAGATGTGGCCTTACAAGTGATTTATAAAGGGGTAACAATACGTTTGGATCACGGGATCTAATCTCTCTTTTTATACACCCTAAAATCTTGTTTGCTTTAGCAGCTGCTGCTTGACATTGAGTGCTGCTGCTCAGCTTATTTGTAATGAGAATACCCAAGTCCCTCTCCTGTTCTGTAGTCCCGAGTTTACTTCCATTTAATGTATACGCAGCTATAGGATTACTCCGTCCTAGGTGCATTACTTTACATTTATCAACATTAAATCTCATTTGCCAAGTATCTGCCCATTCTGACATCTTATCCAGATCTTTTTGTAATATTGTACTATCCAGGTCAGTTTTTAATATCCTACATAGTTTGGTGTCATCGGCAAAGACTGACACTGTACTATCAATCCCATCCACAAGGTCATTAATAAAGAGAGTAAAAAGAATCGGTCCAAGCACAGATCCCTGCGGCACCCCACTGCTGACTATAGCCCATTTAGAGAATGTACCATTTATGACTACTCTTTGTTTCCTATCTTTTAGCCAATTCCTTACCCAGTTGCATATTGTGTCCCCAAGTCCTTGCTTCTGGAGCTTTAGTATAAGGCTATTATGTGGTACAGTATCAAATGCCTTTGCAAAGTCCAAATAAATCACATCAGCTGCATTACCAATATCCAGGTTTGAACTTACCCCCTCATAGAACCCCAACAGGTTGGTTAGACACGACTTATCTTTCATGAATCCATGCTGTTTCTCAGTTATCATATTATTTTCTGCAATATATTTTTGCATGTCATCCCTTAAAATGCCCTCAAAAACTTTGCATACTACTGGTGTCAGGCTTACTGGACGGTAGTTGCCTGGATCTACCCTCTTACCATTCTTAAATATCGGTACCACATCAGCAATCCTCCAATCCTGAGGCACCAACCCTGTTACAAGTGAGTCTAAAAAGATGAGATACAGCGGTCTGTCGAGTACGGAGCTCAATTCCCTCAATATTCGTGGATGAATGCCATCTGGCCCTGGGGATTTGTCAATGTTTAATTTACTCAGACGTAGGCGTACTTCATCTTGTGTTAAATTAATTATATCGGGTGGTGGACTTTGATTTTTCACTTGTTGAATGATCCCTGGTACAGTCAGTTCCTTGGTGAATACAGATGAGAAATGCCTATTTAATATCTCAGTCTTTTGTTTGTCCTCTATAACTAACTTGTTATTATATTTTAAGGGGCCGATACTATCCTTTGTTTTCCTTTTGGCATTAATGTATTTATAAAAGATTTTGGGATTTATTTTAATGTCATTGGCGATTTTTGTTTCAGTAGCTAATTTTGCTTGTTTGATTTCTTTTTTACATTTCCTATTGATATCTTTATACTCCTGAAATGCTATTTCTGTATTCTCAGCCTTCAAGATTTTAAATGCTCTTTGTTTTTGTTTTATTATACTTTGTACAGTCTTATTTATCCATAGTGGTTTCCTTTTATTCCTGGACATTTTATTACCAGAGGGTATACGTTTTTTACAGGACTCTAGTAGTATATCCTTAAACTTACCCCATTTATGTTCGGTATCCCCAGTTACCATGACTTTGTCCCAATCTACACATTTAAGCTCTTCCCTTAATTTGTTGAAATCAGCTTTCCTAAAATTCCAGGTTTTAGCATTCCACCTTTGAAATGTTCTATTGAATATTATGTTGAAGCTTACCATATTATGATCGCTGGTGCCCAAGTGCTCCCGGACCTGTAGATCTGAAATTGTATCCGGTCTATTTGACAGGACCAGATCTAGCAAATTATCTCCCCTGGTCGGTTCACCTACCATCTGAGAGAGGAAATGGTCTTGAATGGTAGATAAGAACTTACAGCTTTTAGCAGAACCAGAAGATTCTATGTCCCACTGAATGTCTGGATAGTTGAAATCCCCCATAATAAGAACCCGATTATTATTATTAGCTGCCTTTTCAATTTGTTCCAGCATTTCACCCTCTATTTGTTCAGGTATGTTAGGAGGCTTATAGCAAACTCCAATTAGCATTTTTCCATTATTCCCCTCCCCATGTACATTTACCCATACTGACTCTACATTGTTGCTGTTCCCCTCAATGTCATCATACAACACAGGTTTTAGGTTAGATTTGATAAATATACACACCCCACCACCTTTTTGGCCTTTCCTGTCCTTCCTAAATGTACTATAACCCTGTATGTCTGTCACCCAGTCATGGCTTTCATCCAGCCAGGTTTCCGTAATCCCCACCACATCATAATCCATGGTTGACATAAGAGTCTCCAATTCATTCATTTTGTTTGCAAGACTTCTTGCATTTACCAGTAGACATTTAATCCTATTAACACCTTTATTACTCCTAGCCTCCCTACCTTCCTTGTATGTCCCATCCCCCCCCTAATCTTTCATTGACCCCTACCGTCTCCCTGTCTCTATCTGCTCTATCTATCCCCTTATTTGCTCCACTACCCTCCCTCCCCCCCGATCCTAGTTTAAAAGCTCCTCCATCCGTCTGACCATTTTCTCCCCCAGCACAGCTGCACCTTCCCCATTGAGGTGCACCCCGTCCCTACCGTAGAGCCTGTAGCCGACTGAGAAGTCGGCCCAGTTCTCCATGAACCCGAACCCTTCCTTCCTACACCAATTTCTAAGCCACATATTTATCTCCCTAAGCTCCCGCTGTCTTTCTAGTGACGCTCGTGGCACCGGTAGTATTTCTGAAAACACCACCTTGGAGGTCCTGGACTTCAGCTTCTCTCCTAGTTTCCTGTAATCATTTTTAAGGACCTTCCACCTGCCTCTAACTTTGTCATTAGTACCAATGTGCACCATGACCGCTGGGTTTTCCCCAACCCCACCCAGCAATCTGTCTATCCGATCCACAATATGCCGAACCCGAGCACCCGGCAGACAACACACTGTTCGGCATTCACGGTCTTGGCAACAGATGACCCTGTCTGTCCGCCTAATTATAGAGTCCCCTACCACCAACATCTGTCTGGGCTTTGCTGCACTCCTATTTCCCTCCTTCCTACAGCAGTTGTTTTCCTGGTTGCTAGGAGCAACATCCTGCTGTAGTGACCCTAGTCCAGGCCCTTCATTCCTAATATCAGCCAAACAGGCATATTTACTAGGTTGTGCCAGGTCAGGACTAGGCTCCCTGACACTTTTCCCCCTACCTCTTCTTCTAACTGTTACCCAGCTACCTACCTCTGGGTCCTGATCTTCCCCACTTCCACCCTCCTCCATATCACTGGCCCCAGCCAGAGAAAGCTCAGTGAGCTCTAAACTCCTCTCCAGGTTTGCAATGCCCCTTAGTGTTGCAAGCTGCTTATCTAGATCAGTTACCTTGGTTTCCAAATACGCAACATGCTTGCATCGAGTGCAGACATAGTCACCCTCGAACGGCTGCTCAAGGCATGCATACATCTGACAAGATACACACCTGGTAGCATTGTCCATGGAGCACCTATCAAATGGGGATAAACAGTGAGGTAGAAAAACAAAGTGAAAAAAAACGAAAAAAAACCAATGGGAAACGTATAAGGATAAATCCAAACTATGTTCTTGTGTCAAACTATGTAATTGTGTTGAAACTATGCACTTATCTTAAATTCAGCACTTTACTTCAGTTCAGCACCTCGCTCGCTCAGCACCTCGCTTGTGCTGGGTGGTTTATATAGATGTACAATGACTATCAGAAGCTGCTAGAAGCTTCTAGAAACAGGTGTGACTAATCCTACTAATTAAATCACAAGACTAACTTTTTTTTTTTTTCTTTTTTCCCTTTTCACAGAATCACAAACAGACACACAATTCCCTAATGAAATTCAACAATTACATGACCGATCCATTTTTGCGGTCTGCAAAAAACAGTCCGTTTTTTTTCACGGGTGCATCCGTGTGACATCCGTTTCCGTTCCGTAGACGGTCCGTATGTCATCTGTTTGTCATCCGTGTGCCTTCCGTTTTTTTTTGTGTACTGCAAAAAAACTGAAGGAGGAAAAATACATAAATTTACCCAGGATCCATAGCTTCATCCTACATGAGGCGGTCACATGTTCACTCCAGTGCCGTTTTCTACTGCTTTTCACAGCGTAGAGCGCTCTGGTGATTTTCTTGCGCTTGTGCACTTCATATCAGTCTTTTCTGTCATTATATTGGCAGAAAGACACATAATGTCCCACTCTCCTGCATTTTGTAATTTTGCACCCTTTGGTGCCTTTCATGTGGCACTAAGGGGTGCTTAGCTTTGTATTTAGCCAAAAAAATGAAAAAAAAAATGACGTAGGGTTCCCCCTATTTTTGTAGCCAGCTAGGGTAAAGCAGACGGCTGCAGCCTGCAGACCACAGCTGGCAGCCTCACCTTGGCTGGTAATCCAAAACTGAGGGCACCCCACGCTGTTATTTTAAATTAAATAAATAATTTTAAAAAAAAAAACACGTAGGGGTCCCCCCAAAATTGGATCACCAGCCAAGGTAAAGCAGACAGCTGGGGTCTGATATTCTCAGACTAGGGAGGTCCATGGTTATTGGACTCTCCCCAGCCTAAAAATAGCAGGCCACAGCCGCCCCAGAAGTGGTGCATCCATTAGATGTGCCAATCCTGGTGCTTCGCCCCAGCTCATCCCGTGCCCTGGTGCGGTGGCAAACGGGGTAATATATGGGGTTAATACCAGATGTGTAATGTCACCTGGCACCAAGCCCTGGGGTTGGTGAGGTTAGGCGTCTATCAGATACCCGACATCACCAACCCAGTCAGTAATAAAAAAAAATAGACGACAAACACATTTTTATTTGAAAAAACACTCCCCAATACATTCCCTCTTTAACCAATTTATTAGAAAGAAAAACAAATCCAGGTCTGGTGTAATCCAAGGGGTTGCCATGACGATCCACACTGTCCCAGTCAATGAAGAGCAGGATGTTCCCCATTGGCTGGGAGAGCAGTGCAGTGACCTGAGCTAACATCAATGGGTCAGCCCAGGTCACTGCAGGGGATGACAAGTGCTGCTGTCAGCGAGGTACATTACCTGCGCTGATCTCCTGCACTGCTGACAGCACCTGTCACTGAGTTCAATGACCGCCGCCTTCACAGCCAAGTATCGCGAGCGGCCTGTGACGTCACCGCTAGTCAGTCTCGGGTCGGAAGCGAGAGAAGGTGATGTGACAAGCGGCGGCCATGGAGGACAGTGAGCGCTGAGGTCGGGATTTCATCACCGCAGGTAAGCCGAGCGGGACCAGGTGTGCAGAGTGCAGGTGGGCGGAGCCATGTGTGCTGGCGGCGGAGTGCGAAGTGGGTGACGCTGAGGACGTCAGTGTCGTGGACTGCTTGGCTGGGGACAGGTGAGTGTGAGTGTGTGTGTGTGTGTGTACATGCCGCGTGCAGGAGGGGGCGGAGTGAGCTGAGCGGGGAAGTGTGGGCTTCCTGCACGTAACTAGGATAAACATTGGGTTACTAACCAAAGCGCTTTGCTTGGATACCCGATGTTTATCTTGGTTACCAGCTGCTGGCAGGCTGCCAGCGATGGCTCCTGCACTCTGTAGCTGTAAAAAGCCCTGCTTTTTGCTGCTAGAACTGTTCTCGAACGTATCTAGAACTATCGAGCTTTAGCAAAAAGCTCGAGTTCTAGTTCGATCTAGAACAGCCCCCAAAATCACTCGAACCGCGAACTGGAGAACCTCGAACCGCGAACCACGCTCAACTCTACTTATGAGGTGCTCTCAGGAAATCCAACCAGGATGTACATGGAGGAACTAAGGACAATTCTTGATGAGGGTTTGACCATAGAAGTCATTGACAAGTCTGAGTACGACTTTCTATACCAGAAAAATCCTGTCATGGCAACCTTCTATTGCCTCCCAAAAGTGCATAAAGGGTTGGATCCCCTGAGGGGGAGACCCATTGTCTCTGGAATCAATAGTCTTACCCAGAATTGCGGCATTTACCTGGATCGCGTCCTGAGATCTTTTGTTTTGGCCTTACAGTCTCATGTACAAGATACACCATATCTTTTGTGCAAACTAGAGGGCATAACTATTCAGGCCAATACCACCTTGGGCAGTATTGATGTGGAGGCCCTCTATTCCTCCATCCCACATGACAAAGGGATGGAGGCAGTGAGATACTTCCTCTCGACTAGGGGGATTCAGTATCGACAGCATAATGAATTTGTCTTAAAACGTCTCTACTTCTTTTTGACCAAGAATGTATTTCTCTTTGACGGCCGTTTCTACCACCAACTCAGGGGCACCGCGATGAGGAGCCCCTGTGCCCCCTCGTATGCCAACTTGCTCCTGGGTTGGTGGGAGGAGACTATGATTTTTATACAGGAAACGGAAGAGGTAACACGTCATTTTGAAATATGGACCCGCTACATAGATGACATTCTGGTTGTCTGGAATGGTCCCAAGGAAGGTTTGTCTAAATATGTAGTGGGTCTTGATATGAATAACATCGGTCTGAAGTTCACCTCTGTGTTGGAGGAGGAGGGCACATTGCCCTTTCTTGACATATTGATCCATAGGGATGCTGAAGGGGGTCTCCACACATGCACCTACTATAAACCAACAGCATCAAACTCCCTGCTCTGTTGGGATAGTTGTCACCCTGAGCATTTGAAACAGAAGATCCCAAAGGGGCAATTTCTTCGAATTAGAATGAATTGCTCCAAAGAGGGAGATTTTCGAGCCCAAGCCAAGGATTTGGGGGATAATTTTCAAGTCAGGGGATACCCCAAAACTATTATCAAGAGAGCTTTAGAGGAGGCAAGGGAGAGACCAAGACCGGAACTATTGATCCCCAAAAAGAAGACAGATACTCAGGATGGATCAAATAGGTTCATTACCACCTTTGACAATGGCGCTGATGGCATACGTCGTATCTTTAACAAACATTGGTCAATTCTAAGGATGGATAAGTACTTATGTCCGATTTTGTCTAAGCAACCCCAGATCACCTACAGGAAAGGCAAATCCCTGGCAGATCGTCTGGTTCATAGCCATTTTGTACGAACAATTGAGGACAATTGGCTAGTTAAGGGTGTAAAGGGCTGCTTTAAATGCTCAGGGTGCATTGCATGCCTGGTTATACAGGTCACCAAGACATTTAGGAGTAATGTGACTTCTAGGGAAAATGCAATAAGACATTTTATCAATTGCTGCGCACAGGGAGTCATTTATAAGATCGACTGTATGTGCGGCCTTGAGTATATTGGAAAAACCATCCGTGAATTTAGAAGGAGGATAGGTGAACATCTAGGGGACGTGGAACATCGGAGGGACACTGCTGTGGCCAGACACGTCATCGAAAAACATGGGGGTAACCCCCGGGTACTGAGATTCACGGGGATTGACAAGGTCTTGAGACCAAAAAGAGGTGGAGACTGGGACAGACTTATCCTTCAGAGGGAAACGAGGTGGATGTTCAAACTTGAAACCCTTTCACCAGGGGGCTTAAATGAGCAATTGCTATTCAACAGTTTTATTTAGTATCCGTGGTGCTCCCTGCTATTTTAACTATCCCATCTAATCCTCCAGCTCACCCATATGGAGATGGAGATCGGTGGCATCCTCAGTAATTAATTGATCTATGTCACCGTTAGTGCGATCTACTATCTTTGCTAGCATCATATTTACTACTAAGACTTTCCATACCGGCTGGTAATGGATTTGATTATAGTTATGAAGAAATCAACAATGTGTAGATTTACTATTATCCCTGAGTTTAATAGTTACACTGAATAATGTCTCCAATATTTCCCTTGGATACACTTTATTCCCCTTATATACTTCTCCATTTTAATTATTTATTATGTTCCCCCCTTCCATCAGCTGGGACATATCGCCCCTTACAGTTTAACTAGTGGGAGGTGACCCTTACTGATAGTAGGAATCCCCATGTATATGGGGCTTCCAATGGGAAACAATGCTGCCCTGATGGAAAGATCAGCTGTCCAATTAAATGTCTTGTTTTTGGAGCTGGTTCATCCCCCTTATGTGCAGCTTCGGGAAGGCTTGGCTCCGCCCCCCCTGAAGTTACAGCTTATATGGGTATCGGGGGTGACCTGTCAGTTGGTATTATTGGCATGTTGCCTGCGATGGCGATATGCGGTTCCGCTGCTGGAACGCACGCCCCACAGCCTGTCAGGGGGAGTCTATTATAGGTGAGGGGAGGATTTTCCTCCGTTCGCTATGTTTTTCCCTGGGCTGGGGGCGTGTCTTTGGGTGGAAGAGTGATGGGGCCTAGGCCAATGGAGCTGTAACAAGGAGGTGCATCACTGACGATGAGGGGAGGTGCTCCCTGTCAGTTACGCGTCTCCGGGGGCGTTGCCTAGGTGGAACGCTTGTGGAACGCAAGCTTTGGGGGACGTAATGAAGAGGGGACGCCTCGAGTGAGGAGGAGGGGGAGGTTCTCCCCGCCAGTCACGTGAGCCCCTCGATTGGAGACTTTCCCTAGGTGGAATGCTATTGCAGCGTATGTCTTATATGACGTGAGGAGGAGGCACACCATGGGCTACGGGGAGGTTTCCCTCCCTTCCTATCACTATTGACTTCTGACAGCCATGGGCGGTCCCAGGGTGAAACGCACGCTGAGCAGACCTGGAAGCTGCTCTACACGTGCTGAGAACTAATGGGACTACACCAGTATCTACATGACGCTAATGGAATTAAACATCAGGTGAGTTGTACCTCCTGATTGGAGGAGCCACATTAACGCTATGTTTAAAAGACCCCACTTTTCATGAGCCAGACTCTTTGACATCTGAGGCATGTGAGGGCTGGCAATAAGGACCTGGTATACATCTAGCATTATGTCCCCTGAAGAGTCGATGTGGACGAAACACGTCGGGACACCAACAGGGTCAGCTTAGGGGTCCAACTTTGCAATTTAGATGTGGACTGTCCTTGTTAGGACGAGAGTTTGGGGTGGCAGGTAACTTTGTTATTTTTTGGTCTCCTGGTTGGATAGGGAGAGTGAATGCTGGACTAGCATACTGAACCCAGGAATCTGAAGGAGAGACTGCCTGCCCCCCTTTTTTGGAAGGATTTGGTGAGACCATTCCTTTTTATATGCCTTAACATATGTTAATAATTATGGTATCTGACCATTATCAGTATCAGGTGTTAATTGACAACATTTTCTGTTAGGTATATTCATTTTTTATGCTTAGTTTTTCTATCAAACTGGACCATTGTCCGTTGACCTTGGCATAATCACTTTTTGTTTTGTTTATTGTGTTGGTTTTGTTAATTTGTTTTGACCTAGTGGCCACCACCATGTTTATCTAAATGCAGCATGATTTGCCTATAAGCTACCTGGGTACTCATGTTGCATATACATGGTAAGGGCTTTGTGAGCTGATGATATATGAATTAGAGGAACTGTGTTCTTCTTTTTAGATTATTTATAATAAAGGATTTAATTTTAATGCTGTTATACAAGCTGTCAGTTCAGTATGAAGGGCAGCACCACAGAGCATCTCCAAAGGCAAGGTGCTCTGCACAATCGAATAGAGACACTGCCAGGTCTGTAAGTGTAGGGGGGTAAGAGTTAGGCCCTCTCCTACATTTGTACCCGGCAAACCACTGTACTATGCAACTACTGTAAATGCCTTGTTTCTGTGATTCTGCCACCAGGTGGTGACCATGACCGTGACCTACAAAAGGAATGGCAAATGGCAGTTGAGGTTAAGTTCACAGCAAGAACAGTTCATAACAGGCTCCTACAGGTAGCTTCATGATCCATTTCTGATTCTCAGATGCACATTGCACTTTTAGGTATGTAGTCAGTATGGACACTATAACCAGACTGTGTATGCAAAGTTCTGTATGCAGCACACTATGATAAATGTTGTGGCTATTTAATTTGTAATATTGCAAATGCAGAATAAAGTAATACATTTATGACACATTGCTAAGGTGGTCACTCCTGACTCAATAGGACAGCAGGTTCCATTTATTTGCTAAATTATATGTTTAAATTATGCACTTTCTTGAAGCATACCTCCAGCAAATAATTAAAAATTGACTACAGTATGCTCCTGAGTCTTTAGGTGTAAAAATAACTATGTAGACTATTTCTCTTGTAAACGCAATCATTTGGACTCCAAGGTTCCTTTTCTTTCAATTACTGGGACAAGAAGTGACAGCTACCTATCTCGGTCATGCTGTCATTAAGAAGGTCCTGGTACTTGCTTTCTTACATAATATCTCATTAACAGTCTTAAGAATTGAGATAGCTAGCGCCTTATAATCCCTTCTTCTGCACTTGTTTGTTGAATCAATCTCTACAAAACTTGGAATTCTGCAAATGATTGCTCTGCCGTTAGACACACAGACAGACAGACAGACCGATCGAGATAGATGGATCAAGTATGACAGCTTGGCTCTATGAGATATTTTAATGCAGAGAGATTCTCCATCTGTTACCGCATATTCAGTCTGGAATTTTACACACCCATGATCCTATCGTGAAATGAGATAACGCTTGAATGACTTCCTTATAGTCAAATACATCTGTACACCTCTATGTAAGTTTTTCTAATAAAGATGAATTATTAGTATGTTTATTATAGTACGAACAGCTGGAACATGCAAAGCAGACGTTGTCCTCTTCATTATACAAGACAGGGTACTCAATTTCTTCTCAATCAGCCAGAAAGTTATTCCAAAGAAATGTTCTCTATAACGTCAACCTTTAGGCTATGCACACAAGGCTCCGTAGTCTTACTAAATGAATAGATTCGCAAAATCTAAGTGTTTTGTCAACTGACAGGTAGACTTTAGGTACCGTCACACTAAGCGACGCTCCAGCAATCCCACCAGCAACCTGACCTGGCAGGGATCGCTGGAGCATCGCTACACGGGTTGCTGGTGAGCTGTCACACAGGCAGATCTCACCAGCAACCAGTGACCAGCCCCCAGCCAGCAGCGACGCGTGGAAGCAATGCTGCACTTGGTAACTAAGGTAAATATCGGGTAACCAACGCGCTATTTACCTTGGTTACCAGCCACACCGCTTAGCGCTGGCTCCCTGCACTCCTAGCCAGAGTACACATCGGGTTAATTACCCGATGTCTAGTCTGGCTATGTGTGCAAGGAGCAGGGAGCCGGCACTGACAGCGTGAGAGCGGCGGACTCTGGTAACGAAGGTAAATATTGGGTAACCAAGGAAAGGGCTCCTTGGTTACCCGATATTTACATTGGTTACCAGCGTCCGCAGAAGCCGGCTCCTGCTCACTGCACATTCAGTTGTTGCTCTCTCGCTGTCACACACAGCGATCTGTGCTTCACAGCGAGAGATCAACAACTAAAAAATGGTCCAGGACAATCAGCAACAACCAGCGACCTCACAGCAGGGGCCAGGTTGTTGCTGGATGTCACATAGCAACATCGCTAGCAACATCGCTGTTACGTCACAAAAGTCGTGCCTCAGCAGCGATGTTGCTAGCGATGTTGCTTAGTGAGACGTGGCCTTTTCTCCCTATCTCCACCATAAGAAATGGTGGGGTCATGTTTATATAGTAAAAGAGCTTTAACAACAAATTTCACACAAATATAGTTACATCGGTCACAGCAGTACTGTATTTTCTTTATGTGAGTACAACTCAACAGCTTCATGGGCATATTTCAGGCTGTTGAATAAAGGTCAGAAGACTTACGACCGGTCTGGACATCATCTGTACTCAGGCCATGAATACTGAATGTGTGAAAATGGCCTGAGGCTAAATATAAAGAAAGATTCAATTTTAAAGACAAACTTATTTATTTTTATTATTATTAAAAGGGATTTTTTTTCCCCCACAATGTTGTAATGCTTATTTATTAGTAGGGTCTGTCTGCTGGTGCCATCAGTGATCACTAGAGATGAGTAGAGTCTCACGTGAATGCAATCATTGTGAGATACAATTTGCTGTTTGCAAAAAAAATCAAACAAACCATACTCCTCACCATATTCTACACTGCTGAAGCTTCAGAAAGCAGGTCAACATCATTTTGAATTGTGACACAGGCCTCCTCATAATGTTCCTGCAGCTATGACATCTTACAGATTAATTGATAATTATGACACTTTGTACAATCCTGATCAGTACCTGGGCCAACACTGATCAGCGTTTCCCAGTGGAGCACAGTTTGAACAAGTGTAAGCTCTTATGGTAAATAGGGTTCTCTCTCTCTCCTGTAGAGTGCAAGCTTTCATGGTCAGTATGATCCTCTTTATCTTGTAAGGTGTAAGTTCTTATGGTTAGACAGGTCCTCTCTCTCTTCTGCAGAATATTAGCTGTTATGGTTTATTGTGGTCCCTTCTCTCTCCTGTAGAGTGTATTCCTATGATCAACGTGTGATGTCTCCGATCTCCAGTAGAGTGTTAGCTATTATGATAAGCTGGGTCTTCTCTTTCTCTCTCACCAGTAGACTGTAAGCCCTTATTGTCAGCATATTCCTTTCACTTTCTCCTGTAAGATGTAAGTGTTGCGCCCCTAAGGCTTCAGTTGCCAAAGGGTACTGCATCTCACCAGATGTGCGCTGCTTATCCCGTGTAAGGAGGAGGTGGGTGCTGGTTCACTACATCCACAACCACACATAAGCCAGTTGCCCACTCACCGGGACAGGGTTAGGGTAGGGTCATTTAGGATGGTCAACATATTGTCTGAGGCCTCCCACCCACTAGCTCAGGTACTCGAGTGGGTCGGGCGACTGATCTGGGGAGCAGGAGCCACACACACACTTATTCATTCTAGTAACCACTGGGAACCAAGTGAGACGCAGGAGAATACGGTCGCTGAGGGGAGAGCTGATAGCTCCCTCAGGACCGGCGCACATCTCAGGGTGCGGAGCCCTAGGCCGGTGGGCACTTTATGGGCTGCCAGAAGAATCCGCCGAGTGGAGGATTTCAAGTCTTCTGGCCGACAATAGCGCCCAGGGCAAAGCAGCATATAGAGCCAGGAGCCATGACCAAAGGGCGACCCATCAAAGGACTCGCGCTGCCTGCTAGATGGGACGGGGACTATAACCACCCCAAGCAGGGCTGTATTTTGCCTTCGTGCTGCCCTAGGCACTGTAAGTGGTCGCGCCCCTTAGTGACAACGTAACACTATGAGTTTTTGCACATGACATCTGTTTAAGGCAGATCTACTCTGTAAAACACTTGAAAAAGTATCAATGAGAAACGGAGGGCACTAACCCCCCCCCAATGGGGATCACCACAGGCACATCAAAACATAGCATGAGTATAAAATATTCCCACCACACCGTCCCCACTTATATACTGTGACTGTCACACTTCCCCTAATAAACTACACACTGCCCTCCCTTATAAATTATACCCACCACACCTTCCTCAATTATGAAATATGATCCGCACATTGACCTCACATCATGTTGCCCCTCCTCACAATGTCCCATGCATGCTGCCCCCTCTTCACAATGTCCCATGCATGCTGCCCCCTCCTCACAATGTCCCATGCATGCTGCCCCCTCCTCACAGTGTCCCATGCATACTGCCCCCTCCTCACAATGTCCCATGCATGCTGCCCCCTCCTCAAAATGTCCCATGCATGCTGCCCCCTCCTCACAATGTCCCATGCATGCTGCCCCCTCCTCCCAATGTCCCATGCATGCTGCCCCCTCCTCACAATGTCCCATGCATGCTTCCCCCTCCTCACAGTGTCCCATGCATGCTGCTCCCTCCTCACAATGTCCCATGCATGCTGCCCCCTCCTCACAATGTCGCATGCATGCTGCCCCCTCCTCACTGTGTCCCATGCATGCTGCTCCCTCCTCACAATGTCCCGTGCATGCTGCCCCCTCCTCACAATGTCCCATGCATGCTGCCCCCTCCTCACAGTTTCCCATGCATGCTGCCCCCTCCTTTTGCCTTCGTGCTGCCCTAGGCACTGTAAGTGGTCGCGCCCCTTAGTGACAACGTAACACTATGAGTCTTTGCACACAACATCTGTTTAAGGCAGATCTACTCTTTAAAACACTTGAAAAAGTATCAATGAGAAACAAAGGACACTAAGCCCCACCCCAATGGGGATCACCACAGGCACATCAAAACATAGCATGAGTATAACATATTCACACCACACCGTCCCCACTTATATACTGTGACTGTCACACTGCCCCTAATAAACTACACACTGCCCTCCCTTATAAATTATACCCACCACACCTTCCTCAATTATGAAATATGATCTGCACATTGACCTCACATCATGTTGCCCCCTCCTCACAATGTCCCATGCATGCTGCCCCCTCACAATGTCCCATGCATGCTGCCCCCTCCTCACAATGTCCCATGCATGCTGCCCCCTCCTCACAATGTCCCATGCATACTGCCCCCTCCTCACAATGTCCCATGCATGCTGCCCCCTCCTCACAATGTCCCATGCATGCTTCCCCCTACTCACAATGTCCCATGCATGCTGCCCCCTCCTCCGAATGTCCTATGCATGCTGCCCCCTCCTCACAATGTCCCATGCATGCTTCCCCCTCCTCACAGTGTCCCATGCATGCTGCTCCCTCCTCACAATGTCCCATGCATGCTGCCCCCTCCTCACAATGTCCCATGCATGCTGCCCCCTCCTCACTGTGTCCCATGCATGCTGCTCCCTCCTCACAATGTCCCATGCATGCTGCCCCCTCCTCACAATGTCCCATGCATGCTGTCCCCTCCTCACAGTTTCCCATGCATGCTGCCCCCTTCTCACAATGTCCCATGCATGCTGGTCCCTCCTCACAATGTCCCATGCATGCTGCCCCCTTCTCACAATGTCCCATGCATGCTGCTCCCTCCTTACAATGTGCCATGCATGCTGCCCCCTCCTCACAATGTCCCATGCATGCTGCCCCTCTCCATGAGCTCTTAATGCTGCCTTCCTCTTTTCCATAATGACACCTCCATGCTGCCCCATTCATCATACTAAGACCACCACACTAACGCTTATGCTGAGACCCCCCCCACACACACACACTACCCCACTCTTGATATTGACTCCCCTACATTGCTCCATTCCATACTGAGCCCACACATGCTGCCCCTTCTCTATAATGAGCTCCCAATGCTGCCCCCCTCTCATTCTGAGTCCTTACACTCCCCCCATCGATTTTGTCATTGCACTATCCCTCTACCCTTGTCCTCTGTCTCTAGCATAGGCCCCTCTCTCCCATTCCCCCAGCAGCAGCCTCTCTCCCCCGCCTTCAGCAGCAGCCTCTCCCCCAGCATCAGCCTCTCTTCACCAGCCCCCCCAGCATCAACCTCTCTCCCCACAATGTCCCCCAGCATCAGCCTCTCTCCCCCCAGCCTCCCCCAGTTTCAGCCTCTCTCCCCAAGCTTTCCCCAGCATCAGCCTCTCTCCCCCAGCTTCCCCCAGCATCAGCCTCTCTCCCCCAGCTTCCCCCAGCATCAGCCTCTCTGCCCCCAGCATCAGCCTCTCTGCCCCAGCATCAGCCTCTCTTCTCCCAGCCTCCCCCAGCATCAGCCTCTCTCCTCCCAGCCTCCCCCCTCCCAGCCTCCCCCAGCATCAGCCTCTCTCCTTCCAGCCTCCCCCAGCATCATCCTCTCTCCTCCCAGCCTCCCCCAGCATCAGCCTCCCTCCTCACAGCCTCCCCCAGCATCAGCCTCCCCCAGCATCAGCCTCCCCCAGCATCAGCCTCCCCCAGCATCAGCCTCTCTCCTCCCAGCCTCCCTCCTCCCAGCCTCCCCCAGCGTCAGCCTCCCCCAGCATCAGCCTCCCCCCTCTTAGCCTCCCCGAGCATCAGCCTCCCCCTCCCAGCCTCCCCCAGCATCAGCCCCCCCTCCTAGCCTCCCCCAGCATCAGACTCTCTCCTCCCAGCCTCCCCAGTATCAGCTTCTCTTCCCCCAAGTCTCCCCCAATATCAGCCTCTCTCCCCCCACCACATGCGCAGATCTCCAGTCTGCATTAGAGACACCCCCACGCTCCTTATGAATCTTCAGCTCTGCGAGCACTTACCTGCTCCAGGGCCCACTGTCATCTTCCTGGCTCACGTGAGTATCCTCTTCTGATACCGGCTTCCATCGCGGCGTCCTCTGCAACGTCCTGCTGTGAGCTCTGCATGTGAAATCCACACAGCATTGGACGCAGCACAGAGGAAGGAGCTGATTGGCGTGCCTGTGACCCCGGAAGTGCAGGCGCCGGCAGTTCCGGGGTCAATCAGCTCTCTGTGCCCGGCCGCCGCAGTTTGTCTGCATTCGCGTCTTAATTGATGCGGATACAAATAAATGGAGGTGCGCCTCTCCCCCCTCCCCCCTCCGAAAATACAGCGTATTTAATGGATATGTAAAAAAAAAAATTTTTTTTTTACTGCTAGAAGGTGCCGCCCCCCCGACTCCTGCCGCCCCAGGCACGGGACCATGGGTGCATAATGGTAAATACGGCCCTGACCCCAAGGACTCAGATCTCTATGTAGCTTTAAGTCGCAGGGACTTACACAACACAACGCAGGGAGAAAGAACTCACAAAGTATTCCTCTGGTACCGGCCCCTGAACTATCCGGGATCGTCTGGAGCCTATCACAGCGGAGTCTGGCAGTCCAACAGCTGGAGAAACTCAGTGAGTAAGCACCTTAAACTGCAACCGCTGTGTCGTCTGATTCTTTCAGCACCTCGTGCTTCCCACACTGGGGTGGACAACTACTCTCAACATCCTCCCTGGGGCCTTGCTCTGCCTGTGGAGAGCTGCAACATCTGAGCTGCGTTACCATCTGCCCCAGCAGAGAGAGACCTTGCGCAGCGGCGGCTCCCCTTATAGCCACATACTGCAGGTGGCATCATGAAAAACAACTACTCCCATCATCACCATCATCCCATCCTCACCTTTTTGGTTGACACCGTGGGATCATGAAGCTGGGCCAGGCCACTGTGACAACCCAAACCCCCAAAACCGGCCCGGCAACGAGTATTTCCCAATACCCCGCGGGCGAGTCATAAGCTCTTATAGTTAGTGTGCTTCTCTCTTTCTCTCTGGTAGAGTGCAAGCTCTTCTGGTCAGCTGAGTCTTCTTTTTTTCTCTTCTCGCTTCCACATACATTTTTCCTAGCAATTACAAGCTTTTCATTATTTAGAAATGTATTCACCACGAATTACATTTTTTGTTAAAATGTGTAAAAGTTTTTCATTGTTGTATTCCAAGGACTTGTTTTTTCTCATCAACATAGTTGAAAGGGTTATTTTTTGGATTATACTTTTCAGTCCCATCTACTTGAGGTAGATATAACTTGTCATATAGGTGCTTAATAAAGGCGTCAGTTGAAAAGCTGAAATTTTGCACCTAGATGGGTGTTGATTAGATTTTTCCTTTTTTTTGTCAACCTTGGCTACAGCACTGACACTGACTGAATATTGTGGAATGCTATTTGCTAGAATTTGGCCCAATACTGCTTTCTGTGCACTACTCTATTTCTGTGCTTGAGTAAGTGTATGAATTGCAACTAAACTGAGACAAAACCATCTACTAATAATAATATTATACACACAAAAGTCTACAGTATTTTATCATACTACAACACTAATACGAAATACAGTAACGTAATAAAATTCACAATAACCTAACAACTTTCCCACCTACATTATCTAAAGCAGACAAATACGAACACATACAACCATATAAATTGTCCCGTCCTATCAGTCTAACTGTCCCTGCAACTATACTGAATTATTAAGGGAAAAGGGAAGAGGGTTGGATACTGTTTGAGTGGAGTGGCTTTGTTGTTCCTTGTTTTCACTCTCTGTAATGGCTCAGATAGATGAAAAGAACTTTCTTTTTTAGGCCTTATGGAAAACCTTAGGACTAGTGATGGGCAGACCTGGAAATACCCAGGATCAACGGGTCCAACCGGGTTTAAAAAACAAAAAACAGGTTCCAGCCCGAAATTGATCCTGAATATGCTGTTCCCTATATATGTCTATGGACACTGGAAGCCAGCGCTAAAAAGGATAGAAAGGATAGTCTTCCATGCACCTGTTACGCTACTTCGGGGGCTGTTCATTATCCCTCATACATATTCACTGCTTCCTCCACCCACCAGCAGTCTTGGGGTCTCTGATTGGTTGCACTCAGATGTGCCCCCACCCTGTGTAACAAAGGGACTGACTGCAACCAATCACAAATGCTGTGTGTCTATATTGGTGTAAAAATAAATAAATAAATAAATAAATTGGCGTAGGCTCCCCCCATATTATCATACCCAGCACAGATAAAGAATACAGCTAAAGGCTGCAGCCCCCAGCCAAGTGTTTATCTTTTCTGTGTAACAAAATAAGAGGGACTGCATGCAGCTTTATTTTTTACTAATTACTAATCCAGGGCTTAGTGGCAGCTGTGAGCTATCATTAACTCCTTATTACCCCGAATGTTACCTCAGGGTACCCAGGTTGAGCCGAGTAAAGTTCCAGGATTGTCACATCTAATGGATCCAACAATTCTGGTCGGCTGCAGACTGCTATATTTAAGCTGGAAGGTGCTCAATAACCATGGGTCCTCCCCAGTCTGAGAATACCAGCTTCCAGATGTTGGCTTTATCATGGCTGGGTATCAAAATTGGGGGGACTGCATGCCGATTTTTTAAAATTTATTTAAACCATTTAAAAAAAAGCCTCTTCGGGGGCTGCAGCCTGTAGCTTGTATATGCTTTTTATGTGCTGGGTATCATAATATTGGGGCATTATGCCAAATTATTTATTTGTTTATTTTTACACTATAGGGTTACACACAGTGTCTGTGATTGGTTGCAGTTAGACACGTTGTCACACAGGATGGGGGCTCTGTCGGACTGCAACCAATCAGAGACGCCTTGACTGCCAGTGGGCAGGGAAGCAGTACATCAACATGAGGGTAATGAGTGGCCCCAGAAGTAGTGTTACAACCGTACAGGACACTGGTAAGTATAACGGACCTGTTTTTTCTTTTTTTCTTTATATTTCCTTTATTTTTTTCCTTTACATTTTTTTAATTAACTGAGTTGCCAGATCCTGATAGGTACCCGGAGTTCCCTGAGGACTCTGGGCCCGGGGCCGACACTTCAGTACTTTTGACCCTGCGCGGATCTGAACTTTTCCAGTACGGGTCCGCCCATCATTACTTAGGACAACTTTTTTCCTCATGGATCAACGTACACTGAACTAGACTGCACCTCCCTTTATCCTTAAACATGGATATCTGCACTCTTTAAACCTAATGTAGTTCACCACCTCCTTCCTCCCACAAACAATCTTGGCACTAACACTACCAATACTTTGTATTGTTTTCTACACTGCATTGTTTTTACACTACTACAAACATTAGTTGTTCTACCAATGTTTGCTGAAGCATTACTCTGATCAGACAGTACAGTCATAAAGTCACATAAGGGGACTAGTAAAATCAGAAAAAAAGAGTTTTATAAATTATGAAAAAATAAAAAAAAAAAAGTTCAAATCACCCTCTTTTGTTCCATTGAAAATAAAATAATAATAATATTGAAGGATGTGTATCGGGGTAAGCATTCGACCGATGCCCCGGAGATTCCACTGCCAGCGCGCTGACATCAAAGGCAAGCGGCTCCTGCCTTGGACGTCAACGTGCTGGCAGCGGAATGGTTACCCGATACACATCTTGTACTGGCGAACTGCAAGTCCCAGGAGGCCGGCGATGGAATGGAAAGTAAGGTGAGCATGATATGTGTGTGTGCGTTCGTGTTTGTGCATGTTTGTATGTCTTTGTGTTTGCCTGCCATTTTTTTCAATGGTGTTCGAAGGAGTTCGAAAGTGTTCGACGAACGTTCGTCTACCGTTCGACGAACACACCCACCGTTCAATGAACCGAACCGAACTCGAACACTAGGGGGATGGCTCATCTCTACTCCTGACGGATTCCACAGAATCCTGCGGGATGCATTTTTTTGCTGCAGCAAAAAACGTTGCATGCTGCATCCCTCCCGTTCAACGGTCAGTCAGTAAATGACTGATGCAACGCAAGGTCATCAGTCACAATTCGCCGCTCATACAACTCTATGGGAAACAACGGAATCCGCCAAACAGATTGCGTTGTTTATCAGAGCGGTGGATTGTGACTGATCCTAAACAACGGAAATGTGAGCCTTAAAGCTGAGAGTCTGAATGTCACCTGCATCTGAATTGTTATGTTCAAAACCCATTGTGGTAATGTACAGAACAAAAATGTGATAAACGACTCTGTCCAAATATTTATGGACCTATGTATGTATATATATATATAGTATATACGTGTGTGTGTGTGTGTATATATATATATATATATATATATATCAGCTTAACAGTCATCTAACACCCTACTTACCTTGCTTGACATTTGATTAATTTGTCACCTATATGTTTTTATAATGTACTTTAAGAATAAAAATCTACTGAATGCAGCTTCAGAACTATCACGTTATTTCAAAAATTGTTCTTTGGCTTGAAAACTTAAAAGCCTTCTTTAAGTATACGTTGCACGTCGAGGAGTAGTGGATGAAACATCCATTACACTCTGCATTCTTGACCCTTGCGGCTCACAGAGAGGCTAATATTGGTTTAAATGTGTAACCCAATCTGTTATTATTAAATTTTTAAATTGCATTCAGTGATGCATGTTCCTTAGAGGCGTAATATCTGCATGTAAATGTTATCATCCTGCTCTTCCAATCCCCAGCCTCAGACCCAGTAATTGCAATCCTTGTGCTTTCTGTAATTGTTTGCAGAGTTAAATAGGAATGTTTAATTATAATGATATTTTGCTTTGGTTTCCTTATGAAACTCAAGAGATAAGAAGCATTTGGCCATTATTTCAAACTGAAAGAATTTTCTTACTTCAATAAGACATTATCTAGAGGTCATTTTATGTTTCCATATAACACCATATTTTAACATGTCACAAATGAATAGTGAAAGGGTATGAGTCAGTGCACTATGAGAATATTACCGAACTGAAAAACACTAGGAAAATAAAATCTACTGACTATATGTATCATAGTATCATAGTTTCTAAGGTTGAAGGGAGACTCTAAGGCGGGCTTTGCACACTAAGACATCGCAGGTGCGATGTCGGTGGGGTCAAATTGAAAATGACGCACTTCCGGCATCGCATGCGACATCGTAATGTGTAAAGGCTCGATGATACGATTAACGAGCGCAAAAGCGTCGTAATCGTATCATCGGTGCAGCGTCGGCGTAATCCATGATTACGCTGACGCGACGGTCCGATGTTGTTCCTCGCTCCTGAGGCAGCGCACATCGCTGTGTGTGAAGCCGCAGGAGCGAGGAGCATCTCCTACCGGCCTCACTGCGGCTTCCGTAGGATATGCGAAAGGAAGGAGGTGGGCGGGATGTTTACATCCCACTCATCTCCGCCCCTCCGCTCCGATTGGCCGCCTGGCGTGTGACGTCGCTATGACGCCGCACGACCCGCCCCCTTAACAAGGAGGCGGGTCGTCGGCCAGAGCGACGGTCGCAGGACAGGTGAGTCCATGTGAAGCTGCCGTAGCGATAATGTTCGCTACGGCAGCTATCACAAGGAAATCGCTGCTGCGACGGGGGCGGGGACTATCGCGCTCGGCATTCTCAGCATCGGCCTGCTATGTCGCAGCGTGCAAAGTACCCCTAAGAGCGGCATTGCACGTTGCAACATCGCACGTGCGATGTCGGTGGGGTCAAATCGAAAGTGACGCACATCCGGCGTCACTTTCGACATCGTAGTGTGTAAATCCTAGATGATACGATTAACGAGCGCAAAAGCGTCGTTATCGTGTCATCGGTGTAGGCTCCGACTTTTTCATAATTACGCTGCCGCGACAGGTACAATGTTGTTTTTCGTTCCTGCGGCAGCACACATCGCTGTGTGTAAAGCCGCAGGAGCGAGGAACATCACCTTATCTGCCGCCGGCGGCTATACGGAAGGAAGGAGGTGGGCGGGATGTTTACATCCCGCTCATCACCGCCCCTCCACTTGATTGGCTGCCTGCCATGTGACGTCGCTCTGACGTTGTACGACCCGACCCCTTAGGAAGGAGGCAGGTCGCCGGCTAGAGCGACGTCGCAGGACAGGTGAGTACATGTGAAGCTGCCGTAGCGATAATGTTCGCTACGCCAGGAATCACAAGATATCGCTGCTGCGACGGGGGCGGGGACTATCGCGTACGACATCGCAGCATCGGCTTGCGATGTCGCAACGTGCAAAGCCCGCCTAAGTCCATCTAGTTCAACCCGTAGCCTAACATGTTGATCCAGAGGAAGGCAAAAAAAACAAAAAAACAATGTGGCAAACAAGCTCCAATAGGGAAAAAAAATTCTTCCTGACTCCACATATGGCAATCAGACTAGTTCCATGGATCATCACCCTGTCATAAAATCTAATATACATAACTGGTAATATTACATTTTTCAAGAAAGGCGTCCAGGCTCTGCTTAAATGTTAGTAGGGAATCACTCATTACAACACCATAGTCTCACTGCTCGTACAGTAAAGAATCATAGTCTGTGATTATGATTAAACCTTCTTTCCTCAAGACGTAGCGGATGCCCCCGTGTTCCAGTCGCAGGCCTAGGTGTAAAAAGATCTTTGGAAAGGTCTCTGTACTGTCCCCTCATATATTTATACATTGTGATTAGATCCCCCCTAAGCCTTCGTTTTTCCAAACTAAATAACCCCAAGTTTAATAACCTGTCTTGGTATTGCAGCCCACCCATTCCTCTAATAATCTAGGTCGCTCTTCTCTGCACCCTCTCCAGTTCAGCTATGTCCTTCTTATATATCGGTGACCAGAATTGTACACAGTATTCTAAGTGCGGTCGCACTAGTGACTTGCAATATGCTTCTAATTTGTTCCATTGGAGCACTGGTCGCTACTTTCTCCTGCTACTTTGGTCATCCCCCTTTGCTCTTGTGCACCTCAGGTTACCATGTTAACCCACATTGCATCTGATGTCTCTCTTTTAGGTCATTTTAGGCTGTTTCCGGCTTAGATTAATCATTGGGTTCTGCTACAGATCCTCTAATGCAGAGATGCCAAACTGAAATACAGAGGGACAAAATTACAAACTTGGACAAATTCATAAGCCAACCTAGTTACGGGCCCCAAATAGTCTGCCATACAGAATAATGTGCCCCACATAGTCCTCCATACAGAATTGTGGGCACCATATAGTCCTCCATACAGAATAATGTGCCCACAAGTCCTTCATTCAGAGTAATGGAGCCAACATAGTCACCCATATATAATAATGGGCCCCACATAGCCCTCCATACAGAATAATGTGCACCACATAGTCCTCCATGCAGAATAATGGACACCTGTCATTGCTAACCAAATAGAATCAGCGTGCGGGCCACATTTGACATATGTGATCTACTGTGTGCCTTTCAACCAACCTCATCATTCACATACCATACACTTGGTTACTGTCTCTATACTCAGCTCTATATTTTTGCCAAATATCATATTAGGGAATTTGAACAACTTCTTTCACTATTGTAAAATGTGTCTTGCTTATAGTCCCAGACAAACAAGCAAATACAACAAGCTCCATGTCTGGTTTTTATTTTAATTCACCTTAAAAGCCATCCCTGCACATTGAGCACTGTATGCTTTGCAGGTGTATATGTGTCACGGTGGTCTCTTTTCATATAGAGACCTGTGAAAGGTTCAGGGCCTGAGTCTCATTTTGTTTGGAGACTCTTAATATTAGAGGTGTTTCTTTCCTTTGGGCTAATGAAAGGATTAATGTCAGTTTTGTTGCCAGCAGCCTTTAAGCAGCTTCTGCCTTCTGGCCTCAGGTGATTCCCAGTGGTTATTCTGATTCTTTTTGAAGCTAGGCCTCGGGGTGGAAGGAGCTGCTGGAGCTCTTATGAAGCCATGTTGGCTGCATTCCTGGTGTATGAATGCATCTGTGAAGTTGGGCTTTGTTGTTTTCCCTGTGTATCATCCCTTCTTTTTTTGTTGTATTCGTGCAGAAGTGGGCCTAGTGATCCTCACCTGCCAGCTCACTAGCCATGGTTATTATAGAGTATCTCAGGGTGTCGGGTATCATGCTCGGCTAGAAGTGCAGAACCTGTGTAGAGACAGTCTAGTAGTTTAGGGTGCAGCTGCAGGTGAGTGCATGAGGTTTCCCATTATCCCCTTCCCTAACACCAGGGACACCCATTGTTTGAGTGTCCCCGATGTACCTTTCGATTGTCGTGGTGAAACTCCTGTTTGATGTGTGTCTTGCCCACGCTGGACCTTGCCCAAGTCCGTGCATGACAGTATGATTGTCTTGTGTGCATGTGTGTTTGTATTATATTTTGTGCATGGATGTATGTGTGTCTGATTTGGCAGGCATCTGCCTTTGCAATATGGTTACATGGGAATGGGTTAACCCCTTCATGACCGAGGACGTAACGGTATGTCCTAAATCACAAAGGGTTTATCACTGTCGGCTGCTGCGATGAGCCGGTGATGATCCCCACACATGTTTACTGATTTGTACAGCAGACATGTGTGTCTCACAGACGCTGGTGGATCCACAATTCACCCATGCCTATTATCCTTTAAAATCGCGCTGTCAAAATGTGACAGCGCAATTTAAATAGCCACAGCAGGGAAAATGCCTTTCCCCGCCGTCATCGGAGGCCTCGTGATGCGATCACCGGGAGCCAATGGTTGCAATGGTAGCAACGTGTCCTATTATGACTCCTTGACTCCTGTCACTATTATGACATAGTTTCTGTTACAGCCGAAAGAGAGCCAGCTGTAACAAGAATGGAGCATTCCTCCTGATCAGAGTGATGCTGCTCTGATCAGGAGAAATGAATGAGCAAACTGCTGATCCTTATAGTTCCCTAGGGGGACTAGTAAAATAAAAAAAGTAAAAAAAAGTTTTACATTTTTTTTTTTTAAATAAAAAAACTAAAAGTTGAAATCACCCCCCCATCCACCCCATTGAAAATTAAAGGGTTAAAAAAAAATAAAAAAATACACACATTTGGTATCCCTGTGTTCAGAAACACATGATCTGTCAAAATATAAAATCAATTATTCTGCTTGGTAAACAGTGTAGTGGCAAAAAAAATTCCAAACGACAAAATTATGTTTATTAGTTGTTGCAAATTTTGCGTAAAATTCAGTAACAGGCAATCAAAACGTAGCATCTGCACAAAAATGCTACCGTTAAAAACGTTAACTTGACATGCAAAAACATAAGCCATCACTGAGCCCCATATCCCAAAAAATTATAACAATATGGAAATCAGAAAAAGGCGCAAAAGGTGTGCCACTTTTTTGGGACAAACATCTGATTTTTGTTAACCCCTTAGATAAAAGTATACCTATACATGTTTAGTGTATACGAACTCGCACCGACCTCAGGCATCACACTGACACATCAGTTTTACCATATAGTGAACACGGTGAACAAAATATCCCAAAACCAAACATGCAATTGCATTATTTTTGCAATTTTTCTGTACTTGAAATTTATTTGCCATTTTCCAGTACACTATATGGTAAAACCTATGGTTTCATTTAAAAGTACAGCTCGTTCCACAAAAAACAAGCTCTCATATGGCAAGATTGACAGAAAATAAAAAGTTACAGCTCTCGGAAGAAGGGGAGCAAGAAACAAAAACGGAAAATCGCTCAGTCATGAAGGGGTTAAGCAATGCCTTTGGACTGATTTAATTTCATTAACAAGATTTCAGCTTTTTCCAATTTCTAACAATGGGGGGAGGCGGATGGGGATGTGGGCGAGTTTTGTACAAAAGCCTATAACTAGCACAGCCCTAAACAGTTTGATTACATATCCTAGAATATACTATTCACAGTGACTGCTTTTAAATAATACCTTCAGATACAGAAATCTGTTGATTACATGGAAGAACTAGATAATCCTAGAATTTTCTCATTTTATATTTTTTGAGAAAAAATGACATTTTATTGTCGTGTATGTGTTTTTGATTTGTATGAAAACTATTAATTTACAATATCGTTGCTTCGATTCTCTAATGCATATGATGTTTTGTGCTTGGAATGCTAGTGAATGAATTTAGTTTAGTGGAATGTATAATACAACAGATGCTAGACCACATGCTCCTCATAAAATAACTTAGAAAGCCACGGACCCACTTGGGGGGAGGGGCGACATGACCAAGGGGGAGTTAGGGAGTGATGGGGTTAATAGGGACAGTTTGGTAGGCAGGCCTAATATGGCACTAAGGGGTGGTTTTAGCTTGGAAGGAAGAGGAGGAGTAGGGAAAGGGTTAGTCTGGGAGAGGAGGGGGTTACCTCCTCTTCTTCTTCCGGATGCCAAGAGATCCCCGCCCACCCTCCCTTTTTGTGTTGTCATCTGGGGGACGTGGTTTGGGATGTTGGGATGCTATTTGTCACAGCGGCGGGGGGGTAGGTCTGGTCCAGAGGTTGGAAGTGACTGGTAACTGGACCGGGAGTCATTGTCTGGGTATGGTGGCTCTCGGTTCCGGGATGTGGCAGGCACGGGGTTCTGCCAAAGTGTGGGGGTGTCAATCCGTGGGTGATTGGCACCTCGTCTCTGGGTCGGTGTGTTGCGGCCAGGGACAAGGGGAGTAGTAGTTATGAACTGGGCCTGCCCCCGGGAGGGTCATGTAAATGGCATTGTCTATTGTTATCTGTGTGTTGTTGTCCTGGGTCGCCCATTGGACGGCGTCCCTAAGGTGCTTAGTTTGTGAACAATAGGCAATAAAGGCTGCTGTGGCCATTTTGAACCAAGTCGCATGCAGTCCGTGTGTTTATTTTTAGGATAAGGGTTTTGGTAATACAGACATCACGACCGGAGAATACTCCCTTAGCTGGTCAAGAAAAGAAAATGAAGTCAAGAATAAGAGAGTGGCAAAGTAATGACTAAAGATACTGGTTTTCAGCAGACAGGCAGTGAGTGGCAAGCAAACGTTTAGGCACCCTGGTCAAAATTACTGGTATTGTGAATAGTTAAGCAAGTTGAGGATGAAATAATCTCTAAAAGGCATAAAGTAAAAGATGACACATTTCCTTTGTATTTTAGGCAAAAAAAAAATATATTCGCCTTTTTTACATTTTTAGGCCTCTTTCACACGTCAGTGATTCTGGTACATTTGTGCTTTTTTTGAAACGTACCAGAATCACTGACATACGCAGACCCATTATAATGAATGGGTCTGCTCACACGTCAGTGATTTTTCACTGCACGTGTCTCCGTGCGGCGTAGCCGCGTGTGCGTGATTGCTGCACGGAGACATGTCCATTTTTTTCTGGCATCACTGATGTCCCACGGACCACGCAGTGGTGTGGTCCGTGAAACACGTGCCAGAAAAAAACGTGCTTTTAAAATAAAATACATTTTAACTCACCCGGCGTCCAGCGATGTCCTGTGCAGCTTGCTGCTTCTGAGCCGGCTCATTATTGTCGCGCATATTCATGATGCGCGACACAGCCGACCCGGAAGCAGCTGCTGCAGGGGTCAGCGCCGGCTGGATGCTGCACCTCGGGAGCGATCAGCACCATGGAGAGCGGGAGCGGGGACAGGTGAGTTGATTACTAAGTGCAATCACGGGCCATGGAGAACGGAGCCCGGATTGCACTTAGACAACCCACGTGTGCCGTGATTCACGGCAAACGCAGGGACATGTGCGTGTTTTACACGCCAGTGAAAAACGTCAGTGTTTTTCACTGATGTGTGAAATGGGCCTTAAAATAACAACAAAAAAGTAAAGTGGGCCGATGCAAAAGTTTGGGCACCCTGCATGGTTAGTACCTATTAGCGTCACCTTTGGCAATTGTCACAGCTTGTAAACGCTTTTGTTGCCAGCCATGAGTCTTTCAATTTTTGTTTGAGGGATTTTCATTCTTTCTTCCTTGGAAAAGTCTTCCAGTTCTGTGAGATTTCTCGGTCACCTTGCTTGCACTACTCTTTTGAGGTTTAGACACAGATTTTCAATGATGTTCAGAACAGGGGACTGTGATGGCCATTGTAAAGCCTTCAGCTTGCGCCTTTTGGGGTAATGTATTGTGAATTTTGACATGTGTGTAGAATCATTATCCATTTGTAGAAGCCATCTTCTTTTCAATTTCAGCTTTTTTACTGTGTGAGCTGCTCCTAGGATTGCTAGAGAGGCAAATCAGAACCCTAGCTGACTGCAAAAGACCTTCAGGAAGAATTAGCAGATTCTGGAGTTGTGGTACATTGTTCTACTGTTTAGAGACACCTGCACAAATATAGTCTTCATGGAAGAGTTATCAGAAGAAAACCTCTCCTATGTCCTCACCATAACATTCAGCATCATAAGTATGCAAAACAACATATAAACAAGTCTGATACATTTTAGACACAAGTCCTGTGGACTGATCAGGTTAAAATAGAAAACATCTGATCATTGTGGTCAAAGAGGTGTGTGGAGAAAAAAGGACAGAAAATGTCCCAAATAGAAGAAAACTAGGGATGGGCAGACCCAGACTGTAAAAGTACGGATCCACGTGGTTTCAAATATGCTTGGGTGGCGGTTGTTTGATCCAGATTCGGTACTAGAGAAATTAAAAAAACAATAAGAAAAAATAAAGAAAAAAGAATGAAGCGAGTGCTTCATACTTATCAAGGCTCCGTCGCAGTTCTAAACTGCTCCCGCACGGCTGTACGCTGCTCCTGCCGCCTCCCTGTGCCACTCATCATTGTTCATTTCATATGCACTGCTTTCCCCTTCCACTGGCTATCCTGGTGTCTGTGATTAGTTGCAGTCAGACATACCCCCACCCTGTGTGACAGAATCTGCCTGAGCAGAGAAGGACACATCATTGCAGGTGTAGAGGAGGACACATCATTGTGGGCGCAGCCAGGCAGAAGGCTCAGGATGAGCAGAGGAGAACACATGATCGCGGGCGCTGCTCATCCTGGGCTTCCAGCTGCAAGGAGCATGAGGCCCAGGATGAGCAGACCAGGACACATTATCGTGGGCACAGAGATCTACTCATCCCTCTCTCCCACCCATCTAGGGGTCTTACCCCTAGACCCTCGCCTCTATTACTCCATACCCACATGGACTTAGAAACTTATGTTTATTCTAAACTGGGCTGAATTTTGAACACGTCCCCCATCACGTGACAAATTGGTTGAAGTCAGACGTACCCCCACCCTGTGTGACAGTCTCTGCCTGAGCAGAGGAAGACACATCATCGTGGGTGCAGGTCATCCTGGATCTCCTTCTGCATGCAGTAGGAAGCTCAGGAAGAGCAGAGGAGGACACATCATCGTGGGCGCAGGTCATCCTGGACCTCCTTCTGCATGCAGCAGGAGCCTCAGGATGAACAGAGCAGGACATATCATTGCGGGTGCAGAAATCTGCTCATCCCTGTCTCCCCATGTAGGGGTCTTACCTCCAGACCACCGCTTCTATTACTCGATTCTCACGTGGACTTAGAAAAAGAATGTTTATTCTAAACTGGTCTGCATTTTAAACATGCCCCATGACATGACAAATTACGTCATACCTGGAAGGAACCGTTCATTTTAGTATCTACCTTTATTTTTAGTGCACGATCTAGATGCATGCAGCTCTGGCAAGGAATGCGTAATCTGGAAGCAGCTTGCCGCCATGACACGGAGGTTCAGTGAGTACACCACGTATGCTCCTACCCCCTATCCCTTCCACCAACATTTTTAATCTCCAGATTCTGGTCCCCATAGACTTATATGGGTACCAGATTCCGTACAGGAACCGGATTTAAAAAGAAATTAGCAGGGACCCGCCGGTCCCAGTTTTTTGCAAGTCTGGTGGATCAATCATGCTCTGGGTTTGTACTACAGCCAATGGCATAGGGAACATTTCACGGGTAGAGGGAAGAATGATTTTAATTAAATTTCATCAAATTCTTGATGCAAACATAACACTATCTATATAAAAAAGCTGAAGATGAAAAGACAATGGCAAACTGATAATGAATGATCCTAAACAGATGTCAAAATCCACAATAGACTACCTCAAAATTCGCAAGCTGAAGGTTTTTCAATGGCCCTCACAGTCCCCTGATCTGAACATTGAAAATCTGTCATTACAGTAGGCCTAAAAAATGCAGTGCCTGCAAGACCACCAAGGAATCCCACAGAACTGGAAGACTTTTCTAGAGAACAATGGATGAAAATTCCTCAAACATGAATTGAAAGACTCTTGGCTGGCTACAAAAAGTGTTTCCAAGCTGTGATACTTGCCAAAGGGGGTGCTACTACAGTTGAAAAATGACACATCTGCATGTTTTTCTCTCTATCTGGCATGAAATCACAATAAACCTTTCCCTTTTTAGGTCAATTAGGATTACGAAAATTATTTATATTTGTCAAATGCCAGAATAATGAGAGAAAAAGCTTTTCCCTTTTTTCTCCAAATGTAACAATGGTTATTCTAGCCAAACAGTTCAGTTTTAGTCAGACCACAGGACAGGTCTTCAAAATTTAAGGTCTTTGTTCCTGTGTGCATTTGCAAACATTAATCTGGCTTTTCTATGTTTCCTTTGGAGTAATGGCTTCTTACTGCAGAGTGGCCTTTCAGTCCAGGTTGATACAGTACTCGTTTCACTGTGTATAATGACACAATCATATTAGCTTCCGCCAGCATCTTCCCAAGGTATTTTGCTTTGGTTCTTGGGTTGATATGCCCATGGCTAACCAAAGCATATTCATCTCTAGTACACAGAAGACATCTCCTTCTTGAGTGGTATGATGGCTGGACATTCCCATCTTGTTTGTACTTGCATATATTTGGTTGTGCAGACGAACGAGGCATCTTCAGGTATCTGGAAATTGCACCCATGGATGAATCATCTTGTGCAATTACACAATTCTCTTCCTGAGAAGCAGTCCGCAGGTGTCTCTGTAATTAAATCCGATGTTGACAATATACCTAAAGCTTTCAAAGACATGACATCATTATATGGGCTGTCCTATGTTGTTTAAAGGAATAATACTCTTAGTGCATGTAACCCTTTGACTTTGCAGAAAGTAATAAAAATGCCTTAACATATTTTCTATCTCTTATTATTCTGGCATTTGGCAAATATACGGTAATTCATTTTGGTTCCTAATTGAGGTAAAACGGGAAAGCTTTATTCTGATTTCATGTCAGATAGTGAGAGAAACATGCTTATGTGGCTTTTTAGATAGTGTATGTAAACTTCTGGTTTCAACTGTAGGTACTAAACATGCAGGGTGCCAAAACTTTTGGATCGACCCATTATTCTGTTTTGTAAAAGATCAAAATATTTTTTTTCCTAAAATAAAAAGGAAATGTGTCATCTTTAACTTTATGCCTTTTAGAGATCATTTCATCTTCAACTTACCTAACTGTTCACAATAACAGTAATTTTGACCAGGGGTGCCTAAACTGTTGCATACCACTTTAACCCTAGAACGCATATTGGGGGCCTTTTAGGCCCCCATGCTTACATTTTGGCTATTATCTGCAAAATTACTTTAGTTAGAATTTTGAAACTCCAGGTATTCCTCAAGTATGTCGTTGTTGATAATATCCAGTTGTTCATATAATTTTTTTCATAGCCATTATGGTGTAGCAATGCTTGTTTGGTGAAAACTACATCTGTATGAATTGGGGGCCTTTTAGGCCCCCCGCTGTTTTTATCATGTTCTCAAAAGTGTTTGTGTCTCAAGTTACTTTATTTGTACTCAGTAATGCAGGTGGAGGGGCCAGGGTGTGGATAATAACATGTGAGGATGTCATGTGATTTTTGGAGGGAGTGATAAGGCCATGACATCACCTCAGGTCCTCTGAACACAGTAATGAGCTGTGTATAGAGTACTGAGGACAGTATACACTGTGAGCTAATTGCTGAAGGACCTGTGATAAGATAAGCTGTTGAGAGGAAATCTGATTCATTTTCAGTTTCTGTTTCTAAGAATCTTGCAAAGGCTAGAGCTTGTGAGCCACAAAAATCCAGAGAATTGTACACCACCTAAAAGTATAAAAGGTAAGAGCTGCTGAGGGTGAGAGGAAGAAGGGGGGACATTACACTTACAGTGTGTCACACACAAGCAAAGAGTGGACAAAACAAAACCAGGCCGCAGCCAATAAAGGAGGGAAACAATTTATGCAAAACCAAGAAGAAATCCCCTTAAAAAATAACCTTTAATAATGCGTTTAAAAGGTATAAAACCTATTTACCAAAGTGTAACACTCACCCTAGTAGTGTAGGGACAATAGAAATAGGTAGCCAGGGGGAGGGGTGGGAAAATGTCCCTATGATGACCCTCCAGTCACCCTACCTAGCAATGGAGGGTATGACACCCTATGGTTGTGGCGCCCCCATTCACCGAGGGGAAGCCCTGAAATAACCCTGGTCAGCCCTACACTACACTAATATGTGCAAAAGTGGATTAAAATAACTCAATGATACCAATAGTCAATATGATAGTATGACTTATCTGGCCAATTATGTCAGATCCTCAGACGTTGACCCGTCTAGCGTATTGGATTTTTACGCTTCAAACTTTGGAGCCTAAGGGCATTAATCGCGATTTCGATACGTCCAGTTTTTTATAGGTTTTGAATTCTGTTTTTTCACTATTTCTCTACAGAAGAGTTGATCACTGTTTCGATGATGGCCGGTCTATTTAGGTACTTTTAATTCCCTTTATTTGCCCTATACTTCCATATTTTTTCTCATTTTTTCTTTTTTCATTCCCTTTTTTTCCTTCCCCTTTTTTCCCTCTTAACCTCTTTCCCCCCTTTCCCCCCCTTCCCCCTCCCCCCTTTTTTCCTCCCCCGTTTTTCCTCCCCCTTTTTTCCTCCCTTTTCTTCCCTCATGCCCCCTTAAAAGATAGTTCAATTATCCCAAATTCATAATCTGATGATGATAATTTATATTTCTAATTTTGATCTCAGCTAAATACACCACTCCCTGAGTCCTTTTTGGATTCTTATTTTATATTTTTTTTCTTAATCCTTTTGTTTTTTTACATACTCATAAATATTTCCACACTAAATAGCCTTATTTCTATATTTGTGTAATATGTACTCTCAATAGAACATGTTGGTCTTTTATCCTCCGTTGTTGTAACAGCATTGTTTTCATTCCTATTTTCACATTAGAGTAAACACTCATCTAGAAGGCTCCAATTGCCGCTTTTGTGATGTAAAAATAAATCTTTAAAAAAAATGACGTAGCGCTCCGCTGTATTTTTGATTCTCAGCGCAGATAAAGCAGACAGCTATGGGTTGCACCCCCATCTGCCTGCCGTTACCTTGGTTGGCAATCAAAATACAGGGAAGCCCATTAATTTTTTCTATTTAAAAAATAGTTAAAAAAAAATTGACGTTGGGTCCCCCCATTTTTGATAGCCAGCTAGGGTTGGGGATCCAATGTGGAGGTTCCCTCAGGCTCTTTTTTTATAATTATTTTAAAAATAATAATTACACAAAAAAAGTAGGGTCCCCCCCAAATTGGATCACCAGCAAAGGTAAAGCGGACAGCTGTGGTCTGGTATTCTCAGGGTGGGAAGGTCCATAGTTATTGGGCCTTCACAGCCTAAAATTAGCAGGCCGCAGGCACCCCAGACATGGCGCATCCACTAGATGCACCAATCCTGGCGCTTCACCCCAGCTCATCCCGTGCACTGGTGCAGTGGCAAACGGGGTAATAAATCGTGTTGATACTAGCTGTAAAGTCACCTGAGATCAAGCCCAGCAGTTTGTGATGTCATGGCGTCTATTAGATACCCAACATCATAAACTGTCAGTACTAACAAAAAAAAATCGACAAAAGAAATTTATTTGAAAAAACAGTCCCCAAAACATTTCCTCTTTCACCAATTTATTGTAAGAAAAAAAATAAAGGGGTCCCACGACGACTCTGGACCGTCTAGAATATGGGGGGGAGACACTCAGGGAACGTATCCCCCATTTTCTAGGAGTGCGGACCCTTCATGTGAGGAGTGTGGGTGCAATAAATCTGCACTCACTCTCCCCGGGTCCACAGCAGCAGAGTCCATGTCGTAATGGTTGCTACCAAAGCTGCAATGCCCTGCTCATGAGGTAAGGGCATGCCTAATCAGGAGAACTACTGTAGAGGAAGCTCTGCTCACTGGTATATAGGTGCTCAGAGGTAATAATAGATAAAATTAGTGACTAACCTTGGCACTCTAAATCTCCCAGACTAAGTCAGTAAGTCACAACGGATAGTAATGCAAAATCACTCTTTATTGGTCCGTATTAAGAAAATTTTTTTTTTCATAAGCATATATGTTTTTGTCCAAAACAAGTTACAAATGACGTTTCGGCCTGAGCCTTCGTCAGATTGGACTTATCTGCATGTAATCATGAAAAATGACAATAATCAGTATCACATAAGAGTGAGAGAACAATAACATAAACTCGAACAATGTAGAGGTACAATTGGGATGCAGCAAAAAAATTGCAACACAGCAAGAAATGAAACACATGATACAAATGTCATAATACAGTACAAGGACAATATAGTAATGACAAATATGGGGTCAGAGTAGGCTTAGACAGCTCTGGTACGAAAGAGATGTCAATCATAAAGTAACATGTGCAGTAGGTGTAGAGCTACACTATGCATGGCAGAGCTAATGGGTAGACCGCCATAGAAAAAGAACGGAGAAAAAGTGGAGAAAAACTGGAGAAAAAGTGGAGAAAGAGTGGAGAAAAAATGGAGAAAAAGTGGAGAAAAAATGGAGAAAAAGTGGAGAAAAAAATGGAGAAAAAGTGGAGAAAAAGTGGCGAAAAAGTGGAGAAAAAGTGGAGAAAAAGTGGAGACAAAAATGGAGAAAAAGTGGAGAAAAAGTAAAGAAAAAATGGAGAAAAAATGGAGAAAAAATGGAGAAAAAGTGGAGAAAAAAATGGAGAAAAAGTGGAGAAAAAGTGGAGAAAAAGTGGAGAAAAGGTGGAGAAAAGGTGGAGAAAAAGTGGAGAAAAAGTGGAGAAAAAGTGGAGAAAAAGTGGAGAAGTGTTTGTTCATGCCAGATGGGAGATAAATAATTTTTTACCGGCGCTGTCATTTACTGTAACGTGATCATCGGTGTACGGTGTATACCTGTGATCACGTGAGCGGGGACCGGAAAAACCATCCTGAATCATGATCTCCAGGGTCTCAGCTAGCCCTGAAACCCCGGAGATTTTCTGACGCTGGGGGGTGCTATTCACTTATTTCTGCCTGCTGTTTATAAACGGCAGATCAGAATAAGGCTACATTAACACGACCGATCCATTTTTGCGGTCTGCAAAAAACAGTCCATTTTTTTTCACGGGTGCATCCGTGTGGCATCCGTTTCCGTTCCGTAGACGGTCCGTATGTCATCTGTTTGTCATCCGTGTGCCTTCCGTTTTTTTTGTGTACTGCAAAAAAACTGAAGGAGGGTAAATGCATAAATTTACCCAGGATCCATAGCTTCATCCTACATGAGGCGGTCACATGTTCAGTCCAGTGCCATTTTCTACTGCTTTTCACAGCGTAGAGCGCTCTGGTGATTTTCTTGTGCTTGTGCACTTCATATCAGTCTTTTCTGTCATTATAATGGCAGAAAGACACATAATGTCCCACTTTCCTTCATTTTGTAATTTTGCACCCTTTGGTGCCTTTCATGTGGCACTAAGGGGTGCTTAGCTTTGTATTTAGCCAAAAAAATGAAAAAAAAATGATGTAGGGTTCCCCCTAGTTTTGTAGCCAGCTAGGGTAAAGCAGACGGCTGCAGCCTGCAGACCACAGCTGGCAGCTTCACCTTGGCTGGTAATCCAAAACTGAGGGCACCCCACGCTGTTATTTTAAATTAAATAAATAATATAAAAAAAAACACGTAGGGGTCCCCCCAAAATTGGATCACCAGCCAAGGTAAAGCAGACAGCTATGGTCTGATATTCTCAGACTAAGGAGGTCCATGGTTATTGGACTCTCCCCAGCCTAAAAATAGCAGGCCGCAGCCGCCCCAGAAGTGGCGTATCCATTAGATGCGCCAATCCTGGTGCTTCGCCCCAGCTCATCCCGCGCCCTGGTGCGGTGGCAAACGGGGTAATATATGGGGTTAATACCAGATGTGTAATGTCACCTGGCATCAAGCCCTGGGGTTGGTGAGGTCAGGCGTCTATCAGATACCCGACATCACCAACCCAGTCAGTAATAAAAAAAACAGACGACAAACACATTCACCCTCTTTAACCAATTTATTAGAAAGAAAAACAAATCCAGGTCTGGTGTAATCCAAGGGGTTGCCATGACGATCCACACTGTCCCAGTCAATGAAGAGCAGAATGTTCCCCATTGGCTGGGAGAGCAGTGCAGTGACCTGAGCTAACATCAATGGGTCAGCCCAGGTCACTGCAGGGGATGACAAGTGCTGCTGTCAGCGAGGTACATTACCTGCGCTGATCTCCTGCACACTGACAGCACCTGTCACTGAGTTCAATGACCGCCGCCTTCACAGCCAAGTATCGCGAGAGGCCCGTGACGTCACCGCTAGTCAGTCTCGGGTCGGAAGAGAGAGAAGGTGATGTGACAAGCGGCGGCCATGGAGGACAGTGACAGCGCTGAGGTCGGGATGGCGGGACTTCATCACCGCAGGTAAGCCGAGCGGGACCATGTGTGCAGAGTGTGTGTGCAGAGTGTGTGTGCAGAGTGTGTGTGTGTGTGTGTGTGTGTACGTGTGTACATGCCGCGGGCAGGAGGGGGCGGAGCGAGCTGAGCGGGGAAGTGTGGGCTTCCTGCACGTAACTAGGATAAACATCGGGTTACTAACCAAAGCGCTTTGCTTGGATGCCCGATGTTTATCTTGGTTACCAGCTTGTGGCAGGCTGCCAGCGATGGCTCCTGCACACTGTAGCTGTAAAAAGCCCTGCTTTTTGCTACTAGAACCGTTCTCGAACGTAACTAGAACTATCGAACTTTAGCAAAAATGCTCGAGTTCCAGTTCGATCTAGAACAGCCCCAAAATCACTCGAACCGCGAACTGGAGAACCGCGAACCGCGCTCAACTCTATTGCTGAGTCCTTTAATACTTCAGATTACAACTGTATGATTAAGGCTATGTGCGCACGTTGCGTACAGTCATTGCAGAAATTTCTGCAGCGATCTGAAGAGTACATGTGCGCTTTAAATCGCTGCAGAAATGTCCGTAGTGAGCGCCGATTCCATGCGCTCTGCCTGCAGCTCCTCCCATAGACAGAGCAGGGGCTGCCGGCAAAGCGCACGGAAGAAGTGACATGTCACTTCTTAGAACGCAGCGCTTCGTCAGTAGCCGAAGCGCTGCGCTCTAAAACGCCACGTGCGCACGGCTCCTGCACAATCTCCATAGACTGTGCAGGGGATGCAGGACGCATGCAGTTACGCTGCGCTACAAAGCGCAGCGTAACTGCATGTATTTACGCAACGTGCGCACATAGCCTAAAGCTACAAGTTTTGGGAAGACACTTTCTTGTTGGCTTTAAACCTGTGTGCAAAATGAGGTTCATAATAACATATTTTGAAGCTTAATGTGAAAGATCTCAAGTGTCCCTGGTACAGAGCGCCCTGTCTTTATGTCTGTGAAACAAGAAAGCCATGGAACCCATAGGGTGTAGGGGCGACATGACAGCCCGGAGGGTAGGGAGTTGATGGGGTTAAACAGTGTTGGTTCGTTTAGGAATGAGGAAAAGAAGGTGATTGGTTAGGGGGTGGAGTGTGGTGGAAGGAAAGGAGGGAGCTTTATGGTGTATATAATAGGAGGTGGGAGTCAATTATCTCCTCTTGCATTTCCTGGATGACAGCTTGGACGGGCTGGGGAACCTCCATCATGACATCCAGCATGATGGATCCGAACATCGCAGATCTGCAGCTTGGACGGGCCGGGGAACCTCCATCATGATGTCCTGAGGAATCCTCGGATCTGGTCAGCATGGCGGTGCAGGGCGCCCAGGCAGTGCAGTCCCACACCCAGGCTGCCTGGGTGTCTCCTCGGCACCTTCCCCTCCCCCCCCTCCTCTTTGCTGCAGTGCTGGCAGTTTCAGGACTCACCGGGGTCTTTTGGGGAAGGTGGGGGTGAGGAGGACAACGTGAGAGCCCCCACTCCCGTTGGGACCCTCCGCAGCTGGGCGGGCGGCGGTAGCTTGCTGCGCCCGCTCTGGCTGTCGGGAGGAATCTCCTGCAGGGCCGCGACGGTCGAAAAGGGGGCGTGTCCAGCCCGGGGGCCTACTTTCGGTGTGAGGCCTCAGCCTGGAATTTTGAGCGATGCGGCCGCTCCCGGCCGGGAGCGCGCCCAGCGGCGGTGGATGGACAACACCCCCCCTCCCTCCGCGGGGGGGCCGGAGGACGGCTGCCTGCAGGGTCACCTCACCTGTGTGGCTGGATTATCGGGACCGGAGGACTGGGCGCAGCAGGCGGCGGCGAGGAGGAGACAGGAGGCGCCTGCAGGGTCACCTCACCTGTGTGGCTGGATTATCGGGACCGGAGGACTGGGCGCAGTAGGCGGCGGCGAGGAGGAGACAGGAGGCGCCTGCAGGGTCACCTCACCTGTGTGGCTGGATCATCGGGACCGGAGGACTGGGCGCAGCAGGTGGCGACGAGGAGGAGACAGGAGGCCTGCTGTCTATCCTGGAGCAGGCATTGGGACAAGCGTGCAGCTCTAATCAGCAGCGGCTTCCCCCAGGAGGGGAGCGCCCAGCATTGTGGAGGTGACAATCGGCCCAAACAGGGCATGTGGACACGGTGCTCCTGGCGTCAGGGGGTGAACCCGGCGGGCATTAGGTGCCTGCAGCTTGAGGGACTGTCCCGGGATCAGCGACGGACGACTGGCGAAAAGGATGGTGACGGCTGATCTGGGGGCGTCCTCTGGAGGCAGCCTGGCGCGGTAATCAATTTAAGTTTCAGCCTTTTTGTAGTGGTGGGGGGACAGTCGCTATAGTGGAGTAGTGTCTGGAGATATGGGTAGCAACTGGGGGGGTTTGGAGCATGTGGTTAGTTCATAGGTCAGTTGGTGCCGTGGTCCCCGGGGGGTGTGGGTTCATGTTCTGGAGGCCAGGGGCAGAGTTACGGACGGGGTGGTCTTATGGCAGCGGGGCCGTGAGGGTGCAGGTGGCGTCAGGTCCGGTGGTTACAGTTGCAGGTTGGGGATGGCGAGGTTCGGCGTTTACCGCAGTTTAGGTCTTGTGAGACTTGGTTAAGGGGGCTGATGATTGCGGCACATGTGAGCGGGTGAGACGGCGCAGTTATTGAAGGTTTGCTGGGGTGTTTCATTATTAATCTTCTGATGCATGGTGGTTCTTATTGGATGAATTATGGTGGGTCAGGTAAAGGGGCGGGAGGTCCTGCGGTACGGTGTGTGCAAGGAGTTTTCAGGGGTTTTTTTTGTGAGTGATATGTAGGTGCGGGGCCCCGGTATGGCGCGAGGGTTGCTGTGGATAAGTGAATAAAGGAGAGCAGAAATGTAGGAGAAGGTGAAGTGTTGGTTGCTGTAATGGGTTTATAGGTTTGCAACCGCATCAATGGTAACATGGGGTTAATTTGTGGCTAGTCAGCATGTTATCCCATTGTGGAAGTTGGTGCTGGGAGGCATGTTGAGTCCAGCGTGACTGAATTGGTGTCAATGTAGGCTGAACGGAGCCCACAGCGGAGCCATGGGCAAAGTGACTCATGACTGACTTTGAAGGGCAACGAGGGGTTAACTCTGGTTGCAGGGAAAGAAAGCGCGGGCTGTGGGGGGTCAGAAGTTTAGGGGGCTGGGTTTAAGTGCTAGGGGTGGTCAGTTGGGAATATAGAATCAGTAGAAGGGGTGGGTACTATCAGAACAGCATGTGAAGCCAGCAGAAAAGGTGCTGAGCCCCCTTCACCTCGTCTCCTGCTGTGACTGTAATCATGGTGATTTAAAACTTCTGAGCAGCTGCAGGGGGCTGCCAGCAGCGTGGATGGAGCTGCATCAGAGCACAGGTGCTGGAGATATTGGGAGGTTCGGCTGTGGGGGATGCTGCAGAAGATCCACTTCCCCAGTGGGCACGCAGGGCGAGTGTGCCTGACAGTCTGCCACCAGGAGCAGCTCCTGAGGTCTCAGTGGTGCCGCAAGAGCCCCCTCCCCGGGGACCCTCCCTGTCCATCTCTCCATCCTGTGCTTCTAGATGGAACAGGGGAGGAATCTTACAAGGCAGCCGGGACCTGCGGAGGTGGGCGGGGCCTCGGTGTATCATGTGACCGAGGCTCTGCCTCAAGCCTCTAGTGATCAGGGCTTCAACAAGATGGCGGCGGTCCTTCCCAGTGATATACCTGTGGGGGGACTGCTTGTGGTGGCAGCAACTGGACATCCGGAGAAACACTCAGAGACAGAGGTCATCGGGGCAGAGGGCAGCGCAGAGGTCGTCATCGGGGACAGAGGTCAGCGCAGAGGTCGTCATCGGGGACAGAGGTCAGCGCGGAGGTCGTCATCGGGGACAGGGGTCAGCGTGGAGGTCGTCATCGGAGACAGGGGTCAGCGCGGAGGTCGTCATCGGAGACAGGGGTCAGCGCGGAGGTCGTCATCGGGGACAGAGGTCGGCGTGGAGGTAGTCATCGGGGACAGAGGTCGGCGCAGAGGTAGTCATCGGGGACAGAGGTCAGCGCGGAGGTCGTCATCGGGGACAGAGGTCAGCGCGGAGGTCGTCATCGGGGACAGAGGTCAGCGCGGAGGTCGTCATCGGGGACAGAGGTCAGCGCGGAGGTCGTCATCGGGGACAGAGGTCAGCGCAGAGGTCGACATCGGGGACAGAGGTCAGCGCGGAGGTCATCATCTGGCTGGCGGTCAGCATGGAGGTTGTTTTCAGTGAGGTGGTCAGCGCGGAGGTCATCATCTGGCTGGCGGGCAGCAGGGAGGTTGTTTTCAGTGAGGTGGTCAGCACGGAGGTCATCATATGGCTGGCGGTCAGCATGGAGGTTGTTTTCAGTGAGGGGGTCAGCGCGGAGGTCATCATCTGGCTGGAGGTCAGCGTGGAGGTCGTTTTCAGTGTGGGGGTCAGTGCGGAGGTCATCATCTGGCTGGAGGTCAATGTGGAGGTCATTTTCAGCTCGGTAATGGTTATTGGTAAGGAGGTCGGCGCAGGGATCGGCATCTGGAAGGAGGTCAGCATTGAGGAGGAGGCTGTCGTCATCACAGTGGAGGTCACCTTTATGTTGGAGGTCCGCAGCACGGAGGGGCTTGTCTTCGCGGATGAGGTCCGTGTCGAGGAAGAGGTCGTCATCTAGGAGGGGATGATCCACGTCCTGGGAGATCGTTCAACAGGTAGTCTGCTCCCTGGTGGTTCCGCTAGGTTTGAGCGCGGCGGCTTGCTGGGGTCTCCCTAAGCAAGCTGCTTAAGCGGCTTGAGTGCCTCAACATCCTGAGGAGAGTCATCGGCTGGAATCGGGTGTTCCGGCTGGTGGGTCCCATGCCCCCACGCAGCCTGGTGAGTTTAATTATATGTTCTGTGTGTTCATCTAGTGCGATTTTCCTGGGTAGGTGTTTTATTAGGCCCAGGGGGAATGGCGGCGGTCTTAGTTTTAGCATGTTGGGGGGCCTCTGTGGGGTCAGTTAGTAGGGTCTGCAGCATGTTAGGGTTTGGCAAGGAGTTGCCGGAACGCGTGGAGGAGGCAAAGGTCGGGTCAATGGGGTCCCCCGTTTCCGTTTTGGGGGTCGGGCATTGAGGCAGGTCGCCGGTTGGTCATCAAGTTAGGCCACATCTTGTGGTGGGGGTCGCGGTGTCAGGGCAGATAGAGAAGGGTGAGTGGTTAAACTTTCGATTTTGTTAACTGGCTTCAGGTGTTTGCCATTCTGCAAGCATCCAGGCACACACACACAAAAAAAAAAAAAAAAAAAAAGGGGGGGGGGCCTGAGAATTGTTCAGGGGTGTTCTGCTACAAGGAAGGTTCATTGGTTTTGTGGCGATCACACCCGGTGTTGGAATGATGGGCAGTTCAGGCAGTGGAAGGATGGGTGACACTGCATGAATCCTTGGGGGTCTTGTCGCGCGCGGGGATGGATCTGCGGCGGATCGGTGGTCACGGTGAAGTTGCGGACAATCAGTGCCAGATTTGTGGCTGTGTACAGATGGAGCGGTGTGTCCGGGGTTTCGCTGTGGCCGCGGATCTGCCGGGGATTTGTCCTTGTGTTGTGATGGGGCCTTACGGCTCGTTGAGATACCAGGGTTCAGGCTGCGGTGGGTTCTAGAATCATAATAATAATAATAATAAATGTATATAAAATATAATAATAATTTTGGTGCGAGGTATCGTGCAGGTATTGGGCGGTTCAGTTTTATCTCTGCCATTTCTGGTTCTGGTGGTTTTTCTGTGTTAGGGGTAGTGCAGAAGAAGGAGCCGAATAAATTCCGGGTCACTTGTGAGTTATCGTTTCTGACATGCCATTCGTTGCCAGGGCGTCCTGACAGCATGCATTTTGTTAGGTTGTTTTGGGGATGGTTCATATTTTGTGATCTGGTGTTTACTTATGGTTTGCCCTATTTTCTTGTGCCTATTGGAAGGGTTTGGTTCATTTCTAGAATGGGGGGTTGCAGTATGGCTGGGTTGCTGATGATGTCTTACCTCAAAAAAAAAAAAAATAAATAAAAAAAAAAAAAAAATAAGACAACAACTTTCTGTACATGGGGCGGTCAGCTCCCCATTTTTTGCCATCTTTGCTAAGGGCTAGGGCATGGATAGTTCAGCTGTTTGCCAGGAGAGGAAGAAGGGCCCTGGCAATTGTCTGAACATCTTGGGAATCTCCATTGATTCTAGGAGGATGGAGAGCAGGGGGGGATTGAGTACAGGTTACGGGACAAGGAAGTGTGTCTTTCCTCACTGAAGTGCGCAAAGCGGGTTATATATTTAAAAAAATAAATAAATAAATAAATAAGAAAAATCAAATGCAGTGGCAGACCTTTGGATGTTGCTGGGCATGCTTTAATTTGCTTTTGCATGTGCCCATAGCCGGAATTTTTTCGGGTAGTGAGAAGGTGGCTATGGCGGGGGCAAGGCCCCCACGCTTTGTATACGGTTGCCGGAGGAATTCTTCAACGACCTGGCAGTGGGGGCCAGGATATATTTTCCTGGGTAGTTATAATGGATGGTCGTTAGGGTTTTGAAGCTTGTGGTCTATTTTGATTGTGAACTTTTACTGTAGCGGCAGGTTGGGTTAGTTGACAGAGCTTTCAGCAGGGCAAATGGGGGATGGACATAGAGCCACAATCTTGGGTGGAGGCAGTATTTTACCAAAAATCGGATTTTGTTCGAGTTTTTCTTGGTAGTGGCTAGTTCCAATTGGGGGGTCTACTTCAGCAATAAAAACATCAGTTTTCGTTGCGTCAACAGCTGTTTTGGCAACTAATTTTTGGTGTTTCTCCTCCGTTAATAGGGCTATGGAGGCATTTTGGGTTACGGCGCCTTTTTTGCTTTAGTACAAAGAAGTACAAAGATAGTGGCAGCGCAGGCACCAGGTGTTTGGAAATTAGCGTTAATGCTCTTTTTCAATGATAGTGGGATAGCTTTTGGTGCCTGGCACTAGAGGCAGAGTCCACCAGCTGCAAGTGGCCGGAGGAGCTTTGTGAGGTGGTATTTGGGCACTAGGCTTATTATGCATTACAGTATCCTTTGCTGGGGGTACTAGGTTAGCATATGAGGCGGATTGGTGAGGCAACGGGGGATCGGAGTCAGGAATTCGGCACGGGGGAGTCTGAGGAGGATTTGGTAGGGGCACTGCTGTGTTGGTTACGTAGGGTGTCGGCTGAAGGAAGGTCTGAGGTTAATAATTTATGGCTCAGGACCAATACTGGTTGTAAGTTTCAATGTCTGGTTGATGTCATTAAACTGTTTAGTGCAATTTTTGAGGGATTTGCGGGATGAGTCCTTTAACTGGTGGAGGAAGGTTGAACTAGATGGACCTAGGTCTTTTTTCAACCTAAGTAACTATGTAACTATGTAACTGGACTGGTTAATTGCTTGGAACAGTGGGCACTGCCAAGACCAGGGAGTAATTCCCCCATTTGAGGTGAAGTGGTTTTCGGCTAGTTGTTCTTAGTTGCTCTTTGGGGAATTAGGGGAATTGGTGGCTCCATCGTCAAGTGGAGGTGGCATGTTGAGTCAGGTTGTTGTGGGGTTAACCTACCCCATGGAATGTTTGGTTGGAATGGTCAAACTGAATACATCTTAAATAAATATTAAAAAATGGGGGGGTCAGGTTGTGAGCAGTAAAGAGGTTGATAAGGCGGTCGGTAGAGTGTTGCAGGGGGTATTTATTTTTGTTGGGGGGGTGATCGTTCAGACCCATTGGTGGCCTTGGGCCTCAACCAAGGTGGAAAAGTGGGGGACTTCCTGCAAAAGTATAATTTAAAAAAAAAAAAAAAAAAAAAGGAAAAATGTTCCCCCCCCCCGTTTTTTCTACGTTCTACTAGGCGGTGCACCACTGGTTGGATAATTGGTTCACTGCCCTGAATTCGGGGGGGGGCTGATGGCAGATGAGGGGAGGGATGAGTGCCAGCTGGGTTGGTTGAGAGATCACGTTCTAGTGCTTTGGATCTGGTTCCAGGTATGAGTGGTCTACGGTAACACTGGATTTTCACCATTTTAAGGTTGGATCCTGCCCCTGATGTGCTGGTGTTGCACACGGGTGAAAATGATGTGGGGATATCCCCCTATGGGGGATTAACTTGGAGTTATTTGCCAAGGTTTACTGCAGCTATGCTCCGCCTCCCCGAGAGGTGAAGATGATGCGGTCGGATATTGTGCCTACAAAACCTTACTGGTGGTTCGGTCGATAGAGGGGATCGACAGGACTGAAATTAAGGTGGATAGGGAAGTGGGGAGTTTCTTGGCTTGGAACGGACAGGTTGGCGCGGTGGATGCACCTGTGGTTAGCAGGTGTTCAGGAAGGTGGAGCGAGTGCTTTGTTGGTGGGGTGACTCGCATTATGAGGTCTCAGGTAATGCTCGTGGTGGCGGTAGTGAGGTGGGGTTCTTGGAGTTGGTGGTAAAATGGTGGTGGGGGGTTGTACATCAGGTGGATGGTAACCCCCCTTCTTTTATTTGGAATGGTAATTACCTGGCAGACTTTGGGGCTCTCCAGGGTGGGGTCCCCTGGGAGTCGGTGTTAGGGAAATGGTTTTCCGGTCATGGTGTCCCCGAGCTTGTGGTCGTTTGCGGCTGGGGACAACTCCGGATGGTTTATCAATTTTATGGGAACGTCCGCCAGGTTTTGGAGCTCCAAGAACCCTCCTCGCTTTAGAGAAAGATATTTATTTAATGTCATGTTTGTATAATAAAGGCCGATTTGGCCAAATTATCCAAGCGGGTGTCATGTCATCATTAAAAGGGGAATCTGTGGGATGAAGGGATTAGTGCATAGCGAGAAGGAAGCATCTACAATAGTACAGTCAAGGCTGAACGGAGCCCACAGCGGAGCCATGGGCAAAGTGACTCATGACTGACTTTGAAGGGCAACGAGGGGTTAACTCTGGTTGCAGGGAAAGAAAGCGCGGGCTGTGGGGGGTCAGAAGTTTAGGGGGCTGGGTTTAAGTGCTAGGGGTGGTCAGTTGGGAATATAGAATCAGTAGAAGGGGTGGGTACTATCAGAACAGCATGTGAAGCCAGCAGAAAAGGTCCCGCCCTCCCGCCCTGTGTTATGCTGGGTGTGTGGGTTTTCATCAGGAGAAAGTTTTGTATATTTTAGTAATGTGTCGGCGTCATTTCGGCCAGGTATTTTATTTATTTTCTGTCATGTTGCGGTAGTGAGGTGGGGTTCTTGGAGTTGGTGGTAAAATGGTGGTGGGGGGTTGTACATCAGGTGGATGGTAACCCCCCTTCTTTTATTTGGAATGGTAATTACCTGGCAGACTTTGGGGCTCTCCAGGGTGGGGTCCCCTGGGAGTCGGTGTTAGGGAAATGGTTTTCCGGTCATGGTGTCCCCGAGCTTGTGGTCGTTTGCGGCTGGGGACAACTCCGGATGGTTTATCAATTTTATGGGAACGTCCGCCAGGTTTTGGAGCTCCAAGAACCCTCCTCGCTTTAGAGAAAGATATTTATTTAATGTCATGTTTGTATAATAAAGGCCGATTTGGCCAAATTATCCAAGCGGGTGTCATGTCATCATTAAAAGGGGAATCTGTGGGATGAAGGGATTAGTGCATAGCGAGAAGGAAGCATCTACAATAGTACAGTCAAGGTGCTGGGCAGCTTTGGGCTGCTGTGGGTGAACTCGGTTAATCAGCAATGGTGGGCTGCGGACGGAATAATGGAGTTCTTCGGACAGCCGAGATTATGGGTGGGGACTATGCGAGTTATGGTTTGGGCTAGAGGATTGGGTACTTGTGGTGCATAGAGTGTAAGTCGGATAGCTTGGGGCCATCTGGTATTATTGGGTGTTTTGCATGGGTGGACTCCTGGCATCTGTGGGCTGGTGGAGTCTATTTTATATTCATATATAATTTAAAAAAAAAAAAAAAAAGGAATTCTTGGCCCGGTGGTAGGTATGGGCATCTGGGTAAGGGTTTGCTTAGGGAGTCGTGGTGCTCCGGTCTCACGGCACAAAGTTATTTGGTTTGAAGGTGCAGTTGTGCGTTACGGGAAAATAGTGGTACGCCCCTCGGTGGTCGGCTTTGAGCGGATACTATGGTGTGGCCAAGGTTTCAATTTATCTTGTGGTGTAATATGAGAGCTCAAAGGGGGTTGCGTGTCACAAGGTTTTTCCTTGAGATCGAAAGGCCCGGACATGGTGTTTGGTAAAGTTGTGTCTCCTGATGCCCATAGTTGCATATGGAGTCAATCGGGCCAGTGGTGTGGCTGCAATTTTTCGGTGGGCATTGTAGTACAGGGAGCTTGTCGTGGTCCGGTTTGCGGAGGCAAGCGGACTATGCATTATGGTTGGAGGTGTTGTTGGGGACCTTGGGATCGAAGGTAATGCTTCAATATCTTCGCCTCAGTAAGGGGTACAGGGCGATGATTGCGGTTGTTTTGTTTTTTGAGGCCGTATTAATTTTGGGGTAGAGCATAGTTCCGTTAGGCCGTGTGGGCCTCGTTGAAATTAAGTGGGCCTGATTTCGGATGAAGAAGGTCCATTAGTGTGGTAGTTGAGTATGTGGGAAGATTTTGGGATTTTCTGGGGAAGACAGCTCGAGCCTCTGTTGTTGTCAGAGGGTGTGATGGCGGAATAAATCGGTCAGGGGAGACCGGTAGTGATATTTGGCTCTGGGGAAGCTGCAAGGTCAGCTGTAGGGGAAATTTCAAGGCTATGGATTGCAGTCGTTTTACAGCGGGGTTTCACTTTAGCGGTTTCCTGGGAGAACTAGGTTTGGGGTGCGAAGTGACCCAGTCGCATAAGCAGTGTGAGTGTCATCCTGTTGTTGTATTTCAACCCCAGTGGTGGTTTAATTCAGCTGGAGACAGGAGGAGGACTGACTGTACAGGGTGACTGTACAGTGGTTCTTTGGTCGGTACTGGGGAGGACGATGGTACAGTCGGTACTGCATTTAATTGGTTATAATAAGGCCAGCGCGACATGGTGTGGATTCCGGTATAGTTTGGGAGCTTGTGGCATGGTGGGCCTGAGTGGCCGTCAGAGGGACCCGGTGGCTCCTGCCACTAAGGATCAGGGGAGTGCGGTGCAGTAAGGTGGACTGGGTACGCTGGCTGGTGCATATATTGGATGCTCAGAGTTTAAGTGATGGATGGAAAGGTTTTAATGGTTGGTTTGGCTTGCAAGTTGGGGGAGCAAGCGTTGGGTGTGTGGGGGTCCAGGCCACGCAAGGTGTCATGTGGCCTGTTCTGTAGCGGGGGTAGGTCTCGTCCAGAGGCGGTTTAACGGATAATGTTGTTTGATTGGAGAGTCACTTGTAGGATATAGTGGCTCCGGTTACAAGGATCTTGCAGGCATGGGTCCTGCAAGGTGGGGGGTATTGATCCGTAGGTGATTCATACCTCATCTCTGGCCCGGTGTGTGTTGTGGCCAGGGATCATGTTTTGGTGGTGGAAGGTGGTTTCTGGACCGGGCCTACCCAGGGTTACGTATTGTATTACGTACTGTATTATTATTATTATTATGGTATTACCTATTGTTAAATGTTGGGGACGCCCGTTGGACGGCGCCCCCTTGTGTTAGTGTGTAAACAATAGGCAATAAAGGGCTGCTGTGGCCATATTTTACCAAGTCGCAAGCAGTGTCCGTGTATTATTGATACCGGGTAAGGGTAATTTGGGAATAATATAGGAATCAACGACTGGAAAATCCCTCCTGGAAATGTCAAGAAAGCCATGGAACCCATAGGCTGTAGGGGCGACATGACAGCCCGGAGGGTAGGGAGTTGATGGGGTTAAACAGTGTTGGTTCGTTTAGGAATGAGGAAAAGAAGGTGATTGGTTAGGGGGTGGAGTGTGGTGGAAGGAAAGGAGGGAGCTTTATGGTGTATATAATTGGAGGTGGGAGTCAATTATCTCCTCTTGCATTTCCTGGATGACAGCTTCCCACCCACCCTCCCTTCTATTGTGTATTGTTATTATTGGTGTGTTTATATGCATGGATAATTATTCAATTTTAAGAGCCATTACAAAAAAAAAAAAAAAAAAAAATTAGAAAAGAAAGGATTGGAGAAAGTGTCGTTTATAAAATAAAAAAAAAAAAAAAAACGAAAGAGAAGAGATTTCTTTGTGGATTGTGATGTATATTGTCATTTGGGATTCTTGTAAGTGGGTGAATAAGATGGGGGTAATGTGGGAATATATGTATATGTATATGATGTGTATGATGTATATGTGTATGATCAGCATAAATAATGGGGATTATGTCCTTTGTCACAGCAGCGGGGGTAGGTCTGGTCCAGAGGAGCTCTAATTGTTACTGGTGTTTGGATGGAGAGCCACTGGGGAAGGTACAGTGGCTCCGGTTACTGGTAACCTGCAGGTACAAGGTTGTCTGCAGGGAGGAGGTATTGCTCCGTTGGTGATCAATGCCTTATATATGGGTCAGGGTTGTTGCCAAGGATTATATATTAAGGAGTTGATGGTTGCCAGGGAGTCACAGGTGGCTATAGTGCCCCAGGTGATAGGTAATTGAAAGTACGGGTGTTTTTGGTTTGGGTAAGGATATTACTCCTTTGGTGACTTTTACCTCATTTAAATATGAGACCATTGTTATGGTCAGTGATCCATTTTGGTGAAATGGTAATCGCAGGAGGAGTCACTGGTTGGGGTCATGGTTCTGGATCCAAGTGCAGTGCAAGCACGTGGTTCTGCAAGGCATAGGGGTTTTGATCCGTAGGTGATTAATACCTCTTATCTCTGGGCTAGTTGCAGCCGGGGATGTTGTTGGATTAAAGTCGCTAACGGGCTTTAAGGTTTCTGAGGTCACATTTACTGTCATGCACATGGGGGATTGATCCGTAGGTGATTGATGCCTCATATCTCTGGGCTGGAGGTTGTAGCCGGGGATAATATTGAGTTGGAGGTAAAGAGGAATGTAAGGTTTTGAGACACGGTTGATACTTGATGCTTCTTGGGGGGGTTTTAATCCGTAGGTGATTAATGCCCCCATCTCTGGGTCGGTGTGTTGCGGCCAGGGATCATGTTTCTGACGGTTGTGTGATTGAAGGGTCACTTGTAGGATATAGTGGCTTTGGTTACAGGGATCTTGCAGGCATGGGGTCCTGCAAGGTTGGGGTATTGATCCGTAGGTGATTAATGCCTCATATCTCTGGGTCGGTGTGTTGCGGCCAGGGATCGTGTTTTCTGACGGTTTCTGTGATTGAAGGGTCACTTGCGGAATACAGTGGCTTTGGTTACAGGGATCTTGCAGGCATGGGGTCCTGCAAGGTTGGGGTATTGATCCGTAGGTGATTAATGCCTCGTATCTCTGGGTCGGTGTGTTGCGGCCAGGGATTGTGTTCTGGTGGTGGAGTATGGCTTCTGGACCGGACTTATGGCGGGGGTAGGTCTGGTCCAGAGGCGGTTTAACGGATAATGTTGTTTGATTGGAGAGTCACTTGTAGGATATAGTGGCTCCGGTTACAAGGATCTTGCAGGCATGGGTCCTGCAAGGTGGGGGGTATTGATCCGTAGGTGATTCATACCTCATCTCCAGCCCGGTGTGTGTTGCGGGCAGGGATCATGTTTTGGTGGTGGAAGGTGGTTTCTGGACCGGGCCTACCCAGGGTTACGTATTGTATTACGTAATGTATTATTATTATTATTAAGGTATTACCTATTGTTAAATGTTGGGGACGCCCGTTGGACGGCGCCCCCTTGTGTTAGTGTGTAAACAATAGGCAATAAAGGGCTGCTGTGGCCATATTTTACCAAGTCGCAAGCAGTGTCCGTGTATTATTGATACCGGGTAAGGGTAATTTGGGAATAATATAGGAATCAACGACCGGAAAATCCCTCCTGGAAATGTCATGTTGAAAATTAATTGTATTGTTGGTTATGAGTCAGACCTTCTCGGACAGCATAAATACCTCAAAACCAAAAAAACTGAACTGCAACTCCAAATAAATATAATCAGATGTGAGCTACTGTGATTACACAAAACACAAACAAAGCAATACAGCAGCACTCTATAGGCGCTAAGATATAAGTAAACATAGAATATATGAAACTTAAGCTGCATTTGTTCACACAAGGCATATTTTGCTGCATTTTTGAGGTCTCAAAGATGCACCAAAATGCATGCATTTCCTTCTCCCAGCAAAGTCTATGAGATTTCAATTTTGCTGTCTACACTAGGCATCTTTTCTTGGCTGCATCTTGGCTGAGTTTTTCAAGATGCAGTCAAGACGCAGCATGTCAATTCTTTTTGCGTTTTTACTGTGTTTTTGCTCTAGTCAATAGATTTGACTTTAAAAACGCTTTAGGCAAAACGCGGTAAAAACACATCAAAAACGTGGTAAAAACGCATTGCGTTTTATGCGTTTTTGCCGCGGTGCGGTTTTGGTGCATTTTAAGATGCACTCAAGATGCACCGACAAAAAAGGTGCCGCGTGTGAACATAGCCTTAATGCTACATGGAATATACTTAGAAAAATGAAGGTACTTAGCGCATGAATTGGCCAATTCATGTGAGCTCATCAACCATAAGGCTATGTGCACACGTTGCGTAATTACATGCAGTTACGCTGCGCTTTTTAGCGCAGCGTAACTGCATGCGTCCTGCGTCCCCTGCATAATCTATGAAGATTATGCAGGAGCCGTGCGCACGTGGCGTATTAAAGCGCAGCGCTTCGGCTGCTGCCCGAAGTGCGCGTTCTAAGAAGTGACATGTCACTTCTTTTGTGCGTATTGGTTGTAATGTCGGTCTCTCTCTCTGTCTGTCTGTCTCTGTGTCTCCCTGTCGGTCTGTCACTGTCTCTCTGTCGGTCTATCCCTCTCCCCCCATCTCTCTTACTCACCGATCAGCTGCACGGCTGTCACTGCTCCGGCGGCTTCTCCTGCTTTTGAAAATGTCGGCCGCCCATTATTCAATCTCGTATTCCCTGCTTTCCCCACCCACCGGCGCCTATGATTGGTTGCAATCAGACATGCCCCCATGCTGAGTGACAGCTGTCTCTCTGCAACCAATCACAGCCGCCGGTGGGCGGGTCTATGTAGTGCAGTAAAATAAATAAATAAATAATAAAAAAAAAAAACGGCGTGCGGTGTCCCCCAATTTTGATACCAGCCAGGGTAAAGCCACATGGCTGAAGGCTGGTATTCTCAGGATGGGGAGCCCCACATTATGGGGAGCCCCCCCAGCCTAAAAATATCAGCCAGCAGCTGCCCGGAATTGCCACATGGATTAGATGCGACAGTCCCGGGACTGTACCCGGCTCATCCAGAACTGCCCTGGTGCGGTGGCAATCTGGGTAATAAGGAGTTAATGGCAACAGCCCATAGCTGCCACTAAGTCCTAGTTAATCGTTGCAGGCGTCTATGAGACACCCCCAATGATTAACCTGGTGAAAGTAAATAAACACATACACCCGAAAAATCCTTTATTTGAAATAAAAGACAAAAACCACCCTCTTTCACCACTTTATTAAAATCCCCAAATACCCCTCCAGGTCCGGCGTAATCCACGAGGTCCCGCGACACATCCAGCAATGCTACATGAAGCTGACCGGAGCGGCAGAACAACACCACCGCTCCTGTCCGCTCCATGCAGCAACTAAAGGGAGTCGCGCTGGCAGCGGGGACGTCACTGAGGTAATGCCTGTGTGTGTGTGCGGTGATGATGAGGGCTGTAGTGTCGAAATGTGTGCGGGGATGTCGGGCTGTGTGCAGGGATGTCGGGCTGTGTGCGGGGATGTCAGGATGTGTGCGGGGATGTCGGGATGTATACGGGGATGTGTGCGGGGATGTCGGGATGTGTGCGTGGATGTCAGGATGTGTGCGGGGATGTCGGGATGTGTGCGGGGATGTCAGGATGTTGTGTGCGGGGATGTCGGCGGTAATGTCGGGTTGTATGCGGGAATGTCAGGATGTGTGCAGGGATGTCGGAGGTAATGTCGGGTTGTGTGCGGTGATGTCGGGATGTGTGCGGGGATGTCAGGATGTGTGCGGGGATGTCGGTGGTAATGTCGGGTTGTGTGCGGGAATGTCGGGTTGTGTGCGGTGATGTCGGGATGTGCGGGGATGTCGGCGGTAATGTCGGGATGTGTGTGGGGACGTCACTCAGGTTACCTGCGGCCACAGGTCTCGGGTGGAGGACTCGAGCTGGCCGCGGGTAACCTGAGTGATGGCACCGGTGATCGCGTGGCTCACTGCAGTCACTCAGATTTGCGGTCACAGGTGAGTCCTTCACCTGTGACCGCAAATCAAGCCGCGGCACACAGACAGCCGTGTGATCACAATGAAGTCGGGTGAAGTTCATTCTGATCGCGCGGCTGTCTCCCGCATCCAGCCATGTGCTCTTTTTGAAATTCCGGTACCAGTCGGCTCTGCTGCAAGTCTATGGGGATGCAGCAGAGCCGAGTGGGACCGCACTGTCAGTACGCTCTGGATGCTTTTCCCATGGCAGAGAAAGCATCCAGAACGCATGAATTCTGCAGGAATGTGCGCACGTTGCGTTCTGCCGAATGCGTCTCAGAACGCAGCTTTTCGGCTGCGTTCTGAGACACACATGCAGTGACTATTTACACTGCGTAATAGAACGCAACGTGCGCACATAGCCTAAATTGGGACTGGGTCTGGTCAAAAGAAATTAAAACATTTTGTTCAAATATATCATTAAGAGAAAGAACACCATGTGAACTCCTAAATGTGGATGACAGGTGATTCAATAGTGTGGTGAAGTACGTATTCTGCCATTGTGGCATTTCGGCAATGGCATCTGAAAAATGCACAACCTTCTTCACTTGCCTCTAAACCTGCCTCCCCATTCTAAGAAGTGGCAGTAGTTTTAGTGAGCCTAGTTTACTTGTCTCCTGAAACCCGAGCAGACACTTCGTCCCCGCTGTTTGGCAAGATGGCTTTCCAAATTTGGTAGATAGGAGCCAGGCATCCATGAGGATAACGCTTTTAGTTGGCCAGTCGTAGAGGTAAAAAGCCGGCAACGCTGTTCTTCCCAGTTGTTTAGACCTGTGTAGCGTGGTGAGTTTTAACTTAGGTCTTGCATTACCCCATATAAACCTGGATCATAATGAGTTCAACAAGGAGAAAAAGGATTTAGGAACAAGAACGGCACTATGTTGAAGGGAATAGCTAAATTTAGGCAGTAGAATCATCTTTACTAAGTTAATACCAACAAAGGAAGCTTACTCCATAACAGGAATCTAGATTTGGCCAGTGTTAAGGGATAAATATTAGAATTCAGAGCCTGTCGGCTATCTTTGTATATAATAATTCCCAGGTATTTAAGTCTAGGGACTATTGGTAGTACAAATAATGTCTCCAACCTGGCTGTGGGGCAGTGGGATAAAGACATCAATGCTTACCACAGAGAATTTACTAAACTCATCCATGACATTGACTACCCGAGGCAGAGACCGCACCGCATCATCCATAAATATAATCATATAATTCGCATATAGTCCTATGGTATCCAGTCGGTCTGTGATTTGGATACCCTGTATAAATTTGTTAGAGTGAATTTTAATCACCAAGGCTTCAATTGTCAGGGCAAACAGAGTTCGTAACAGAGCGCACCCCTGCCGAGTCCCCCTTCCCAATCGAAAGGATTCCGAGTAAATGCCATTGACCACCATTTTAGCCCTAGAAGCACGATATAGCATTTGGTTCCTGTTTCAAAATCTGGGATCGAATCCAAAGTTTTGGAGGCGGGCAAAAAAGAAATTCCACTCCAGAAAGTCAACTGTCTTGGCCACGTTCAGTGAGGCCAGGGCCCATTTGTTATCCTTCAATAGGATACTTGATTGGTCAACAGACTAAAGTCTTCTAATATTGATGGAAGTACTCTTCCCCGGCATAAAGCCCATCCAATATCCAGAATCCCAGAGTTCAGTCTGGTGGCCAAGATTTTAGTGAAGGTTTCATAATACATGTTTACTAAAGAGATGGGACAGTATGAGCTACACTCCAAGGGGTCTTTACCTTTCCTGGCTTTAAAGTTTACAAATTTATGGGCAGATAGGTACCAGTAATAATTAAAGATAGCCTGGGGCTGATGGAAGAAGAGCACCGACAAAAATACTTGTCCTGACAAATGGGGCCAAAAGTCCAACAGGCTCACCCAAAATGCTGTGCAACAAAATCCCAAAAGGCTGTTATATACAGTTAGGTCCAGAAATATTTGGACAGTGACACAAGTTTTGTTATTTTAGCTGTTTACAAAAACATGTTCAGAAATACAATTATATATATAATATGGGCTGAAAGTGCACACTCCCAGCTGCAATATGAGAGTTTTCACATCCAAATCGAAGAAAGGGTTTAGGAATCATAGCTCTGTAATGCATAGGCTCCTCTTTTTAAAGGGACCAAAAGTAATTGGACAAGGGACTCTAAGGGCTGCAATTAACTCTGAAGGCGTCTCCCTCGTTAACCTGTAATCAATGAAGTAGTTAAAAGGTCTGGGGTTGATTACAGGTGTGTGGTTTTGCATTTGGAAGCTGTTGCTGTGACCAGACAACATGCGGTCTAAGGAACTCTCAATTGAGGTGAAGCAGAACATCCTGAGGCTGAAAAAAAAGAAAAAACCCATCAGAGAGATAGCAGACATGCTTGGAGTAGCAAAATCAACAGTCGGGTACATTCTGAGAAAAAAGGAATTGACTGGTGAGCTTGGGAACTCAAAAAGGCCTGAGCGTCCACGGATGACAACAGTGGTGGATGATCGCCGCATACTTTCTTTGGTGAAGAAGAACCCGTTCACAACATCAACTGTAGTCCAGAAAACTCTCAATGAAGTAGGTGTATCTGTCTCTAAGTCAACAGTAAAGAGAAGACTCCAGGAAAGTAAATACAAAGGGTTCACATCTAGATGCAAACCATTCATCAATTCCAAAAATAGACAGGCCAGAGTTAAATTTGCTGAAAAACACCTCATGAAGCCAGCTCAGTTCTGGAAAAGTATTCTATGGACAGATGAGACAAAGATCAACCTGTACCAGAATGATGGGAAGAAAAAAGTTTGGAGAAGAAAGGGAACGGCACATGATTCAAGGCACACCACATCCTCTGTAAAACATGGTGGAGGCAACGTGATGGCATGGGCATGCATGGCTTTCAATGGCACTGGGTCACTTGTGTTTATTGATGACATAACAGCAGACAAGAGTAGCCGGATGAATTCTGAAGTGTACCGGGATATACTTTCAGCCCAGATTCAGCCAAATGCCGCAAAGATGATCGGACGGCGCTTCATAGTACAGATGGACAATGACCCCAAGCATACAGCCAAAGCTACCCAGGAGTTCATGAGTGCAAAAAAGTGGAACATTCTGCAATGGCCAAGTCAATCACCAGATCTTAACCCAATTGAGCATGCATTTCACTTGCTCAAATCCAGACTTAAGACGGAAAGACCCACAAACAAGCAAGACCTGAAGGCTGCGGCTGTAAAGGCCTGGCAAAGCATTAAGAAGGAGGAAACCCAGCGTTTGGTGATGTCCATGGGTTCCAGACTTAAGGCAGTGATTGCCTCCAAAGGATTCGCAACAAAATATTGAAAATAAAAACAATTTATTTGGGTTTGGTTTATTTGTCCAATTACTTTTGACCTCCTAAAATGTGGAGTGTTTGTAAAGAAATGTGTACAATTCCTACAATTTCTATCAGATATTTTTGTTCAAACCTTCAAATTAAACGTTACAATCTGCACTTGAATTCTGTTGTAGAGGTTTCATTTCAAATCCAATGTGGTGGCATGCAGAGCCCAACTCGCGAAAATTGGGTCACTGTCCAAATATTTCTGGACCTAACTGTATGAAGAAGGGTGCCCATCTCCTATTAACTCTCATAGTTTTGGAATAGATGTAAAACTAGCTCAAGGTGATCAGCTGTCTGAATGCTTTGCTCATTTAGAGTATCTCAGATTTTTTTGGAGAGAGAAAAATAAAGTTCTACAGGAGATAAAAACAAAACAAAACAAAATGCAATACAATCTGCACAGCACCTATCAGCATAGAAGGGTTTGGTAGAGGAAAAATCTGTGTTTCCATGGAAACAAACCTTTGTGAAAATTATTGGTGACAACGCTAAGCACCTGTATGCTGATATCTAGAGGAACACATCACCTAAATGCAAAGGAATTATGGCTGCCCTCTGAAGTTTTACTTACATATTTGCAAATGTAAATTGTTGGGGTTGCTTACCAAGCACACTGATATATGCAATGTATCTGGTTGGTGTGCTGCAATAATTTACCAGGCCAAAAATGTAAAACCTGTGGAGTTGTTTCATATGAGATATAATTGGTCATGGGGCTGGATTCGTGTATAGCAGGTCTTTGTGAATATAGACTATCAGGGACAGCCACTGACAAGTTGGGGTCCCCTATGCAAGAAATGTTACTGAGCCTTCTCCTTTTATAGTGACAAAGCTACAGGGCATATATAATGTGCATGACATCCGCACTTATGTATATTACCATCCCTTATTAGATAGTGGCTTCTCTTTTTATGTACAGCACCGTACCTTACATATCTCATTATCTTGTTATTTTTGTTATTAATACTGCCCTGTCTTTATTTCAGTGTTCACTCTTTTTAGATGTAAAATGAAAGGACTACTGATGGAATATGCGTCATTCTCCCCAAATCTCTGAAGTTTCAGTGCAGTGGGCGCAATGACATCACTACATCATGTCCACTCTGCAGAGCTGTGCAAAACTTCAGAACACACACTGCAGAGATCAGAGTAAGGCTGCTTTCACACATCCGGTTTTTGCTCTGCGGCACAATACGGCGCTCTGCAGAAAAACCGCAACCGTTTTTTTTGCCGCCGGTTGCGGTTTTTTTTGCATAGACTTACATTAGTGACGTATTGTGCCGCATGGGCTTGCGTTTGGTCTGGTTTTTGCCGCATGCGGCAGATTTAGCCGATGCCGCGGCCGGATGGAACGTTGCCTGCAACGTTTTTTGCTCAGGCAAAAAAAAACGCATTCGCCACATCCGGCCGCTGCGGCACATTTTCAATGCATGCCTATGGACACCAGATGCGCCGCAATGCGAAAAAAAACGCATCCGGCCGCCGCATGCGGTTTCTTCCACTGGGCATGCTCAGTAGTGTGCGGCAACCGGAAAAAACTGGACCGGCCGCATGTAAAAACTTATGCAAAGGATGCGGTGTTTTTGCCGCATCCGTTGGATAGGTTTCACAGCCGGATTGAGCCACACTGCTCAAACCGGATGTGTGAAAGTAGCCTAAGAGGAGAGGGTGAGTATTTTTTTTAATCAATGAGTACATTGTGGGGACAATTTTACTATTTGGATGGCTATTTTGAAGGCAATTATAAAGTATGGAGGGCTGTGGACCATTATACTGTTTTCAGAGCTGTGTGGGAGCCATTATACTGTTTGTAGCCCTGTGTAAGTCATTATACTGTTTTAAGGGTTCTTTGGGGAGCAATATAAATTGGAAGGACTATCTGAGGCCATTGTACTGTTTGGAGGACTATGTGGGGCCCCATTATACTGATTACAGGGCTATTTGGGGGCCCATTATACTGTATGGAGGGCTAGGTGGGTCATTATACTATTTGGAGGTCTATTGACATCATCGCATTTGGTGCGCTGAGACTTTGATGCACAGCAGGCTGAATGGTAAAAGTGGGAACCAGTGGCTCCCTGTTTCACTATTAAATTCAACTGTATCTTCATCCTTAGGATGCAAATACTATTGAAATTGTGCCATCGAGCATTGTGGCCGTGGTGCCATTTGGCACATGACTCCCTGACTCACAGGCCTCATAGAGATTTAATATGTAGAGAGGTGAGGGGAGTAGTCTTGGGTCAGAGACTGACATTGAATGACACAGCACACTACATGAAGGGCATAATTTTGGCTGGGTGTCTAGACTTATAATATATGGGTACTACGACCATGCAGGCCACATGTTGCCACTGATAATGGCTGACTAGGACGACTTGTTTCCACAAAACCCCACAAGTTAATTTTAAAGAACAGTATTTTACTCAACTGTTTGTCTTCGGCAAAAACTTTATATATACCAGATAGGGAGCACATATCTTGAAGTCTACAAAGCATATTCAAACACATTCTCCGTTCCGCTGGGTTGTTTACAATCTTATTGGTCCTGTGCGTTCCAGCACAACCCAGCCTAACCCAACAGTCCAATTTGTGATGGTTACTTTCCCTTCTTCTACGTTCAATCTCCTCTTAGAGGAAGAGGGCTGAGGGGTTTTGTCACTATGAAAAAGTAGGGCCTTGTGTTCCCAGATGCTTCCATATCCACGTCTATTTTCCTCATGATGACATTAAGAGGTAGACAGTAGTGCCAGAGATGACCCTGCTCTTAGATGCTTAGGAAGACTATGCTCACGTACCATTTTTTCTCTGCCCATTACGTTTTAGACTTGTAACCTAACTGCTAGAGTCCCATCCTCCACTGAGGCCTCTTTGTTAGAAGGCCGGTTTCTAGCTTCAGTGTTGTCTCTCGTTTTGTATCTCAGTCAACACTTCAAGATCACACTATTGCCAATACTGTCTCATTTCTCCTTTCCTCCTGCCACAGAGTATCTGTCCATGTCTGTCAAACCCCGAGTCTTCACTAAATTTCTAGAATGAACTATCTCTTTCCTAATTAGCTAACCTCTCCCATTGTGGGTTAGGCCCAACATAAAAAAGATTATTCCCATCTCCAAGATCCTATCCCAATATGTAGTACGCATAATGATAATGTGACGCCCTGGGCAAGCCAGGGGTCACAGGTCACAACATCACATGCACCCCACATTCCCGGCAGGTACACCTAGGCTAACCTAAAATCCTTGTTGCCTTCCTCCAGGGGCTGATGTCCACACCAGGGGGTGGGCCAGGTGGTTGGCTCCGCCCTCCGAGGAGTTCACAGCCCTGGAGGCGGGAAGAACCAGGCAGTGAAGTTAGGGAAGTGAAAGTAGAAGGAAGTGAAGTGGTAGAGGAGCAAAGGAGAGGAGCTTGAGTGAAGAAGTAAAAAGGAACAGTTAAGAAAGCCTGAAGTTGGTCCGGGTGTGTGCCCCGGACTGAGACAGCAAGGTCAGCAGACGGCGGTGATAGTCTGCAGGGGGACTGCTTGGAGGTTGCTGGAAGGACCGCGGACGGGTGGTGACCCGGCGGTACCGGAGCAGTATACGAAGAACAGTCAGCACCAAGGCAGGGGCCTTTCGGATCCCGGCAAGGCTAGGAGTCGCCATAATTTGCCAAATCCGTCAGTGAAGGGGACCTCTGTCTCCTAACAACCAAGTCCCGATAGAAGGCAACAGTCCGACCGTTAAGGGGAGACACCGCCACCGCCAAGGCACCAGTTTCCCAGGGCCAGCGCCTGCGGGCAAGAGAGGGGCTCCTCCGGCCCATATCCAAGCCGGGGAGAGGGAAACCGGTGGGAACCCATCGCTACCAAAAAGACTTTACATAGGTGCAGGGAAGAGACCGTCACCGCTAACTGCAGGGAACATCAGCACCGTAACCGTCCGAGGGACCCGTCCAACCAGCCGTTTGTTTACCAAGAACTGTGTCGTGTTTACTGGCTGAGTGAGTACCTCCGTGCCGTGCGGCACAGCGCTGTCCCTGCGTCCCTGCACCTCCACAGGCCCCATACCCGCCTGTCCACCATACCAACCCCATCACTGGGCCCCGGGACCACCAAAACCACTACCCACGGAGGGGCAAACCAACAACTGGCTGCTCCATACCATCACTCCCGGGCTCCCCAGAAAGAGCAGCGGTGGTGTCCACTTAATCACCACAACCGTGGGTGGCGTCACGGACAAACTATCCCAAATCCCAATCCCCTTTCACTCACGGGCGAGGAGCGCCGCTCGAGTCCCCGGGATCCGGCCCATCGCTCGAGCCACCGAGCAGCAGCAGGCCGCAGCAGCAGCGGCAGCCGGACCCGAGCAGTGGGAGGGCGCGGCGTCCACTCCTCCGCCCGCGACAACTTGGCATCACGAACAGGATCTTACCACTCTGCCGTTGGGTAGAGGTGCGCCTTGTGACCGCCGGAGGTATCCGGCCGGAAAAATTCAGAAGTCGCCATCTTTGGCGCGAAAAGTTCCCGCTCGAGCGTCTTCTCGAGTAGTAGAAGCGCGAAGGCCAAAACCGTGCCCCGATAGAGGAGGGGCCGGAAAGAGGCTAAGGGAGACGGAATGGCGACTGGTCGCATGTAGCCGCGGCTATAAAAGCAGAGACGCCAGGACTCTGCAGCAATACTGGGTTCCTGGAAGGCACGATTGCCAAGATGTACAACCCAACTCCCAACGAGGAAGCCCCCGCGCTCGGCACGGCGACGTGGTTGAGGGACCGGACCATCCCGCTGAGTAACCGTCTGCAGGCCCACATGCAACTCCTCCTGGAGGAGTGGGAGACCGACATGGCGGACGTGGTGGCAGCTATGCAGAGACGCGAGGTGGAAGAGGATTTGGAGGAGCGGGTAAGAGACCCACGCCCCTGTAATCCCGAGGGATCGGCCATTGAAGCTGAGGGGCCTGGCCTGCCTCCGCTCACCCTGCCTCTCGCCCCGCTACCCACGTTAGCTGCTGCCACCCCACCACTAGGCCCGCTACCTGCCCAACTGGTAGCGATACCCTGCCAATCCGCCCCGGTGGACCAACCGGCTGCAGACACTCAGTACATTCCCGAATCGTTCCCGGGGGAACCGCTGGAACCACGGCCCTGTAATGAAAATGTGCCAGAAGCCCCGGCAGTGATTGTGCCAGACCCCGAGCCCGGGACCGTGGCATGGATGAAAGCCCGGGTGTTTCAATTCCACCAACGTCAGTAGGATCAGATCTTCAGGATGATGGAGCAGTGGACCAACGAGGTGGAGATGCTGATTGCAACTGCCCCGATGTACGGAGGGGGAACAGATGTAGCAGAACCGACTGGTGACCCACGTCCCTATGTCCTACCAGGACCGGCCGCTGCGGCTGAGGGGCCCAGCCTAGTCTCGATCTATGCATCACCCTTGCCGTTACTTCTGGGGCGCCTCAGTGTAAACTCGCCTGACCTGCTGCCCCGTGCTGCTGCAGAGGGATCTGATGTGCTGGATGCTGGAGGCCAGGAGGCTGCGGCAGCTGACGGTAACCCGCCTGGCGCAGGAACAAGAGATGATGACTCCGGCCCCAGCCCCGGGTCCGCTGCTGAGTTTGAAGAGGCAAGTGAGCGTTCCCGCTATGTAGGAGACCCCGTGGTTTTCCATACCCCGCGTACCGGTGGAAATGGGTACCGGGTACCCCTGTCACAGCAGGCATGTCAGTGCATGTTTGATATGCTGGTGGCGGAGGATGGGTCCGCCTCAGCAGAAGAATCTGAGTAAGGCAGCGGAGCACCGTTGCACAGTCCCCGTTGGGACCATCAGTGTGTTTGTTTAAAAGTTGAAAATGATGATAAGTGCAATGGAACCAAAAAGTCATCTGATTCTCCTGTGATGGAAACCGGCCGTTGCCGGCACCGTTGTCCCCGTGGGGACCCCTTAGTTGCATAGAGAGCTTTCTATGGACAAGCCCGTGAACTTGCAGGGCAACCACAGACGCTAGTGGCTTGTAAATAAGTTGTGTTACCGTTACCGTTTCCGCAGTTACCGCCTCCGGAGAGGCAGGTTGGAGGGAGGGCCCACAGCAGAGCAGTCTGGGGCCCAGCCACCACTGGAACCGGTGGCTACCCTCTGGAGGGGAAGGACAGATCCCGCTCGGGTAACTGGTTCAGGACTGGGGTCAAGGGGTGCTGCCTGGGTTTTAGGGGCAGCATCAGGGCCAGGTTACTTGGGTGGGAGAGAGCGGAGACCGTAACCGTTAACCGTTTAAAAACCGTAACGTTTAAGAAATGAACCTCCCGATGTGGGATGATGCCATAAGTTGTATATATGTTACCGTTCTTTTTTATCTTACAGAAAAACAAAAGGAAAATAAAACCGGTGTTGGACGGGCAGCCCGAGGACGGTCTGCGTTTTGCTAAGGGGGAATGTGATGCCCTGGGCAAGCCAGGGGTCACAGGTCACAACATCACATGCACCCCACATTCCCGGCAGGTACACCTAGGCTAACCTAAAATCCTTGTTGCCTTCCTCCAGGGGCTGATGTCCACACCAGGGGGTGGGCCAGGCGGTTGGCTCCGCCCACCGAGGAGTTCACAGCCCTGGAGGCGGGAAGAACCAGGCAGTGAAGTTAGGGAAGTGAAAGTAGAAGGAAGTGAAGTGGTAGAGGAGCAAAGGAGAGGAGCTTGAGTGAAGCAGTAAAAAGGAACAGTTAAGAAAGCCTGAAGTTGGTCCGGGTGTGTGCCCCGGACTGAGACAGCAAGGTCAGCAGACGGCGGTGATAGTCTGCAGGGGGACTGCTTGGAGGTTGCTGGAAGGACCGCGGACGGGTGGTGACCCGGCGGTACCGGAGCAGTATACGAAGAACAGTCAGCACCAGGGCAGGGGCCTTTCGGATCCCGGCAAGGCTAGGAGTCGCCATAATTTGCCAAATCCATCAGTGAAGGGGACCTCTGTCTCCTAACAACCAAGTCCCGATTGAAGGCAACAGTCCGACCGTTAAGGGGAGACACCGCCACCGCCAAGGCACCAGTTTCCCAGGGCCAGCGCCTGCGGGCAAGAGAGGGGCTCCTCCGGCCCATATCCAAGCCGGGGAGCGGGTAACCGGTGGGAACCCATCGCTACCAAAAAGACTTTACATAGGTGCAGGGAAGAGACCGTCACCGCTAACTGCAGGGAACATCAGCACCGTAACCGTCCGAGGGACCCGTCCAACCAGCCGTTTGTTTATCAAGAACTGTGTCGTGTTTACTGGCTGAGTGAGTACCTCCGTGTCGTGCGGCACAGCGCTGTCCCTGCGTCCCTGCACCTCCACAGGCCCCATACCCGCCTGTCCACCATACCAACCCCATCACTGGGCCTCGGGACCACCAAAACCCCTACCCACGGAGGGGCAAACCAACAACTGGCTGCTCCATACCATCACTCCCGGGCTCCCCAGAAAGAGCAGCGGTGGTGTCCACTTAATCACCACAACCGTGGGTGGCGTCACGGACAGTAAACTATCCCACATCCCAATCCCCTTTCACTCACGGGCGAGGAGCGCCGCTCGAGTCCCCGGGATCCGGCCCATCGCTCGAGCCACCGAGCAGCAGCAGGCCGCAGCAGCAGCGGCAGCCGGACCCGAGCAGTGGGAGGGCGCGGCGTCCCCTCCTCCACCCGCGACAATAATATTAACAAATGCTGCATTTCAAATACTAATTTCATGCAGTAAATTGAAAATTAATTATGTAAAAATCCTACAATGTGATTTTCCAGATTTTTTATTTTTATTCTGTCTTTTTAACAGGTGAAGTGTACCAACGATAAAAATTACAGACCTTGCAGGTGGGAACACTTGCAAAATCGGCAGTGCATCAAATACTCATTTTCCCCACTGTAGTTGAAGGGGTATTCCCATCTCCAAGATCCTATGTCAATATGTAGAAAGTTATGCAATATACATATATATGCAAAGTCTCCTTAAGGAGAATAGTGTTCCCCCGTGGAATTTTAGGGGCATTGCAGCTATAAGTCCCCTTACCTGGCAGCCAGACTGGCTTGCAAAGTCTCCTTAAGGAGAATAGTGTTCCCCCGTGGTCCCCACATAGCTTTCTCATGAGCCAGATCAGACACCCCCATACTTTGCACTGACGAGGGGCAAGCACCCCGAAACACCGTGTCTGCAAATTGGGATTCTGATCTGGCTTATATATCCTGAGTCATATTGCAAAGGATTGTCAAAAATCCACTTGTGACTTTTAGGATCGCTACTTCCAATAGGTGGCGCTGTGCTAGAGTTTGTCTCCTTTACTGGAGAGACAATTTGAATATTTCCCAGAGGGGCATTGCAGCTATAAGTCCCCTTACCTGGCAGCCAGACTGGCTTGCAAAGTCTCCTTAAGGAGAATAGTGTTCCCCCGTGGAATTTTAGGGGCATTGCAGCTATAAGTCCCCTTACCTGGCAGCCAGACTGGCTTGCAAAGTCTCCTTAAGGAGAATAGTGTTCCCCCGTGGTCCCCACATAGCTTTCTCATGAGCCAGATCAGACACCCCCATACTTTGCACTGACGAGGGGCAAGCACCCCGAAACACCGTGTCTGCAAATTGGGATTCTGATCTGGCTTATATATCCTGAGTCATATTGCAAAGGATTGTCAAAAATCCACTTGTGACTTTTAGGATCGCTACTTCCAATAGGTGGCGCTGTGCTAGAGTTTGTCTCCTTTACTGGAGAGACAATTTGAATATTTCCCAGAGGGGCATTGCAGCTATAAGTCCCCTTACCTGGCAGCCAGACTGGCTTGCAAAGTCTCCTTAAGGAGAATAGTGTTCCCCCGTGGAATTTTAGGGGCATTGCAGCTATAAGTCCCCTTACCTGGCAGCCAGACTGGCTTGCAAAGTCTCCTTAAGGAGAATAGTGTTCCCCCGTGGTCCCCACATAGCTTTCTCATGAGCCAGATCAGACACCCCCATACTTTGCACTGACGAGGGGCAAGCACCCCGAAACACCGTGTCTGCAAATTGGGATTCTGATCTGGCTTATATATCCTGAGTCATATTGCAAAGGATTGTCAAAAATCCACTTGTGACTTTTAGGATCGCTACTTCCAATAGGTGGCGCTGTGCTAGAGTTTGTCTCCTTTACTGGAGAGACAATTTGAATATTTCCCAGAGGGGCATTGCAGCTATAAGTCCCCTTACCTGGCAGCCAGACTGGCTTGCAAAGTCTCCTTAAGGAGAATAGTGTTCCCCCGTGGAATTTTAGGGGCATTGCAGCTATAAGTCCCCTTACCTGGCAGCCAGACTGGCTTGCAAAGTCTCCTTAAGGAGAATAGTGTTCCCCCGTGGTCCCCACATAGCTTTCTCATGAGCCAGATCAGACACCCCCATACTTTGCACTGACGAGGGGCAAGCACCCCGAAACACCGTGTCTGCAAATTGGGATTCTGATCTGGCTTATATATCCTGAGTCATATTGCAAAGGATTGTCAAAAATCCACTTGTGACTTTTAGGATCGCTACTTCCAATAGGTGGCGCTGTGCTAGAGTTTGTCTCCTTTACTGGAGAGACAATTTGAATATTTCCCAGAGGGGCATTGCAGCTATAAGTCCCCTTACCTGGCAGCCAGACTGGCTTGCAAAGTCTCCTTAAGGAGAATAGTGTTCCCCCGTGGAATTTTAGGGGCATTGCAGCTATAAGTCCCCTTACCTGGCAGCCAGACTGGCTTGCAAAGTCTCCTTAAGGAGAATAGTGTTCCCCCGTGGTCCCCACATAGCTTTCTCATGAGCCAGATCAGACACCCCCATACTTTGCACTGACGAGGGGCAAGCACCCCGAAACACCGTGTCTGCAAATTGGGATTCTGATCTGGCTTATATATCCTGAGTCATATTGCAAAGGATTGTCAAAAATCCACTTGTGACTTTTAGGATCGCTACTTCCAATAGGTGGCGCTGTGCTAGAGTTTGTCTCCTTTACTGGAGAGACAATTTGAATATTTCCCAGAGGGGCATTGCAGCTATAAGTCCCCTTACCTGGCAGCCAGACTGGCTTGCAAAGTCTCCTTAAGGAGAATAGTGTTCCCCCGTGGAATTTTAGGGGCATTGCAGCTATAAGTCCCCTTACCTGGCAGCCAGACTGGCTTGCAAAGTCTCCTTAAGGAGAATAGTGTTCCCCCGTGGTCCCCACATAGCTTTCTCATGAGCCAGATCAGACACCCCCATACTTTGCACTGACGAGGGGCAAGCACCCCGAAACACCGTGTCTGCAAATTGGGATTCTGATCTGGCTTATATATCCTGAGTCATATTGCAAAGGATTGTCAAAAATCCACTTGTGACTTTTAGGATCGCTACTTCCAATAGGTGGCGCTGTGCTAGAGTTTGTCTCCTTTACTGGAGAGACAATTTGAATATTTCCCAGAGGGGCATTGCAGCTATAAGTCCCCTTACCTGGCAGCCAGACTGGCTTGCAAAGTCTCCTTAAGGAGAATAGTGTTCCCCCGTGGAATTTTAGGGGCATTGCAGCTATAAGTCCCCTTACCTGGCAGCCAGACTGGCTTGCAAAGTCTCCTTAAGGAGAATAGTGTTCCCCCGTGGTCCCCACATAGCTTTCTCATGAGCCAGATCAGACACCCCCATACTTTGCACTGACGAGGGGCAAGCACCCCGAAACACCGTGTCTGCAAATTGGGATTCTGATCTGGCTTATATATCCTGAGTCATATTGCAAAGGATTGTCAAAAATCCACTTGTGACTTTTAGGATCGCTACTTCCAATAGGTGGCGCTGTGCTAGAGTTTGTCTCCTTTACTGGAGAGACAATTTGAATATTTCCCAGAGGGGCATTGCAGCTATAAGTCCCCTTACCTGGCAGCCAGACTGGCTTGCAAAGTCTCCTTAAGGAGAATAGTGTTCCCCCGTGGAATTTTAGGGGCATTGCAGCTATAAGTCCCCTTACCTGGCAGCCAGACTGGCTTGCAAAGTCTCCTTAAGGAGAATAGTGTTCCCCCGTGGTCCCCACATAGCTTTCTCATGAGCCAGATCAGACACCCCCATACTTTGCACTGACGAGGGGCAAGCACCCCGAAACACCGTGTCTGCAAATTGGGATTCTGATCTGGCTTATATATCCTGAGTCATATTGCAAAGGATTGTCAAAAATCCACTTGTGACTTTTAGGATCGCTACTTCCAATAGGTGGCGCTGTGCTAGAGTTTGTCTCCTTTACTGGAGAGACAATTTGAATATTTCCCAGAGGGGCATTGCAGCTATAAGTCCCCTTACCTGGCAGCCAGACTGGCTTGCAAAGTCTCCTTAAGGAGAATAGTGTTCCCCCGTGGAATTTTAGGGGCATTGCAGCTATAAGTCCCCTTACCTGGCAGCCAGACTGGCTTGCAAAGTCTCCTTAAGGAGAATAGTGTTCCCCCGTGGTCCCCACATAGCTTTCTCATGAGCCAGATCAGACACCCCCATACTTTGCACTGACGAGGGGCAAGCACCCCGAAACACCGTGTCTGCAAATTGGGATTCTGATCTGGCTTATATATCCTGAGTCATATTGCAAAGGATTGTCAAAAATCCACTTGTGACTTTTAGGATCGCTACTTCCAATAGGTGGCGCTGTGCTAGAGTTTGTCTCCTTTACTGGAGAGACAATTTGAATATTTCCCAGAGGGGCATTGCAGCTATAAGTCCCCTTACCTGGCAGCCAGACTGGCTTGCAAAGTCTCCTTAAGGAGAATAGTGTTCCCCCGTGGAATTTTAGGGGCATTGCAGCTATAAGTCCCCTTACCTGGCAGCCAGACTGGCTTGCAAAGTCTCCTTAAGGAGAATAGTGTTCCCCCGTGGTCCCCACATAGCTTTCTCATGAGCCAGATCAGACACCCCCATACTTTGCACTGACGAGGGGCAAGCACCCCGAAACACCGTGTCTGCAAATTGGGATTCTGATCTGGCTTATATATCCTGAGTCATATTGCAAAGGATTGTCAAAAATCCACTTGTGACTTTTAGGATCGCTACTTCCAATAGGTGGCGCTGTGCTAGAGTTTGTCTCCTTTACTGGAGAGACAATTTGAATATTTCCCAGAGGGGCATTGCAGCTATAAGTCCCCTTACCTGGCAGCCAGACTGGCTTGCAAAGTCTCCTTAAGGAGAATAGTGTTCCCCCGTGGAATTTTAGGGGCATTGCAGCTATAAGTCCCCTTACCTGGCAGCCAGACTGGCTTGCAAAGTCTCCTTAAGGAGAATAGTGTTCCCCCGTGGTCCCCACATAGCTTTCTCATGAGCCAGATCAGACACCCCCATACTTTGCACTGACGAGGGGCAAGCACCCCGAAACACCGTGTCTGCAAATTGGGATTCTGATCTGGCTTATATATCCTGAGTCATATTGCAAAGGATTGTCAAAAATCCACTTGTGACTTTTAGGATCGCTACTTCCAATAGGTGGCGCTGTGCTAGAGTTTGTCTCCTTTACTGGAGAGACAATTTGAATATTTCCCAGAGGGGCATTGCAGCTATAAGTCCCCTTACCTGGCAGCCAGACTGGCTTGCAAAGTCTCCTTAAGGAGAATAGTGTTCCCCCGTGGAATTTTAGGGGCATTGCAGCTATAAGTCCCCTTACCTGGCAGCCAGACTGGCTTGCAAAGTCTCCTTAAGGAGAATAGTGTTCCCCCGTGGTCCCCACATAGCTTTCTCATGAGCCAGATCAGACACCCCCATACTTTGCACTGACGAGGGGCAAGCACCCCGAAACACCGTGTCTGCAAATTGGGATTCTGATCTGGCTTATATATCCTGAGTCATATTGCAAAGGATTGTCAAAAATCCACTTGTGACTTTTAGGATCGCTACTTCCAATAGGTGGCGCTGTGCTAGAGTTTGTCTCCTTTACTGGAGAGACAATTTGAATATTTCCCAGAGGGGCATTGCAGCTATAAGTCCCCTTACCTGGCAGCCAGACTGGCTTGCAAAGTCTCCTTAAGGAGAATAGTGTTCCCCCGTGGAATTTTAGGGGCATTGCAGCTATAAGTCCCCTTACCTGGCAGCCAGACTGGCTTGCAAAGTCTCCTTAAGGAGAATAGTGTTCCCCCGTGGTCCCCACATAGCTTTCTCATGAGCCAGATCAGACACCCCCATACTTTGCACTGACGAGGGGCAAGCACCCCGAAACACCGTGTCTGCAAATTGGGATTCTGATCTGGCTTATATATCCTGAGTCATATTGCAAAGGATTGTCAAAAATCCACTTGTGACTTTTAGGATCGCTACTTCCAATAGGTGGCGCTGTGCTAGAGTTTGTCTCCTTTACTGGAGAGACAATTTGAATATTTCCCAGAGGGGCATTGCAGCTATAAGTCCCCTTACCTGGCAGCCAGACTGGCTTGCAAAGTCTCCTTAAGGAGAATAGTGTTCCCCCGTGGAATTTTAGGGGCATTGCAGCTATAAGTCCCCTTACCTGGCAGCCAGACTGGCTTGCAAAGTCTCCTTAAGGAGAATAGTGTTCCCCCGTGGTCCCCACATAGCTTTCTCATGAGCCAGATCAGACACCCCCATACTTTGCACTGACGAGGGGCAAGCACCCCGAAACACCGTGTCTGCAAATTGGGATTCTGATCTGGCTTATATATCCTGAGTCATATTGCAAAGGATTGTCAAAAATCCACTTGTGACTTTTAGGATCGCTACTTCCAATAGGTGGCGCTGTGCTAGAGTTTGTCTCCTTTACTGGAGAGACAATTTGAATATTTCCCAGAGGGGCATTGCAGCTATAAGTCCCCTTACCTGGCAGCCAGACTGGCTTGCAAAGTCTCCTTAAGGAGAATAGTGTTCCCCCGTGGAATTTTAGGGGCATTGCAGCTATAAGTCCCCTTACCTGGCAGCCAGACTGGCTTGCAAAGTCTCCTTAAGGAGAATAGTGTTCCCCCGTGGTCCCCACATAGCTTTCTCATGAGCCAGATCAGACACCCCCATACTTTGCACTGACGAGGGGCAAGCACCCCGAAACACCGTGTCTGCAAATTGGGATTCTGATCTGGCTTATATATCCTGAGTCATATTGCAAAGGATTGTCAAAAATCCACTTGTGACTTTTAGGATCGCTACTTCCAATAGGTGGCGCTGTGCTAGAGTTTGTCTCCTTTACTGGAGAGACAATTTGAATATTTCCCAGAGGGGCATTGCAGCTATAAGTCCCCTTACCTGGCAGCCAGACTGGCTTGCAAAGTCTCCTTAAGGAGAATAGTGTTCCCCCGTGGAATTTTAGGGGCATTGCAGCTATAAGTCCCCTTACCTGGCAGCCAGACTGGCTTGCAAAGTCTCCTTAAGGAGAATAGTGTTCCCCCGTGGTCCCCACATAGCTTTCTCATGAGCCAGATCAGACACCCCCATACTTTGCACTGACGAGGGGCAAGCACCCCGAAACACCGTGTCTGCAAATTGGGATTCTGATCTGGCTTATATATCCTGAGTCATATTGCAAAGGATTGTCAAAAATCCACTTGTGACTTTTAGGATCGCTACTTCCAATAGGTGGCGCTGTGCTAGAGTTTGTCTCCTTTACTGGAGAGACAATTTGAATATTTCCCAGAGGGGCATTGCAGCTATAAGTCCCCTTACCTGGCAGCCAGACTGGCTTGCAAAGTCTCCTTAAGGAGAATAGTGTTCCCCCGTGGAATTTTAGGGGCATTGCAGCTATAAGTCCCCTTACCTGGCAGCCAGACTGGCTTGCAAAGTCTCCTTAAGGAGAATAGTGTTCCCCCGTGGTCCCCACATAGCTTTCTCATGAGCCAGATCAGACACCCCCATACTTTGCACTGACGAGGGGCAAGCACCCCGAAACACCGTGTCTGCAAATTGGGATTCTGATCTGGCTTATATATCCTGAGTCATATTGCAAAGGATTGTCAAAAATCCACTTGTGACTTTTAGGATCGCTACTTCCAATAGGTGGCGCTGTGCTAGAGTTTGTCTCCTTTACTGGAGAGACAATTTGAATATTTCCCAGAGGGGCATTGCAGCTATAAGTCCCCTTACCTGGCAGCCAGACTGGCTTGCAAAGTCTCCTTAAGGAGAATAGTGTTCCCCCGTGGAATTTTAGGGGCATTGCAGCTATAAGTCCCCTTACCTGGCAGCCAGACTGGCTTGCAAAGTCTCCTTAAGGAGAATAGTGTTCCCCCGTGGTCCCCACATAGCTTTCTCATGAGCCAGATCAGACACCCCCATACTTTGCACTGACGAGGGGCAAGCACCCCGAAACACCGTGTCTGCAAATTGGGATTCTGATCTGGCTTATATATCCTGAGTCATATTGCAAAGGATTGTCAAAAATCCACTTGTGACTTTTAGGATCGCTACTTCCAATAGGTGGCGCTGTGCTAGAGTTTGTCTCCTTTACTGGAGAGACAATTTGAATATTTCCCAGAGGGGCATTGCAGCTATAAGTCCCCTTACCTGGCAGCCAGACTGGCTTGCAAAGTCTCCTTAAGGAGAATAGTGTTCCCCCGTGGAATTTTAGGGGCATTGCAGCTATAAGTCCCCTTACCTGGCAGCCAGACTGGCTTGCAAAGTCTCCTTAAGGAGAATAGTGTTCCCCCGTGGTCCCCACATAGCTTTCTCATGAGCCAGATCAGACACCCCCATACTTTGCACTGACGAGGGGCAAGCACCCCGAAACACCGTGTCTGCAAATTGGGATTCTGATCTGGCTTATATATCCTGAGTCATATTGCAAAGGATTGTCAAAAATCCACTTGTGACTTTTAGGATCGCTACTTCCAATAGGTGGCGCTGTGCTAGAGTTTGTCTCCTTTACTGGAGAGACAATTTGAATATTTCCCAGAGGGGCATTGCAGCTATAAGTCCCCTTACCTGGCAGCCAGACTGGCTTGCAAAGTCTCCTTAAGGAGAATAGTGTTCCCCCGTGGAATTTTAGGGGCATTGCAGCTATAAGTCCCCTTACCTGGCAGCCAGACTGGCTTGCAAAGTCTCCTTAAGGAGAATAGTGTTCCCCCGTGGTCCCCACATAGCTTTCTCATGAGCCAGATCAGACACCCCCATACTTTGCACTGACGAGGGGCAAGCACCCCGAAACACCGTGTCTGCAAATTGGGATTCTGATCTGGCTTATATATCCTGAGTCATATTGCAAAGGATTGTCAAAAATCCACTTGTGACTTTTAGGATCGCTACTTCCAATAGGTGGCGCTGTGCTAGAGTTTGTCTCCTTTACTGGAGAGACAATTTGAATATTTCCCAGAGGGGCATTGCAGCTATAAGTCCCCTTACCTGGCAGCCAGACTGGCTTGCAAAGTCTCCTTAAGGAGAATAGTGTTCCCCCGTGGAATTTTAGGGGCATTGCAGCTATAAGTCCCCTTACCTGGCAGCCAGACTGGCTTGCAAAGTCTCCTTAAGGAGAATAGTGTTCCCCCGTGGTCCCCACATAGCTTTCTCATGAGCCAGATCAGACACCCCCATACTTTGCACTGACGAGGGGCAAGCACCCCGAAACACCGTGTCTGCAAATTGGGATTCTGATCTGGCTTATATATCCTGAGTCATATTGCAAAGGATTGTCAAAAATCCACTTGTGACTTTTAGGATCGCTACTTCCAATAGGTGGCGCTGTGCTAGAGTTTGTCTCCTTTACTGGAGAGACAATTTGAATATTTCCCAGAGGGGCATTGCAGCTATAAGTCCCCTTACCTGGCAGCCAGACTGGCTTGCAAAGTCTCCTTAAGGAGAATAGTGTTCCCCCGTGGAATTTTAGGGGCATTGCAGCTATAAGTCCCCTTACCTGGCAGCCAGACTGGCTTGCAAAGTCTCCTTAAGGAGAATAGTGTTCCCCCGTGGTCCCCACATAGCTTTCTCATGAGCCAGATCAGACACCCCCATACTTTGCACTGACGAGGGGCAAGCACCCCGAAACACCGTGTCTGCAAATTGGGATTCTGATCTGGCTTATATATCCTGAGTCATATTGCAAAGGATTGTCAAAAATCCACTTGTGACTTTTAGGATCGCTACTTCCAATAGGTGGCGCTGTGCTAGAGTTTGTCTCCTTTACTGGAGAGACAATTTGAATATTTCCCAGAGGGGCATTGCAGCTATAAGTCCCCTTACCTGGCAGCCAGACTGGCTTGCAAAGTCTCCTTAAGGAGAATAGTGTTCCCCCGTGGAATTTTAGGGGCATTGCAGCTATAAGTCCCCTTACCTGGCAGCCAGACTGGCTTGCAAAGTCTCCTTAAGGAGAATAGTGTTCCCCCGTGGTCCCCACATAGCTTTCTCATGAGCCAGATCAGACACCCCCATACTTTGCACTGACGAGGGGCAAGCACCCCGAAACACCGTGTCTGCAAATTGGGATTCTGATCTGGCTTATATATCCTGAGTCATATTGCAAAGGATTGTCAAAAATCCACTTGTGACTTTTAGGATCGCTACTTCCAATAGGTGGCGCTGTGCTAGAGTTTGTCTCCTTTACTGGAGAGACAATTTGAATATTTCCCAGAGGGGCATTGCAGCTATAAGTCCCCTTACCTGGCAGCCAGACTGGCTTGCAAAGTCTCCTTAAGGAGAATAGTGTTCCCCCGTGGAATTTTAGGGGCATTGCAGCTATAAGTCCCCTTACCTGGCAGCCAGACTGGCTTGCAAAGTCTCCTTAAGGAGAATAGTGTTCCCCCGTGGTCCCCACATAGCTTTCTCATGAGCCAGATCAGACACCCCCATACTTTGCACTGACGAGGGGCAAGCACCCCGAAACACCGTGTCTGCAAATTGGGATTCTGATCTGGCTTATATATCCTGAGTCATATTGCAAAGGATTGTCAAAAATCCACTTGTGACTTTTAGGATCGCTACTTCCAATAGGTGGCGCTGTGCTAGAGTTTGTCTCCTTTACTGGAGAGACAATTTGCAATATACATTAAAACATTACCACATATAATCTTGATGTACATTATAGAGAAACACATTATTTACAAAAACAAAGGACACAATTCACATTACACTATGTAATAATACAATAACATGATTGGTGTTTTCAGTGAAAGGAATGTGACAGAATCAGTCCACCTCCTTACACATGATCATCTGATATTAGTAGTACGCCACTGCTTCAGACCACCTCATCCTCCCTGTATTATTCATAGGCTGGAGTTACCTTTCTTCTGAAAAGCATATAAACAAACAACACTCAGTTCATCAATAGGCATACCTTTACCCATAAGTACTATCATAATTTTAAATTGCACAAGTGGACAGCCACTGTAAGGCCTAAGACACACGGCATGAAAATTGTACCAAGTGGAATGTGATAAAACATTGCATTCCACTCGGACCATTATTAACCTATGTCCCAGCACCCATGAGCGATTATCTTCTCGGCTCCAATCGGACCGAGAAAACAATCACAGCATGCTGCAATTGTAATGCGAGACTCTTTCTCTCGCACCCATTCAAGTGTATGGGGTGAGAGTGTACCGCCCCGTGCTCGGCCGCAGCCGAGCTGCTCGGATCCGGGCTCGTTGGTGGGTGGCTCGAGCGCCTCCGGACCCGGGGTCACTTTGCTCTGAAAGGGGATGCTGGCGCTTTCAGTGGGGGGTTAGGTAGGTGCACGGCCGGAGCCGTGCTTGAGTTCGTGACGCCACCCACGGGATGTGGTGAAGGTAGACACCACCGCTGCAGTTTCAGGGCACCCGGGGGAGATGGTAGTGCAGCCAGATGTTTACCCCTCCGTGGGCAGGGATGATGGCCCCCGGGACCCGTTGGAGATAGCTGGGCGGTGCCGGGCGCTCTGCGCGGCCGGAGGGCACTGTTGTACTCACTGTTATTGACACACACAAGTCACTGGTAAACCAAGTTGATGGTGGTCAGTGCCCGCAGCCGGCTGCGGTCCGGTCACCCACCCGGATGGTGGTCTCTGCCTTTCTCCTGCACCGTTTTGTGTAGATGTAGACTGCCTGCACTTCAGCGACGGGAGTCCGCTCCCCGGCTTTGTGTATGCCGGGAGAGCCTGTTTGCCCACAGACGCTGGCCCGTGTGATCTCTCTGCCTGTGCGGTGGCTTTTTTATCCCCCTCGGTGGGCTGTTGTCTTCAGTCGGGACTTGGGTGGGAAAGGACCTATAGTCCAGACCGCAGTCAGTTAATTAACTCAGTCCAGTGGATTCTGGACCTCGTTTCAGGGTCTGAGTACCCCCCTGTGTGCTCCGGTTTTGGAGTCGGTTCCCCGAGTCGGTACCGGCGGGCCACTACCCTGTCCCGGTCCACGACGGTTCCACTGAGCCATCTTCCCGGCTCCTGCAGGCTTAGACCACCGCTTGCCTCCTAGCCAAGGTGTGCGGCCTATGACCCTCACACCTGTAAGTCTGTCACCGGCCTGTCTCACAGGCCTCACCTCCTCACTCCTTAACTCTACAACTCAACTGAACTGAACTGAACTGCCTGTTTCCTGCCTCAGGCCCTCTGAACTCCTCGGTGGGCGTGCCAACCACCTGGCTCCACTTCCCTGGTGTGTCCATCAAGCACCGAGGGAGGTGTCTAGGGTTTTTGGGGTTGGCTGATGACTCCTTTTTAGGTGACCGGTGTAGACACTAACTGTGACTACCTGGCTAGTCCAGGGCGTCACAAGAGAAAGATCACACTGCACTCCCAGTACACCAGTGTACCGCGAGGGCAGGGCGAGAATGGCAATAGCCAGCTACGGAGGAGAGAGGGAGATAAATCCCTCCATTTCCTCCTTTATGCCAGCCCGCCCCTCAGCGCTGGCCCGCCCCTCCACAGTGACGGCCCGTAATCCCCACAGCTGAGGTCCGATCGCATGATCAGACCTCAGTTGCAGTGACACTCGCATGACACTTGGCTCCTGCTGTGCTGCCAGCGTGAGCTGAGTGTCATGTGAGGATCGCATTAGTCCCCTCTGTGGCCCCGGCCTAAGTGAGATAGCCTGGAATGCACAATCCAGTATTGCAGTTGAATACATCTTTTAAGGGACCATGTTATTGTCATCTGCTTTAGGATTTATACAGGTCATAATAGAAACTTCACAAAGTCCATGGTAATAGAGAGAACATGTTATTAGCTTGTTGTTATGGAATGGAGAGTGATAAGCTGTCAGAACGAAACCTCTGTGTTGTAGAAACACAGAGAATCTAAACTGACAGGGTTTTTCCTCTGTCTCCTGTATCCTGGATGCGTTGGCAGGGGAGACGTCCATGACATTGGACAATGTCAGACTAATGTTATGCTTTATTTTAAACTACTCTTGATTGTTCCCAAATGTACTTGCTGAAAATGACAACTGAGAAAAAACACTGCTAAATCAATAACTGAGTGGATTACAGTTTGTTTATTAACCTCTTTGCTTCCAAGAAAATGACAGTAATTTTTCCCAAGCCACTTTCTGAATATATTGGAAGAACTGATGATTAAGCATTTGTATGTAACTTACCCTAAGGCAATATTATACGGTTTATAATGACTCATCACAATATCAATGTCAGATGACTCTCAAACCCCCAAAAGAATATTCTCAAGAAGTTCTCAGAAATGTTCTCTCTTCCCTTACACAGAATTCAGTGGTTTGAGACCTGTCAACCATCCATGACTAGATATTCAACACTCGCAGTTTGTCAATGCATGCACTTAAGAATACTAGAGTAAAATAGTTAGAAAAATTGTTGCTTAACCCCCTAACGACCGAGCCACTTTGTAGCTAAGCACGACTCATTGTTCAAATCTGACATTTTGGCTGTTTACCAAAACATATTAAAGATACGGTTATATAATCAATATGGGCTTAAAGTATAATCATTGATTTAATTTTGATTTCCTAAATCAATAATACACATGAAAATAAGCAACTTTGTAATGTATCTTATTAAACAAACTTGCTTCTTTCTCTGCCAGAATTGATCAGTCATTAGCAAAATACTCAATTCTGAGGTAAAATCTGTATTCAGTGAAGACTTTCCCATTACTGAGATAGTCGATGGCAGCTGTTACTGATAAGATTATATGTAGATAGAAGAGGGGGCAGAGCTCTGCCTCTAGCGCCTCCCTCCTCTCGATATCATAGAAGCTTATCAGTAGCAACTTCCATCTTCTCTGTAATGGGAAAGTCTTAACCGAATACAGATTTTATCTCAGAATTCAGACTTTTCATAATGATTGATCAATTTTGGCAAAGAAAAAAGCAGATTTATTTCTCTGATAAGATATATTACAAAGTTTCATGGATACTATTCATATATTAACTAGAATTAAAACGACGGTCACGTTTTAAAGTTCAGACTCTTAGTTCTATAATATGTAGCTGCTTTTCTTTCAAGGGACCAAAAGTAATTGGACAATAATTTCAAAAGTTGGTAAATGGGTTGCATGGGCTACTTCTTGTTAATTCATCAACAATTAAGCAGGTAAAAGGTCTGGAACTATTTCTAGGTTTGGCATTTACATTTGGAAGTTGTTGCTGTGATCCCACAACATACAGTCAGTTCTCAATAGAAGAGAAACAGGCCATCGTTAGGCTGAAAGAATAAGAAAGAGAAGACTTCCTGAACATAAATACAGATGGTTCACCACAAGTACAAACCATTAACCCCTTAAAGACCGCGGCCAGTAATATTACGTCCTAATGGTCATAGTGTTAATCCACACGAGCTGCTGCAAGCAGCCTGTAGCGATCACCCCACATTTAAGCTGATTTATACAGCTGACATGTGTGCTTGCTAGGCACGAGCAGAATTGCTATCTGCTTGTGCCTTTTAACCCTTTAATTGGCGCTGTCAAGATATGACAGCGCCATATTAACGGCGATAGTTGTAGATCCGTACTCACAGGCTGACACTGGAAGTCACGTGACATGAATTCCGCTGGTTGTCATGTTAGCACAGGGTCATGTGATGAATCCTGTGCTCACATGACTCAGGCACTGTGAGAAACAGCTGAGTTCTGCTTGTTATAAGAGATGATCATTTCCCCCTATCTGAGTGGTGCTGCTCTGATCGGGAAAAAAGAATAAGAAATCAGACTCAGGGGACCTGGTAAAATAATTTTTTTTTAAAAAAAGTTTTAAAAAATTATAAAAAAACCTAAAAGTTCAAATAACCCCCGTTTTGCCCTATTGAAAATTTAAGGTTAAAAAAATACACACATTTCATATCACCGCGTTCAGAAACACCTGATCTATAAAAATATAAAATCAATTAATCTGATCGTATACAGCATAGCGGCAAAAAAATCCAAACGCCAAAATTACATTTTTCGGTAGCCACAAATTTTGCGCTAAATGCAATAACAGGCGATCAAAACATAGCATCTGCGCAAAAATTGTGCCATCATAAATGTCAGCTTGAAATGCAAAAAAAAGCCATCACTGAGCCATAGATCCCGAAAAATGAGAACGCTATGGGTCGCGGAAAATGGCGCAAAACATACGCCACTTTTTTCAGACAAACTTCAGATTTTTTTTAACCCCTTAGATAGGCATGGGTGAACCCAAACTGTAAAGTTCGGTGTCTGTTCTGAACACATGGTGTTCGTGCACACGACCCCGAACACGAGCTTTCTGGGACGTTTGTGTTACATTTCGTGTAACCTTTCGGGTCCAGGAGCTGTTAAAAAACAAGCATGTTATTAAAAAAACATTATGATCATACTTACAGGTCCCACGACGCGTCCTGCATTCTCTGTCTCCAAGCGCTTCTGCTTCTGCATCCGTCGATCATTGCTGTTCCCCCCAGTAAGCACCTCTGGCTAAAAGGACCTGCCGTGACCGTGACGTCATACCCATGTGACCAGTCACGTGTGAATGTTATATTACCTCATTATCTGCAGACTGGTCACATATGACGTCATCACAGGTGATGCGAGTGTCGTCGCATCATGGCGCACAATCTCCTGATGGCAGCGGGTAAGCTGCATGTATCTCTACAGCTGAAGCGCTCCTGTTGGGAGAGTGGGGTGATGCAATGCGAGACACAAGTTCAATCATCCCCTCACTGTCAGCCTCTGCTTCATCACTTTGTCCAGAGCAATGTAGCAGACCTGACATGGCTCTCTGTGCTTCTCACTATGTATACTGTAGACTGTGTCTGTGCACAGTGATAAAGCAGAGGTGACTTTGTTCTTTGCTTCTCACTGTGTACAGACTGTGTCTGTGCACAGTGATGAAGCAGAGTTGACTTTGCTCTTTGCTTCTCACTGTGTATAGACTGTGTCTGTGCACAGTGATGAAGCTGACATCGCTGTCCCTGTTGATTACGTCGGACTAAGGACTTTTTTATAATAAAGGTGGAGTCTCTGAATGTTTTTTGTTTTAATTCCAATAAAAAATAGTTCTCTGTGTTGTGTTTTTTTTTACTGTTTCCTAGAAATTCATGGTGGCCATGTCTATTTTGGCATGACCCAATGAATTTCAAGCTTAGTACCATCTGAGAAAACAAAGCTCTGATTAACCCCTTTATTACCCAGCAAGCCACCACCATCACGGCCGCTGGACGAGCCGGGTAAAGCACCTGAAAATGGCGCTAAGAAACATTGTGCCATTTCCAGGGGTGGCTGCGGGCTGCAGAGAATCCCAGCCCCCAGCTGCCTGGCTTTACCTGACTGGCGATCAAAATACGGCAAGAGCCCACGCATTTTTTTTTTTTTAAATAAAAAAAAATTAATGGGCTTCCCTGTATTTTGATTGCCAGCCAAGGTAACGCCAGGCAGATGGGGGTGGCAGCCCGTAGCCATCTGCTTTATCTGTGCTGAGAATCAAAAATACCGCGGAGTGCTATATCATTTTTTTTTAATAATTTATTTTTATAGTACTATAATGTCAGGCAATCAAAATACAGGGAAGACCATTTTTTTTTAGTTATTTAAATAAATAATTAAAAAAAAAAAAGCGTGGGCTCCCGCTGCATTTTTTGTATTGCTAGCTAAGGTTAATCCAAGCAGCTACTGGCTGCTAACCCCAACTGCTTGGTGTTACCTTCACTGGCAATGGAAAATCCAGGGAAGCATTTTTTTTTTTGCCAAAAAACTAAAAAAAAAATGACATGGGCTTCGCCTAATTTTTGTACGCTAGCCAGGTACAGCAGGCAGGTACAAGCTGCCCCCAACCCTAAGCTGCCTATTTGTACCCGGCTGGGAACTCAAAATATAGGGAAGCCTATTTTTTTTAATTATTTCATGAATTTCATGAAATAATTTAAAAAACAACAACATGGGCTTCGCCCCATTTTTGTGTCCAGCCAGGTACAACTAGGGAGCTGGGGATTGAATCCGCAGCACAGGTTGGCCCAGCTTTCTGGGCCCCCCGCTGTGAATTGCAGTCCGCAGCCACCCCAGAAAATGGCGCTTTTGTAGAAGCGCCATCTTCTGGCACTGTATCCAACTCTTCCAGTGGCCCTGGTAACGGGTGGCACGCTGGGTAATAAGGGGTTAATACTAGCTTTGTTTTACTAGCTAGTATTAAGCCAGAGATTCTTAATGTCAGGTAAGTTTGACCCAGCCATTAAGAATCTCCAATAAAGGGTTAAAAAAAAGATACCACACAGAGAAAAAAATACTTTATTAGAAACAAATACACAGACACACTTAGAGACTCCATGTTTATTACTCCCTCTCACCTCTCCACGATCCTGGTCTTCTGTCTTATTTTTCCTTCAACCCATGCAGCTCTGCTACATCAGACATCACAGGGGAGGAAGACGCTCCTTCTCCCCCATGCAGTAAGCGGTGATGTCACCACTGCCACTGTTGCAATAGTAACCTTACCGGTGGGTTACTATAACAACGGTGATCTCCGATCACCTGATTCCTAGCGCCGCTATTCACCGGCTGTGGCAGCCAGTCTCTGGATGTGCGCTGACTCTGTAAAGAGCGCCGACATGCAGGGACAGGGAGCCAAGCATGTGCCCGAGCTACTATATATAGTATACTCGCCCGAGCATGTGCCCGAGCTAATATACTCAGTATACTCACTGAGTATACTGAGTACGGAGATGCTTGGGCGAGCACTGCCTACTGGTGAGATGCACTGACAGGACCTAGCATGACGTCATAGCCATGTTACCAGTGTGTAGCCAATGAGATAATACACACGTGACTGGTCACATGCTATGATGTCACGGAAGTTCCTATCTTTGGATACCGGGAGGACACAGCGATGATCGGAAGGAGATCTGCAGCACGCGTCGTGGGACCTGTAAATATAATGACAATGTTTATTAGTAGCTATATTCTTTATTTTACAGCCCCCTGCCCCATCACATAACTGTAAAGTCCAAGTTCGGTGTTCGGATGCAAGTTCGCGTTATATCACAACCTGAAAGCAAACTTTACAAACGTTCAGGCGAATCTCCCGAACACCGAACATCGGGGGGTTCGCACATCTTTACCCTTAGGTAAAAGTAAACATATACATGTCTGGTGTCTACAAACTCACACCAAACTCAGGCATCACACTGATATATCAGTTTTTCCATATGGGGAACACAGTGAATAAAATATCTCAAAAACAATAGTGCAATCGCACTTTTTTTGCAATTTCTCCCACATTTGGAATTTTTTTGTCATTTTCTAGTACACTATATGATAAAAATCATAGTTTCATTTAAAAGTACAGCTTGTTCTGCAAAGAATTAGCCCTCACATGACCATATTGACTGAAAAATAAAAAAGTTACGTCTCTCGGAAGAAGAATGGCGAAAAAAAAAACGGAAAGCGCAAAATCGGCCTGTCGTGAAGGGGTTAATCAGTCTTAAAAATAGAAAAGCCAGATTAGACTTTGCTCAAAAAACATCTAAAGAAGCTAGCCCGGTTCTGGAAAAGCTTTCTTCCAACAAATGAAACTAAAGCCCACTTTACACGTTGCAATTAGTTGTACAATCGCATTTGCGATGTGACACGCCCAGGTTGCATACGGGATCTTATGAGATTGCACGTTGGTCGTTCATTTGCTGTCACACGTGCGTTAGTAGTCTATGTTAAATTGGTCAACTTTGTGTGCGATCCTTTAGATCATGTGTTCTGTGACGTATGCATTGGGCACCTTTTTTTTTTTTTATTTATTGACTTGCCAAGCGTGTGTAATGTGTAGGGATGCGTTTTTACTATGTCATCTGCCATTCAGCTCTGCTACATGGCCGCTAACAGCAGACACAGACAGCCATGTAGCAGAGCTGAATGGCCGCTGACAGCAGACACAGACAGCCATGTAGCAGAGCTGAATGGCAGATGACAGCAGACACAGACAGAGCTGCACTGTCAGAATGAACTCGGGTGAACTTCACCCGACTTCATTGTCATGCTGCGGCTCTGTCTGTGTCGCGCCCTGATTAGCGGTCACCAGTGAAGACTCACTGGTGACCGCTAATCTCCTAAGTTACTGAAGTTAGCAGCCCTCTCTCATACTCACCAATCCCCGATCCCCGGCACTGCACGGCATTCACACTGCTCCGGCGGCTTTTACTGTTTTGAAAAAGCCGGCCGCCCATTAAACAATCTCGTATTCCCTGCTTTCCCCGCCCACCGGAGCCTATGATTGGTTACAGTGAGACATGCCCCCACTCTGAGTGACAGGTGTCACACTGCACCCAATCACAGCAGCCGGTGGGCGTGTCTATACTGTGTAGTGAAATAAATAATTAAATAATTAAAAAACCGGCGTGCGGTTCCCCCCAATTTTAAAACCAGCCAGATAAAGCCATACGGCTGAAGGCTGGTATTCTCAGGATGGGGAGCTCCACTTTATGGGGAGCCCCCCAGCCTAACAATATCAGCCAACAGCCGCCCAGAATTGCCGCATACATTATATGCGACAGTTCTGGGACTGTACACAGCTCTTCCCAATTTGCCCTGGTGCGTTGGCAAATCGGGGTAATAAGGAGTTAATGGCAGCCCATAGCTGCCAATAAGTCCTAGATTAATCATGTCAGGCGTCTATGAGACACCCTCCATGATTAATCTGTAAATTACAGTAAATAAACACACACACCCGAAAAAATCCTTTATTAGAAATAAAAAACACAAACATATACCCTGGTTCACCACTTTAATCAGCCCCAAAAAGCCCTCCATGTCCGGCGTAATCCAGGATGCTCCAGCGTCGCTTCCAGCGCTGCTGCATGGAGGTGACCGGAGCTGCAACAGACACAGCCGCTCCGGTCACCTCCACGCAGGTAATGAAGACAGCCGCGCGATCAGCTGCTGTCACTGAGGTTACCCGCTGTCACTGGATCCAGCGGTGGCCGCGGGTAACCTCAGTGACAGCAGCTGATCGCACGGCTGTCTTCATTACCTGCGTGGAGGTGACCGGAGCGGCTGTGTCTGTTGCAGCTCCGGTCACCTCCATGCAGCAGCGCTGGAAGCGACGCTGGAGCATCCTGGATTACGCCGGACATGGAGGGCTTTTTGGGGCTGATTAAAGTGGTGAACCAGGGTATATGTTTGTGTTTTTTATTTCTAATAAAGGATTTTTCGGGTGTGTGTGTTTATTTACTGTAATTTACAGATTAATCATGGAGGGTGTCTCATAGACGCCTGACATGATTAATCTAGGACTTATTGGCAGCTATGGGCTGCCAATAACTCCTTATTACCCCGATTTGCCAACGCACCAGGGCAAATCGGGAAGAGCCGGGTACAGTCCCAGAACTGTCGCATATAATGTATGCGGCAATTCTGGGCGGCTGTTGGCTGATATTGTTAGGCTGGGGGGCTCCCCATAACGTGGAGCTCCCCATCCTGAGAATACCAGCCTTCAGCCGTATGGCTTTATCTGGCTGGTTTTAAAATTGGGGGGGACCGCACGCCGTTTTTTTTAATTATTTAATTATTTATTTCACTACACAGTATAGACACGCCCACCGGCTGCTGTGATTGGGTGCAGTGTGACACCTGTCACTCAGCGTGGGGGCGTGTCTCACTGTAACCAATCATAGGCGCCGGTGGGCGGGGAAAGCAGGGAATACGAGATTGTTTAATGGGCGGCCGGCTTTTTCAAAACAGTAAAAGCCGCCGGAGCAGTGTGAACGCCGTGCAGCGCCGGGGATCGGTGAGTATATGAGAGAGGGGGATAGACTGACATGGACAGAGAGTGAGGGACAGAGATAGTGACCGACTGACAGAGATTAGTGAATGACAGACATTGTGAAGCGCTTCAGAACGCAGCTTTTCAGCTGCGCTCTGAAGCGGACCTTTTTTAAGCTGCGGTGCAGAGCGCACACCTGCGCACATAGCATCAGACACCAAAATCATATGAGGGATGTCACACGTTACAATTGACTAGGTTCGTGCAACAAAATGCTCAATTCTAGAGAAAGATACGATGTGTTTGCGATCAACGGTTTTGCGTTCAATCCTGATCGCATGTAGCTGTCACACGCAGATACCTCACAAACGATGCCGGATGTGCGTCACTTACAACTTGACCCCAACGATGGATTGTGAGATATATTGAAGCGTGTGTAGCGGGCTTAAGATCAACCTGGGAAGCAAAAAGTATGGAGAAGACTTGGAATGGCTCATGTTCCAAAGCACATCCTCTGTAAAACATGGTGAAAGTAATGGCATGGGCATGCAGGGTGTCCAATGGCGCTGGTTCGCTAGTGTTTATTGATAATGCGACTCAAGTCAGAAGCAGCAGGATGAATTCTGAAGTGTACAGGGCTATACTTTTTGCTCAGCTTCAACCAATTGCAACAAGATAGATTGGACGGTGCTTCACAGTCCAGATGGATAATAAACCAAAACATACTGCAAAAGCCACTCATGAGTTTTAAAAAAAAGAAGTGAAATATTCTGCAATGGCAGCGTCAATCACCAGATCTCAACCCCATCAAGCGTGCATCTCACATGATTACAAAGACAAAGAATATGAAGACAAAATGTAAAGGCAGAAATACGAATATGAAAACAAAATGTAAGGCAGAAATACCCACAAACAAGCAACAACTGAAGGCAGCCACAGTAAAAGGTCTGGCAAAACCCAGTATTTGGTGACATCCATGGCTTCTAGACTTCAGGTAGTCATTGTCTGCAAAGGATTCTCTACAAAGTGTTAAAAATGAACAGTTTTTAATGGTAAAGTTAGTTTGCCCAATTACTGTTTAGACCTGAAATGAGGAGGTCTTGTAGAAAAATGGCTGCAATTCCTGAACGTTTCCCAGGATATTTTGTTCAAACCCTCTAATTAATCCTGAATGTCTCCCCTTCAATTGCATCTTAGTTGTTTAATTTCATATGAAAAATAATGGCATGTGACACGCCCGCACTGGGGCTGTGGGGCTACTCGTTACCGCGCCGTGGTTCTGCTCCCGGGACGCTGTGGTGGCTAGGCCCAGTTCTGTGACACCGGAGGTTTCGTTTAAATATAAAGGAAGGGGATGATGACAGTTTATTCGTGACGACACCTGTGGTATGCAGCAAGTTAGGTGCCGCCACTGCGGAATGGGGCCTCTGGGGCAGATGGTGACACAGTTTGGTTGGTATAGCTCTGCACAGGTAGAGCTGGGCCCCTGGGTGGATGGGGGTAGTAGTAGGTGATGGCTGGGGTTGCAGAACTGGAGGCGCAGGTGAATAACACAGCGACACAGGGATGCAGTCTCAAGGTTTTTACTCACTGTAGCAGGTTCCAAGCTAACATATAGTGGCCCGGTCCAGATTGTGTCTGTTTCTTTAAGTTTAAGATTTTGCATTTCTATAGGAAGAAATAGGTAAAAATTGCCCCATAATTTGTTACACAATTTCTCCTGATCGTGGCAATACCCCACATGTGACTGTATAGTTCTGTTTGGCCACAGGGCAGTTCTTATGAAGGGCACTATTTGACTTACGGAGTAAAGATTTTCCTAAAAAAATGAAAACTCCATTTCCAGAATCCCCTAAGTCACAAAACAGCAGAAACCCTAATAAAGTGACCCAATATGGAAATTATCCACACACACTGGGAATTCATCTGCGAGTGTATTGACGATATTCACTGTATAGGTAATTTCCTGAAACAAGCAGTAATGGACATTGCAGAGTGAAAATTGCAATGAGGCCAATGTAGTGCCCAGTATAGTATAGTGCCCAGTACATTAAAATGCCCATAGATTGTGCTCAGCTTGTGTTTCTAGAAACACATACCCATAAATTAAGTGGACTCTCCTCACTACAGTAATGACAAACATATGGATGCTAACTACGGTTAACGCGCACTGTGGCGAACAGAAGGGTAGAGAGTTATTGGATTTGTAAAGTCAGATTTCACTGGATTTCTATTGGGAAGATAGGGGAGCCATGGCACTTTTCCAGAGCCCTTGTGCTACCAGTAATGTCATAACTAGAGATGAGCGAACCGGTCGCGGTTCGGCTCGAGGTTGGTTCGCCGAACGGACCTCCCGTTCGAGTTCGGTTCGTCGAACGTTCGACGAACCGAACTCGAACTGCATAGGAAACAATGGCAGGCAATCACAAACACAGAAAAACACCTAGAAAACACCCTCAAAGGTGTCCTAAAGGTGACAAACAACTCAAACACATTGGAAAGTGACAAGGACATATACTCATGCGAAAACAAAACAGCTGGACAAGGAAAAAGAGGAGGACACACAGATATAGGCATGGCACGCCCTTCTAAAATCATGTAAAACACCGCAAGGTGACTCCAAGCGGAGTCTCCCTTTTTTCCAAAAATTGGGCCACACACACACCCACCCCTTCAGTGGTAGCACTTGTGCCCCAGTTGCACACTTCACAGCTAGATTTGCATCAAGCACATTCAAAAATACGCCATAATTAACCGTCCCCAGGATGACACCAGGGTAGGTAGCTAAGTCTTTCCTGATCCCAGCTCTGTGCAGCTTGGATCATTTATAAAAAACACAGCAATCAAGGGTTACTCCAAGCGGAGTCTCCCTTTTTTCCAAAAATTGGGCCCCACACACACCCACCCCTTCAGTGGCAGCAGTTGTGCCCTAGTTGTACACTTCACAGCTACATTTGCATCAAGCACATTCAAAAATACGCCATTCTTATCCGTCCCCAGGATGACACCGGGGTAGGTAGCAAAGTCTTTCCTGATCCCAGCTCTGTTCATCTTGGCTTCTTTTAAAAACAATGTAAGCAAGGGTTACTCCAAGCGGAGTCTCCCTTTTTTCCAAAAATTGGGCCCCACACACACCCACCCCTTCAGTGGCAGCAGTTGTGCCCTAGTTGTACACTTCACAGCTAGATTTGCATCAAGCACATTCAAAAATACGTCATTCTTATCCGTCCCCAGGATGACACCGGGGTAGGTAGCAAAGTCTTTCCTGATCCCAGCTCTGTTCATCTTGGCTTCTTTTAAAAACACATCAAGCAAGGGTTACTCCAAGCGGAGTCTCCCTTTTTTCCAAAAATTGGGCCCCACACACACCCACCCCTTCAGTGGCAGCAGTTGTGCCCTAGTTGTACACTTCACAGCTACATTTGCATCAAGCACATTCAAAAATACGCCATTCTTATCCATCCCCAGGATGACACCGGGGTAGGTAGCAAAGTCTTTGCTGACCCATGACTTGTTCATCTTGGCTTCTTTTAAAAACAATGTAAGCAAGGGTTACTCCAAGCGGAGTCTCCCTTTTTTCCAAAAATTGGGCCCCACACACACCCACCCCTTCAGTGGCAGCAGTTGTGCCCTAGTTGTACACTTCACAGCTACATTTGCATCAAGCACATTCAAAAATACGCCATTCTTATCCGTCCCCAGGATGACACCGGGGTAGGTAGCAAAGTCTTTCCTGATCCCAGCTCTGTTCATCTTGGCTTCTTTTAAAAACACAGCAAGCAAGGGTTACTCCAAGCGGAGTCTCCCTTTTTTTCCAAAAATTGGGCCCCACACACCCACCCATTCAGTGGCAGCAGTTGTGCCCCAGTTGTACACTTCACAGCTAGATTTGCATCAAGCACATTCAAAAATACGTCATTCTTATCCGTCCCCAGGATGACACCGGGGTAGGTAGCAAAGTCTTTCCTGATCCCAGCTCTGTTCATCTTGGCTTCTTTTAAAAACACAGCAAGCAAGGGTTACTCCAAGCGGAGTCTCCCTTTTTTTCCCAAAAATTGGGCCCCACACACCCACCCATTCAGTGGCAGCAGTTGTGCCCCAGTTGTACACTTCACAGCTAGATTTGCATCAAGCACATTCAAAAATACGTCATTCTTATCCGTCCCCAGGATGACACCGGGGTAGGTAGCAAAGTCTTTCCTGATCCCAGCTCTGTTCATCTTGGCTTCTTTTAAAAACACAGCAAGCAAGGGTTACTCCAAGCGGAGTCTCCCTTTTTTTTCCAAAAATTGGGCCCCACACACCCACCCATTCAGTGGCAGCAGTTGTGCCCCAGTTGTACACTTCACAGCTAGATTTGCATCAAGCACATTCAAAAATACGTCATTCTTATCCGTCCCCAGGATGACACCGGGGTAGGTAGCAAAGTCTTTCCTGATCCCAGCTCTGTTCATCTTGGCTTCTTTTAAAAACACAGCAAGCAAGGGTTACTCCAAGCGGAGTCTCCCTTTTTTTCCAAAAATTGGGCCCCACACACCCACCCATTCAGTGGCAGCAGTTGTGCCCCAGTTGTACACTTCACAGCTACATTTGCATCAAGCACATTCAAAAATACGTCATTCTTATCCGTCCCCAGGATGACACCGGGGTAGGTAGCAAAGTCTTTCCTGATCCCAGCTCTGTTCATCTTGGCTTCTTTTAAAAACACATCAAGCAAGGGTTACTCCAAGCGGAGTCTCCCTTTTTTCCAAAAATTGGGCCCCACACACACCCACCCCTTCAGTGGCAGCAGTTGTGCCCTAGTTGTACACTTCACAGCTACATTTGCATCAAGCACATTCAAAAATACGCCATTCTTATCCATCCCCAGGATGACACCGGGGTAGGTAGCAAAGTCTTTGCTGACCCATGACTTGTTCATCTTGGCTTCTTTTAAAAACAATGTAAGCAAGGGTTACTCCAAGCGGAGTCTCCCTTTTTTCCAAAAATTGGGCCCCACACACACCCACCCCTTCAGTGGCAGCAGTTGTGCCCTAGTTGTACACTTCACAGCTACATTTGCATCAAGCACATTCAAAAATACGCCATTCTTATCCGTCCCCAGGATGACACCGGGGTAGGTAGCAAAGTCTTTCCTGATCCCAGCTCTGTTCATCTTGGCTTCTTTTAAAAACACATCAAGCAAGGGTTACTCCAAGCGGAGTCTCCCTTTTTTTACAAAAATTGGGCCCCACACACCCACCCATTCAGTGGCAGCAGTTGTGCCCCAGTTGTACACTTCACAGCTAGATTTGCATCAAGCACATTCAAAAATACGTCATTCTTATCCGTCCCCAGGATGACACCGGGGTAGGTAGCAAAGTCTTTCCTGATCCCAGCTCTGTTCATCTTGGCTTCTTTTAAAAACACATCAAGCAAGGGTTACTCCAAGCGGAGTCTCCCTTTTTTCCAAAAATTGGGCCCCACACACACCCACCCCTTCAGTGGCAGCAGTTGTGCCCTAGTTGTACACTTCACAGCTACATTTGCATCAAGCACATTCAAAAATACGCCATTCTTATCCATCCCCAGGATGACACCGGGGTAGGTAGCAAAGTCTTTGCTGACCCATGACTTGTTCATCTTGGCTTCTTTTAAAAACAATGTAAGCAAGGGTTACTCCAAGCGGAGTCTCCCTTTTTTCCAAAAATTGGGCCCCACACACACCCACCCCTTCAGTGGCAGCAGTTGTGCCCTAGTTGTACACTTCACAGCTACATTTGCATCAAGCACATTCAAAAATACGCCATTCTTATCCGTCCCCAGGATGACACCGGGGTAGGTAGCAAAGTCTTTCCTGATCCCAGCTCTGTTCATCTTGGCTTCTTTTAAAAACACAGCAAGCAAGGGTTACTCCAAGCGGAGTCTCCCTTTTTTTCCAAAAATTGGGCCCCACACACCCACCCATTCAGTGGCAGCAGTTGTGCCCCAGTTGTACACTTCACAGCTAGATTTGCATCAAGCACATTCAAAAATACGTCATTCTTATCCGTCCCCAGGATGACACCGGGGTAGGTAGCAAAGTCTTTCCTGATCCCAGCTCTGTTCATCTTGGCTTCTTTTAAAAACACATCAAGCAAGGGTTACTCCAAGCGGAGTCTCCCTTTTTTCCAAAAATTGGGCCCCACACACACCCACCCCTTCAGTGGCAGCAGTTGTGCCCTAGTTGTACACTTCACAGCTACATTTGCATCAAGCACATTCAAAAATACGCCATTCTTATCCATCCCCAGGATGACACCGGGGTAGGTAGCAAAGTCTTTGCTGACCCATGACTTGTTCATCTTGGCTTCTTTTAAAAACAATGTAAGCAAGGGTTACTCCAAGCGGAGTCTCCCTTTTTTCCAAAAATTGGGCCCCACACACACCCACCCCTTCAGTGGCAGCAGTTGTGCCCTAGTTGTACACTTCACAGCTACATTTGCATCAAGCACATTCAAAAATACGCCATTCTTATCCGTCCCCAGAATGACACCGGGGTAGGTAGCAAAGTCTTTCCTGATCCCAGCTCTGTTCATCTTGGCTTCTTTTAAAAACACATCAAGCAAGGGTTACTCCAAGCGGAGTCTCCCTTTTTTCCAAAAATTGGGCCCCACACACACCCACCCCTTCAGTGGCAGCAGTTGTGCCCTAGTTGTACACTTCACAGCTACATTTGCATCAAGCACATTCAAAAATACGCCATTCTTATCCATCCCCAGGATGACACCGGGGTAGGTAGCAAAGTCTTTGCTGACCCATGACTTGTTCATCTTGGCTTCTTTTAAAAACAATGTAAGCAAGGGTTACTCCAAGCGGAGTCTCCCTTTTTTCTAAAAATTGGGCCCCACACACACCCACCCCTTCAGTGGCAGCAGTTGTGCCCTAGTTGTACACTTCACAGCTACATTTGCATCAAGCACATTCAAAAATACGCCATTCTTATCCGTCCCCAGGATGACACCGGGGTAGGTAGCAAAGTCTTTCCTGATCCCAGCTCTGTTCATCTTGGCTTCTTTTAAAAACACATCAAGCAAGGGTTACTCCAAGCGGAGTCTCCCTTTTTTTCCAAAAATTGGGCCCCACACACCCACCCATTCAGTGGCAGCAGTTGTGCCCCAGTTGTACACTTCACAGCTAGATTTGCATCAAGCACATTCAAAAATACGTCATTCTTATCCGTCCCCAGGATGACACCGGGGTAGGTAGCAAAGTCTTTCCTGATCCCAGCTCTGTTCATCTTGGCTTCTTTTAAAAACACAGCAAGCAAGGGTTACTCCAAGCGGAGTCTCCCTTTTTTCCAAAAATTGGGCCCCACACACACCCACCCCTTCAGTGGCAGCAGTTGTGCCCTAGTTGTACACTTCACAGCTACATTTGCATCAAGCACATTCAAAAATACGCCATTCTTATCCGTCCCCAGGATGACACCGGGGTAGGTAGCAAAGTCTTTCCTGATCCCAGCTCTGTTCATCTTGGCTTCTTTTAAAAACACATCAAGCAAGGGTTACTCCAAGCGGAGTCTCCCTTTTTTCCAAAAATTGGGCCCCACACACACCCACCCCTTCAGTGGCAGCAGTTGTGCCCTAGTTGTACACTTCACAGCTACATTTGCATCAAGCACATTCAAAAATACGCCATTCTTATCCATCCCCAGGATGACACCGGGGTAGGTAGCAAAGTCTTTGCTGACCCATGACTTGTTCATCTTGGCTTCTTTTAAAAACAATGTAAGCAAGGGTTACTCCAAGCGGAGTCTCCCTTTTTTCCAAAAATTGGGCCCCACACACCCACCCATTCAGTGGCAGCAGTTGTGCCCCAGTTGTACACTTCACAGCTAGATTTGCATCAAGCACATTCAAAAATACGTCATTCTTATCCGTCCCCAGGATGACACCGGGGTAGGTAGCAAAGTCTTTCCTGATCCCAGCTCTGTTCATCTTGGCTTCTTTTAAAAACACATCAAGCAAGGGTTACTCCAAGCGGAGTCTCCCTTTTTTCCAAAAATTGGGCCCCACACACACCCACCCCTTCAGTGGCAGCAGTTGTGCCCTAGTTGTACACTTCACAGCTACATTTGCATCAAGCACATTCAAAAATACGCCATTCTTATCCATCCCCAGGATGACACCGGGGTAGGTAGCAAAGTCTTTGCTGACCCATGACTTGTTCATCTTGGCTTCTTTTAAAAACAATGTAAGCAAGGGTTACTCCAAGCGGAGTCTCCCTTTTTTCCAAAAATTGGGCCCCACACACACCCACCCCTTCAGTGGCAGCAGTTGTGCCCTAGTTGTACACTTCACAGCTACATTTGCATCAAGCACATTCAAAAATACGCCATTCTTATCCGTCCCCAGGATGACACCGGGGTAGGTAGCAAAGTCTTTCCTGATCCCAGCTCTGTTCATCTTGGCTTCTTTTAAAAACACATCAAGCAAGGGTTACTCCAAGCGGAGTCTCCCTTTTTTCCAAAAATTGGGCCCCACACACACCCACCCCTTCAGTGGCAGCAGTTGTGCCCTAGTTGTACACTTCACAGCTACATTTGCATCAAGCACATTCAAAAATACGCCATTCTTATCCATCCCCAGGATGACACCGGGGTAGGTAGCAAAGTCTTTGCTGACCCATGACTTGTTCATCTTGGCTTCTTTTAAAAACAATGTAAGCAAGGGTTACTCCAAGCGGAGTCTCCCTTTTTTCCAAAAATTGGGCCCCACACACACCCACCCCTTCAGTGGCAGCAGTTGTGCCCTAGTTGTACACTTCACAGCTACATTTGCATCAAGCACATTCAAAAATACGCCATTCTTATCCGTCCCCAGGATGACACCGGGGTAGGTAGCAAAGTCTTTCCTGATCCCAGCTCTGTTCATCTTGGCTTCTTTTAAAAACACAGCAAGCAAGGGTTACTCCAAGCGGAGTCTCCCTTTTTTTCCAAAAATTGGGCCCCACACACCCACCCATTCAGTGGCAGCAGTTGTGCCCCAGTTGTACACTTCACAGCTAGATTTGCATCAAGCACATTCAAAAATACGTCATTCTTATCCGTCCCCAGGATGACACCGGGGTAGGTAGCAAAGTCTTTCCTGATCCCAGCTCTGTTCATCTTGGCTTCTTTTAAAAACACAGCAAGCAAGGGTTACTCCAAGCGGAGTCTCCCTTTTTTTCCAAAAATTGGGCCCCACACACCCACCCATTCAGTGGCAGCAGTTGTGCCCCAGTTGTACACTTCACAGCTAGATTTGCATCAAGCACATTCAAAAATACGTCATTCTTATCCGTCCCCAGGATGACACCGGGGTAGGTAGCAAAGTCTTTCCTGATCCCAGCTCTGTTCATCTTGGCTTCTTTTAAAAACACAGCAAGCAAGGGTTACTCCAAGCGGAGTCTCCCTTTTTTTCCAAAAATTGGGCCCCACACACCCACCCATTCAGTGGCAGCAGTTGTGCCCCAGTTGTACACTTCACAGCTAGATTTGCATCAAGCACATTCAAAAATACGCCATAATTAACCGTCCCCAGGATGACACCAGGGTAGGTAGCAAAGTCTTTCCTGATCCCAGCTCTGTTCATCTTGGCTTCTTTTAAAAACAATGTAAGCAAGGGTTACTCCAAGCGGAGTCTCCCTTTTTTTCCAAAAATTGGGCCCCACACACCCACCCATTCAGTGGCAGCACTTGTGCCCTAGTTGCAAACAGGATGTTTTGATTTGCATCAAGCACATTCCAAATCAACAAGCATTTACTCTCCCCAGGATGACACAGGGGTAGTAAATTCCTTCTGGATCCATGACTTGTTCATTTTGATGAACGTCAGTCTGTCCACATTGTCACTGGACAGACGCGTGCGCTTATCTGTCAGCACACACCCAGCAGCACTGAATACACGTTCAGAGACAACGCTGGCAGCTGGACACGACAAAATCTCCAAGGCGTAAGTTGCGAGCTCTGGCCATTTTTCTAGGTTTGAAGCCCAAAAGGAGCAAGGCTCCAGTTGCACAGTCATGGCATCGATGTTCATTTGGAGATACTCCTGGGAGATTCACTCCCTGCACCTGCACGGTTGTTTGGTGGAAAAGCCGAGCTAAGATCTAGTAACAGCTTCTGCTGATACTCCTGCATACGTGCGTCCCTTTCTATGGCTGGAATTATGTCACAAAATTTGGACTTGTACCGGGGATCTAATAGTGTGGCAATCCAGTAGTCATCATCACTTCTAATTTTGACAATACGACTGTCATGTTGGAGGTAGTGCAACAAAAAGGCACTCATGTGTCTTGCGCAGCCATGCGGACCAAGTCCACGCTGTGTTTGTGGCATAGAGGTGCTACCCGTTCTTTCTTCCTCTGACATCTGACCCCAACCTCTTTCAACTGAAATTTGACCAAGGTCTCCCTCATCCGCTGAGTCTTCCATGTCCATGGACAGTTCGTCCTCCATTTCTTCATGTTCTCCTGCACCTTGCTCAACATTTCGCCTGCTACTATGCGCCCTTGTCGATCCCTGTCCCCCTTGGTCCCATGCCTGCTGCGTTGGTGATGATGAACGTCTGGACCTTGGTGATGTTGTTGTCCCTTGCGCATATGAATCCTCCTGTAGTTCCTCCCCTTCATGTTGTCCCACCCCCTGACTCCGAATAGTGTTTAGCGTGTGCTCCAGCATGTAAATGACTGGAATCGTCATGCTGATAATGGCATTGTCAGCGCTAAACATATTCGTCACCATGTCGAAACTGTGCAGAAGGGTGCATAGGTCCTTGATCTGAGACCACTCCATCAGGGTGATCTGCCCCACCTCTGCATCTCGTTGGCCCAGGCTATACGTCATGACGTATTGCACCAGGGCTCTGCGGTGCTGCCACAGTCGCTGTAACATGTGGAGAGTTGAATTCCAGCGTGTCGCCACATCGCATTTCAGGCGATGAACCGGCAGGCCGAAAGACTTCTGGAGCGATGCAAGTCGCTCAGCTGCGGCGCTTGAACGGCGGAAGTGAGCAGACAGTTTTCGTGCCCTGTTCAGAAGGCCATCTAGGCCGGGATAGTGTGTTAAAAATTGCTGCACGACAAGGTTCAACACGTGAGCCATACAAGGTACGTGTGTCACCTTGCCCAGGCGAAGGGCCGCACCCAGGTTTGCAGCATTGTCGCACACGGCCTTACCAGGCTGCAAGTTGAGTGGAGACAACCATTTATTAAACTCGGACCGCAGAGCTGACCACAACTCCTCAGCTGTGTGACTCTTATTACCAAGACATGTCAAGCTAAAGACCGCCTGATGCCGTTGCGCTCTGCTGCCAGCATAGTAATGAGGGGTGCGTGATTCCTTCTGCGCAGTGAGAACGCTGGTGGCCTGACCAGGCAGGCTTGGGGCGGAGGTGGAGGACCCAGATGAGGTGGAGGATGCAGAAGCAGTGGCGGAACTTGGACAGACAGAGGATTGACACACAAGTCGTGGGGACGGCAAGACTTGTGCAGCAGACCCTTCACCATCTATCACCATAGTTACCCAGTGCCCAGTCAGCGACATGTAACGTCCCTGTCCATGCTTACTGGTCCAAGTATCGGTGGTGAAATGCACCCGTTCACACACAGAGTTTCTCAAGGAAGCGGTGATGTTGTGTGCGACATGCTGGTGTAGCGCGGGCACACCTTTCTTAGAGAAGTAGTGGCGACTAGGCATCTGGTACTGGGGCACAGCGACAGACATAAGGTCTCTAAAATCCTGTGTGTCCACTAGGCGGAAAGGCAGCATTTCGGTAGTCAACAGCTTACAGAGGGATAGAGTCAACCTCTTAGCTTTGTCATGGGTCGGAGGAAGTGGCCTTTTATTTGACCACATCTGAGGGACAGAGATCTGGCTGCTGTGTGTAGACGGTCTTGAGTAGGGTGTCCCTGGAAAAATGCAGGTTTGTGAGGAAAGTGCAGGCGGAGACATGATGTTGCCTTCATCCAACGTTGGTGCTATCGATGTCTGAGAGAGCTGTACACACTCACTTGTTTCCCCTTCCAAACCAACTGACGACCTTACAAGCAAACTGCCTGTTGCGGTTACAGTGGTGGAAGTTTTGCGTGGAAAAACAGGTGTGACAGCTGTCCCCACAGTCCTAGAAGATGAAGAGCGCGCGGATGCACTGGAAGGGGCGGGCGGTGGATGGTTCGCTCCGCTAGGCCGCATTGCAGCACGGTGAGCTTCCCACCGGGACTTATGATATTTAGTCATGTGACGATTCATGGAAGAAGTTGTCAAACTGCTGAGGTTTTGACCTCTACTAACAGAATCATGACAAATGTTACATATCACATGAGTTGGGCGATCTTTTTCGATGTGAAAAAAGGACCAGGCTAGGCAAGGCTTAGAGGCCATGCGACCTGTTGATCCACCCCGAATAATGCTCATAGGCAGAGTGGTGGCTGAGGATGCAGTTGTAGACGTGCTACCAGTGCTCCGACTCTGTCCAGGAAGGCGCAAGGTAACTTCGTCGTCGGTTGCATCCTCCTCCACCGCCTCTGTTGACCTCCTCGAGTGCCTGACTGGGGGTTGACAGTAGGTGGGATCTAGAACGTCATCATCAATTGTTGTGTTTGCACTCCCCTCCCCCTCAGACCGAGCCTCTTCTTGCCCTGACCGAATATTTAAGTTGTCATCCCAATCGGGTATCTGCGTCTCATCTTCATCAGTATGTTCCTCATTGTCTATAACCACAGGTGTTACAGTTTGTGACAAAGGGTCAACATTATGCTCAGAAACTTGGTCCTCACGGCCTGAATCAGAGTCACAAAGGTTCTGGGCATCACTGCAGACCATTTCCTGTTCTGTACTCACTGTAGCTTGGGAGCAGACCTCTGATTCCCAGGCTATAGTGTGACTGAACAGCTCTGCAGACTCAGCCATCTCAGTTCCACCATACTGTGCAGGGCTGATGGAGACTTCAGAGCTGGGAGAAATCAAGTGTGATTGGGATGACAACTCAGAGGACTGGTGTTTTTTGGATGCGGTACTTGAAGTGGCTGAGAGGGCACTTGTTGGACCACTTGAGATCCATTCAAGCATTTTCCTTTTTTGCCCATCATCTACCTTTGTTCCTCTTGTTCGTGTCCGTAAAAAAGGGAGCACATCGGATTGTCCACAATAAGTAGTAGACATCTTACTTTTGCTAGTAGATGGTCTATCTGCAGCAGATGATAATGGAGCTTTGCCACCTTCCCCACTGACAAAACCTTTTTTGCCTTTTCCACCACGCCTCTTCCTCTTTCCACCAGCATCTGTCATTTTGCCACTCATGTTGATTGCGACAAGATTGTGGACTGAAAATGTGGTAGTAAAAATTGAGAGGTGGTGAAGATTGCAGTGGTGGTCTAGCTTTATTAACAGCAGAATAATAAAGAATAAATATCCCTGACAATGTAACTTAGTTATAATTAGTTGGAGTGTGCAACGCAGGCAGACGTGCTGCAAATGTCTTGGCACTAGTGGGACTAAAGCAAAGTCCAATAGCCACGTATAGGATGCCACTAGGTACACTGAGTGTTTGCTAGTATAATGGCTTAGTTATAATTAGTTGGAGTGTGCAACGCAGGCAGATGCGCTCTGCAAATGTCTTGGCACTAGTGGGACTATAGCAAAGTCCAATAGCCACGTATAGGATGCCACTAGGTACACTGAGTGTGTGCTAGTATAATGGCTTAGTTATAATTAGTTGGAGTGTGCAACGCAGGCAGATGCGCTCTGCAAATGTCTTGGCACTAGTGGGACTATAGCAAAGTCCAATAGCCACGTATAAGATGCCACTAGGTACACTGAGTGTGTGCTAGTATAATGGCTTAGTTATAATTAGTTGGAGTGTGCAACGCAGGCAGATGCGCTCTGCAAATGTCTTGGCACTAGTGGGACTATAGCAAAGTCCAATAGCCACGTATAGGATGCCACTAGGTACACTGAGTGTGTGCTAGTATAATGGCTTAGTTATAATTAGTTGGAGTGTGCAACGCAGGCAGATGCGCTCTGCAAATGTCTTGGCACTAGTGGGACTATAGCAAAGTCCAATAGCCACGTATAGGATGCCACTAGGTACACTAAGTGTTTGCTAGTATAATGGCTTAGTTATAATTAGTTGGAGTGTGCAACGCAGGCAGATGCGCTCTGCAAATGTCTTGGCACTAGTGGGACTATAGCAAAGTCCAATAGCCACGTATAGGATGCCACTAGGTACACTGAGTGTGTGCTAGTATAATGGCTTAGTTATAATTAGTTGGAGTGTGCAACGCAGGCAGATGCGCTCTGCAAATGTCTTGGCACTAGTGGGACTATAGCAAAGTCCAATAGCCACGTATAGGATGCCACTAGGTACACTAAGTGTTTGCTAGTATAATGGCTTAGTTATAATTAGTTGGAGTGTGCAACGCAGGCAGATGCGCTCTGCAAATGTCTTGGCACTAGTGGGACTATAGCAAAGTCCAATAGCCACGTATAGGATGCCACTAGGTACACTGAGTGTGTGCTAGTATAATGGCTTAGTTATAATTAGTTGGAGTGTGCAACGCAGGCAGATGCGCTCTGCAAATGTCTTGGCACTAGTGGGACTATAGCAAAGTCCAATAGCCACGTATAGGATGCCACTAGGTACACTAAGTGTTTGCTAGTATAATGGCTTAGTTATAATTAGTTGGAGTGTGCAACGCAGGCAGATGCGCTCTGCAAATGTCTTGGCACTAGTGGGACTATAGCAAAGTCCAATAGCCACGTATAGGATGCCACTAGGTACACTGAGTGTGTGCTAGTATAATGGCTTAGTTATAATTAGTTGGAGTGTGCAACGCAGGCAGATGCGCTCTGCAAATGTCTTGGCACTAGTGGGACTATAGCAAAGTCCAATAGCCACGTATAGGATGCCACTAGGTACACTGAGTGTGTGCTAGTATAATGGCTTAGTTATAATTAGTTGGAGTGTGCAACGCAGGCAGATGCGCTCTGCAAATGTCTTGGCACTAGTGGGACTATAGCAAAGTCCAATAGCCACGTATAGGATGCCACTAGGTACACTGAGTGTGTGCTAGTATAATGGCTTAGTTATAATTAGTTGGAGTGTGCAACGCAGGCAACTGCGCTCTGCAAATGTCTTGGCACTAGTGGGACTATAGCAAAGTCCAATAGCCACGTATAGGATGCCACTAGGTACACTGAGTGTGTGCTAGTATAATGGCTTAGTTATAATTAGTTGGAGTGTGCAACGCAGGCAGATGCGCTCTGCAAATGTCTTGGCACTAGTGGGACTATAGCAAAGTCCAATAGCCACGTATAGGATGCCACTAGGTACACTAAGTGTTTGCTAGTATAATGGCTTAGTTATAATTAGTTGGAGTGTGCAACGCAGGCAGATGCGCTCTGCAAATGTCTTGGCACTAGTGGGACTATAGCAAAGTCCAATAGCCACGTATAGGATGCCACTAGGTACACTGAGTGTGTGCTAGTATAATGGCTTAGTTATAATTAGTTGGAGTGTGCAACGCAGGCAGATGCGCTCTGCAAATGTCTTGGCACTAGTGGGACTATAGCAAAGTCCAATAGCCACGTATAGGATGCCACTAGGTACACTGAGTGTGTGCTAGTATAATGGCTTAGTTATAATTAGTTGGAGTGTGCAACGCAGGCAGATGCGCTCTGCAAATGTCTTGGCACTAGTGGGACTATAGCAAAGTCCAATAGCCACGTATAGGATGCCACTAGGTACACTGAGTGTGTGCTAGTATAATGGCTTAGTTATAATTAGTTGGAGTGTGCAACGCAGGCAGATGCGCTCTGCAAATGTCTTGGCACTAGTGGGACTATAGCAAAGTCCAATAGCCACGTATAGGATGCCACTAGGTACACTGAGTGTGTGCTAGTATAATGGCTTAGTTATAATTAGTTGGAGTGTGCAACGCAGGCAGATGCGCTCTGCAAATGTCTTGGCACTAGTGGGACTATAGCAAAGTCCAATAGCCACGTATAGGATGCCACTAGGTACACTGAGTGTGTGCTAGTATAATGGCTTAGTTATAATTAGTTGGAGTGTGCAACGCAGGCAGATGCGCTCTGCAAATGTCTTGGCACTAGTGGGACTATAGCAAAGTCGAATAGCCACGTATAGGATGCCACTAGGTACACTGAGTGTTTGCTAGTATAATGGCTTAGTTATAATTAGTTGGAGTGTGCAACGCAGGCAGATGCGCTCTGCAAATGTCTTGGCACTAGTGGGACTATAGCAAAGTCCAATAGCCACGTATAGGATGCCACTAGGTACACTGAGTGTGTGCTAGTATAATGGCTTAGTTATAATTAGTTGGAGTGTGCAACGCAGGCAGATGCGCTCTGCAAATGTCTTGGCACTAGTGGGACTATAGCAAAGTCCAATAGCCACGTATAGGATGCCACTAGGTACACTAAGTGTTTGCTAGTATAATGGCTTAGTTATAATTAGTTGGAGTGTGCAACGCAGGCAGATGCGCTCTGCAAATGTCTTGGCACTAGTGGGACTATAGCAAAGTCCAATAGCCACGTATAGGATGCCACTAGGTACACTGAGTGTGTGCTAGTATAATGGCTTAGTTATAATTAGTTGGAGTGTGCAACGCAGGCAGATGCGCTCTGCAAATGTCTTGGCACTAGTGGGACTATAGCAAAGTCCAATAGCCACGTATAGGATGCCACTAGGTACACTAAGTGTTTGCTAGTATAATGGCTTAGTTATAATTAGTTGGAGTGTGCAACGCAGGCAGATGCGCTCTGCAAATGTCTTGGCACTAGTGGGACTATAGCAAAGTCCAATAGCCACGTATAGGATGCCACTAGGTACACTGAGTGTGTGCTAGTATAATGGCTTAGTTATAATTAGTTGGAGTGTGCAATGCAGGCAGATGCGCTCTGCAAATGTCTTGGCACTAGTGGGACTATAGCAAAGTCCAATAGCCACGTATAGGATGCTACTAGGTACACTGAGTGTGTGCTAGTATAATGGCTTAGTTATAATTAGTTGGAGTGTGCAACGCAGGCAGATGCGCTCTGCAAATGTCTTGGCACTAGTAGGACTATAGCAAAGTCCAATAGCCACGTATAGGATGCCACTAGGTACACTGAGTGTGTGCTAGTATAATGGCTTAGTTATAATTAGTTGGAGTGTGCAACGCAGGCAGATGCGCTCTGCAAATGTCTTGGCACTAGTGGGACTATAGCAAAGTCCAATAGCCACGTATAGGATGCCACTAGGTACACTAAGTGTTTGCTAGTATAATGGCTTAGTTATAATTAGTTGGAGTGTGCAACGCAGGCAGATGCGCTCTGCAAATGTCTTGGCACTAGTGGGACTATAGCAAAGTCCAATAGCCACGTATAGGATGCCACTAGGTACACTGAGTGTTTGCTAGTATAATGGCTTAGTTATAATTAGTTGTAGTGTGCAATGCAGGCAGACGTGCTCTGCAAATGTCTTTGCACTAGTGGGACTATAGCAAATTCCAATAGCCACAGATAGGATGCCACTAGGTACACTGAGTGTTTGCTAGTATAATGGCTTAGTTATGAGTTGGAGTGTGCAGAGGACAAGAGGGTACAGTGGCAGGATTGTGGTGCTCTGGGTAGAGGAATGGAAGCCTGCCTTTCTATTCCCTCCTAATGGTGAAATGCAGGGAGGAAATCCCTGACCTTGGCTGCACAGACGCTGGCGCTGTTTTCAGGACCTGTCACCTTAACTCTGACCCTGCCGGTTTGAGCCCTTAAAAGGACTGCTATAAAGTGCTCTCCCTATGCTGTCTAACGCTGTGTATGCAGCGCATACAGCTGTATCAGCGATAGGACTCAAGACGGAGCTGCGACAGTGATGTCTGACACCAAAGACGCAGAAGGCAGATAATGGCGTCCGTGAAGAAAATGTCCGGTTTTATAATGCAGGGACATGTGACATGCAGATCCTATCACACATGCCGTTGCTTCTCTGGCTCAAAGTCCACTTAGCTGTGTGTGTGTCTGTGATTGGCTGACATGCTGGCCCGCCCCACAAGACGCGCGCGCTTAGGGAAGGAAGACAAGAAAAAAAAAAAAAAAATGGCGATCGCCATTATAGAAACAGCAGTGATCTGAAGGCGCTGTTCACGCACACTATACACTGAAATGTGATAATAGTTTGATTCACAGAGTGACTTACACTATTACAGCAGAAACCAAGCTATGATTTAGCTGTTTTTTGGCTGCTAGAACCGTTCTCGAACGTTTCTAGAACTATCGAGCTTTTGCAAAAAGCTCGAGTTCTAGTTCGATCTAGAACATGCCCCAAAATCACTCGAGCCTAGAACTGGAGAACCACGAACCACGAACCGCGCTCAACTCTAGTCATAACCTCCTACACATTGACAAGCAAAAGGGTAACAATTTTTTATAAGTGTTTACTTCCTGGCTCCATATTTCACCATCCACTACAGCTTCAAATCTGAGACTACCTTCATTTTATACACAATCATCTTGGCTATCTCATACATAAACTTGACTTGTATCTATTTAGCACACAATTAGTTATGCAGATTTTTGTCATGCTGTTGCATTGTTACTGTTTTGCTTCTGGTGGTGAAAAAAATCTTTTTCTACCTGTATATTACAAATTACAACCTTTTCTCAAATTCCTCAATAGCTCAGTGTGTTATTAGGTTGATTCCCAAGTGAAAGGTCACTTATTCAAATTGAGAAGCAGCCATGAAGATTTCCAAGAAAAAAGAAACAGCCTCATACAGTTCATCAATAACAGTCTCTCAGTCAAGAAAATTGCCTAACTGCATTATATGAGTGCTATAATAGTTGGAAAAAGGTTAAATGAAGTCTGTCCATCCAAATCGTAGTGGTGGACATCCAGGCAAAATATCAGAGTCAACAAGTTGGCTCATCCCGAGGTCTTTCAGTTCTAGTGCAACAAACACGGCAGTGGAGGTGGCTCGTACCCATCGTAATTGTGAGATCACAAACATATACAGTATACAAGCACCGTGCGGCGCATGTTACACAAGGTTGGAATGGTGGCCTGAAAAAAGTGAAGAATCCTTGACTTCAATATCATCATAAGAATCTGCAGCTCGAATTTGCAAACAAAAAAAAAAGAGAAAGTGGACAGTAGAATGTTGATAATGGGTGATTTGGAGCAATGAGATGAAAGTCAATATACAGTGAGTACAGAAAGTATTCAGACCCCTTTACATTTTTCACTCTTTGTTTCATTTCAGCCATTTGGTAAATTCAAAAAAGTTCATTTTTTTTCTCATTAATATACACTTTGACAGAAACAAACAGAAATGTAGACATTTTTACAAATTTATTACACAAGAAAAACTGAAATATCACCTGGTCATAAGTGTTCAGACCCTTTGCTCAGTATTGAGTCAGGGCTCTGGCTGGGCCAGTCAAGAATGGTCACAGAGTTGTTCTGCAGCCACTCCTTTGTTATTTTAGCTGTGTGCTTGGGGTCATTGTCTTGTTGGAAGGTGAACCTTCACCCAAGTCTGAGGTCCAGAGCACTCTGGAAGAGGTTTTCTTCCAGGATATCTCTGTACTTGGCCGCATTAATCTTTTCTTCAATTGCAACCAATCGTTCTGTCTCTGCAACTGAAAAACACCACCATGGTATGATACTGCCACCACCATGTTTCACTGTTGGGATTGTATTGGGCAGGTGATGAGCAGTGCCTGTTTTCTCCACACATACTGCCTAGAATTATCACCAAAAGGTTCTATCTTCATCTCATCAGACCAGAGAATCTTATTTCTCATCGACTGGGAGTCCTTCATGTGTTTTTTTGCAAACTCTATGCGAGCTTTCATATGTCTTGCACTGAGGAGAGGCTTCTGTTGGGCCACTCTGCCATCATTAAAGCCCTACTGGTGGAGGGCTGCAGTGATAGTTGACTTTTTGGAACTTTCTTCTATCTTCCTACTGCATCTCTGAAGCTCAGCCACAGTGATCTTGGGGTTCTTCTTTGCCTCACTTACCAAGGCTCTTCTCCCACGATTGCTCAGTTTGGCTGGATGGCCAGGTCGAGGAAGAGTTCTGGTGGTCTGAAACTTCTATCATTTAAGGATTATGGAGGCCATTGTGCTCTTTGGACCCTTGAGTACTGCTGAAATTCTTTTGTCACCTTGGCTAGATCTGTGCCTTGCCACAATTCTGTCTCTGAGCTCCTTGGGCAGTTCCTTGACCTCATGATTCTCATTTGGTCTGACGTGCATTGTGAGCTGTGAGGTCTTATATAGACAGGTGTGAGCCTTTCCAAATCAAGTCCTAGCAGTTTAATTAAACACAGCTGGACTCCAATGAAGGAGTAGAACAATCTCAAGGAGGATCACATGGAAATGGACATGAAGAATGACCATGGCAGTTTTGTTTGTGGTGCCCAAGTAGGATCCAATCCCTTGGTATGGTATGAGAGAAAGAAATGGCACTCAGATTGCTGAACAAAAGCTGTGATTTTTTTTTTATTTTGAAATACTTAGAAAGTGAATAGAGCACAGCTGTTTCGGTCCTAATACCTCAGACCTTCATCAATGTGCTAGATATTTGTTACAATAAATAGAAAAAAAAAAGAAAAGAAAAAACACAATGCAAGGAAAAAATGTCAAAATAAAGTAAAAAACAAAGTAAAAAACAATAATATATGTGGTTTACATTATTTTGTATAGGGTGAAAGAGATAACCAGGAAGGTCTCTACAACTTAGGGGAGGGAAGGAAAAAATTCAAAGCGAAGGGTAAGAGTAGTCTGTAGGAGCTGTCATTCAGTGAATTGTGCCTGGAGAGCTGCAGAGAAATATGTGAGAATGAAAACATACCATGCTGGAGTTCACTTGTGGCTTAGTTTCATAGATGCTGATAAGAAGCCTGCGGTTTCTACCACTATGTCAGAGCAGTGTGTGCACATATCGTGAATGGGGATCAAAGGCGATACTAGGGGACACAAAGGTAAAATTAGTACTTGGGTAAGATGTGGAATTCACATAACGTAATACTGATACAAAGTATAGAAGTAGTAAATGCATAAATAAATTCTCCACAGGAGTGTTGCATATAGCATACATAAAGGGCACCATTGATAAGAAAATCATTTACATATCAGTATCAGAGCAATGAATTAATAATGAACAGTAAAATATATCACATAAGTTTGGTGGAGGAAGCCTGATGATATAGGGTTGTTTCACAACCAAAGGCATTGGATAACTGACCAGAATGGTGGTATCAATGCGATCAAAACGCAGTTTCAAAATTAGTGCTTTGGCTTATGTATCCCTTTAATTACTCCTCTTAAAGGAATAAAAGTTTTTGGGGTTTTTTTGCATCCAACTCGAGTGTGCCGTGTCTTGTCTGACTGTTTCATTGGTCCATGAACCCAACTACTGTGCATGCCTTTTTTTCTAATTCTACATCACCAGCGGTATACTCTAGCAACAGCACTTAGACTTTTTCTTTAATAAACATTATATGTACTTTGCAACAGTGGGGTAGTCCACCCACCTCCTACACTCCTCCCTTATGGAATCAGGACACCCTTGGCCAGGACTGTGCTAAGCAGTATTCATGCATTTATCTAAGAGTCTGTATTGGCCATAGGCCAGAGTCCATTCCATCCAGGTACCAACCCACTCCTCAGGGTCCACAAGTCTCCTCCACCTCTTCCTCTCTCTGTGGATGTCAGTACCAGATACACTGTTCTGAAGCACCAATGGCAAGCATTGCATTGGAAAAAATCATTGGGAAAAAAAAGGGCAAAGTCTTTGGGACAAAGGAGAAATGTCCTCAGGCCCAGGGGCCAAGTCCATGGGACAAGGGGCAAAGTCTATGGGCAAAGAGGCAGTGTCCACAGGGCAGGGGCAAATGGGCTAAGCACCCACTTTGCCTTTTGGTGTTCCAGCAGAGAGGAGCACACATGCGCAACAAAAGAAAAGGAGGGGGCAAAACAAACAGAAAGTACCATTTAGCCACTTCAGTGATTCTGTTTCCACAGAAGTAGGAACAGTACAGTAATGGAGGTATATCAGTCACAACTGGCGAATGTCATCTGGGTCCTGTTCTTGTTTATGTGCTGCCAACCTTGTGGCCAACCCCTAGAGCCAGGTGCTTTGGAACTTGGCCACTTTCACAGTCATGGCTGAGTTTGCCTCTTGGGCCACATAGCACCTCCCAATATGCTCCCTCTGCCATCTGGTAGAACACGGCGACCGCATACCACCCACAGGGACCATCAGGTTCCTAGGTGAGAACGGGACTCTCACACACTAAGCAGGCGCTCACATATACTTTCTCCCCGCTCCCATCCTCCTGGATGAAACCACAGCACTGCTTCTGAGGTGATGAATCACCCTGTGAGTCACATGGCCACTTACGGCACCCCCGCTCGGTAGAGCCAGATGCGCTCTCACCCAAGCCTCTTTCCTCTTCTTCCCATCGATGACCCGGGAGATCTACCTTTCTTCGGCCAAATATCGGGCCAGGGGTTTCTCCACTGGAGGGTCTCAGTGTGAAGTCTTCAGGGTCAAGGACCCACTTGTGGGCACCTTGGGTGATGGGGACAGTCCAGCATGCAGAGCTTTTTCTGGACTAACCGGTGACTCTGCCACTCCAGTCTTCTGTCCAAGCCAGCCCTCTTTCAGTTGGTGGACTCTCCATCCCCGACTCAGGGGTGGTCTCAGAGTCATAATTGCAACCATCTTGGGTGATTTGAAAGTATAAAAAGTTGGGTGGATTTGTGATGGGATTAGTTGAGTGTATAAAGTGGGGGTTGTACATGGAGGGGGGATTTTGACAGTGTAGAGTGAGGACCCTTATAATGTATAAGAATGGTTAGGATAAGTATAAAGAGGGATTTTCTGTAGTCTTGAGCGAGTAGTTGACTATTCGTACTCGCTATGCTGTTAGTGAGTACTGCCTGCTACTCACATATTCGTTATGAGTAGCGGGCGAAATGTAAGTCAATGGGAACTACTTGCTAAGTAGCGAGTAAACCGAAAGCCATACTTTTCATGCGAGTAGTGAATAGTACGGCTGTCAGATTACTCGCTATTTAGCGAGTATTTCCGATTAACTTACATTTTGCCCGCTAATCATAACGAATGTACGAGTAGAAGACAGTACTTGCTAACAGCATAGCAAGTACGAATAGTTAGCTACTCGCTCAACACTAATTTTCTGTGAAGCTTTTTGTATTTAAGGCAAACCACTGTTCTCTGTTATGGAGTGCTGAAAAATTCATGTTTAGATTTCTGTATTGTTTGAGGTTTGTGTGGTCTGACTTACTGGGTCCTTGACCCTGTGGTGTATTGAGGTATGTTTTGAGATCTGTATTATTTAGTGGGTTGTTCTCTGATTTGGTATCTGTATCTGTGAGAGTGGTTTATATTTATTATTTCTCTTGTCCGGTCTTTGATATTTGTCAGTCCTGGACTTTCAATGATCAGCTGATGACTAATAACAGCTTTCAAACTACTTAGTTGTCCTTATTATGCATTGGGTGATACAGCATTCAGATATGTCAAAGCAATAAAACTCAGTAATAAACATTGTCTTAAAGGGGTTTTCTGGGAAAGTGATAAAAATGGCATTCATCACATTTCAAACTGCAACCCATCCTTGTCACATATCAGGAAGGGTTGCGGGCAATGGCATAACAAGAGTTTGATGGGCCCCAGTGCAAAATTTGGATCTGGGCTTCCCCCAGCTTTCCCATGCTCTGCTATACATCTTTCCCTCAGTACCTGGCTTTTCCATTCTACATGAAATTACAAGGGCCTCCATCCTTGTAATTCATGGCCCCCATGCTGGTATTACATGGCCCCCATCCTGGTACATATGATCCCCATCACACTGAACACAGTAAAAAAAATTACAGTTATATTCACCTTCCCTATGCTTCCCGGTGTCCTCCTCCAATGCTGGCAACTGACTTAAGCGTGTAAGTGTCGCAGAGCATGATGTCACTGCCATGTGCACCCACTTACATCTGTGTCAGCTGTGGGCATATTTGCTGCTCCCCACTCCTGGGGTTTTGGGAGTGAACAGCAGTGACTAATCATTCTCTTTAATACAAGCAAAGCAGCTGCAAGAAGCCTGCTGCTAGGCTGTTACGTGTGCTGCTACTAAAGAGAATGAATATCCACTGATCTCCATGCCCATAATACCCCCCAGTGCAAAGAGGTGGCCGGGATTATGGTGTGGATAGCAGTGAATATGCATTTTCTTAAGCAGATAGCACACATATTAGCCTTAGCACCAGCTGCTGCCTTCTTACAGTTTGCAGTGCAGGGAACCAGAAATACACTTCCACTGGATGTGTGCTTTCAGACGCACATCCAGCTAAAACAGGCACTGGGGTTGGCGGGCCCCCCTGTACCACCGAGACAGTCATGGTTGCATCTGTGATCGTTCCGCCCCTGGTTGTAGACTTTAAACACAGTTAGAGAAGCAGGATAGTGAACAAACTTACAGTAGGTCACTCAGCTGCTGAGCAGAGCTGTGAAAACTTCCTGTTGACTGAGAACAGAAGGGTTTTTTTTCTACAGCCTCAGTCCTGCTGCTCAGACAATCTCTGACCCTGCTGTAATATGTGTCAGGCTGGTCTAAAGAGCATGGGTATACAAATAAGCACAAAGGCGCATGAAGCAGGAGAAGAAAAAAATGTTAGGCTCAGTCAGCAAGGAGATTTATTTTTTCTCATGTCACAGCCCTGCTCGTGTTCACAATTATGCTCCTTTGATAGTTCAGATATTTATTGAGCATTGTTTCTTCAGTCTCAAAAACATCCCCTCAATTGACTAGGATGGTCTTCTCTTGAGAGCCCCCCCAAAAATAATGTACATTAGTGAGTATTGCATTGCCATATCTGAATGCTGTATCACCTCATGCATAACTAGGAAAACAAAATAATAATTAAAGGGAATCTGTAACACAGATTTCCAAGATTATTATCACAATGTGTGTACTTGTTTACCTGCAATGTTTGTTTTCTCTTTAGGAGATTATCATTGAAGGACTAGGTCATCTAGAGGTTAGCTAGTCCGACACCCCCCCCTGCTGTGAATAACAGCTCACTGTCTATAGATTTGTTCATGCAGAGCCTGGTGTGGGCAGGGGCAGCTCTTCCAGCCGTGCTGCATTGCTAAATCTAAAAACTCTGATTGTATTAGAATGGCTGCACCTAGTAAACTAGGTGATACATTGCTGGATTCAACATCTCTTTGCCAACATCATGCTGCTCTCAGATGAAGTAGCAAAAAACCTGCTGATAGATTCCCTTTAATAGCAGTTGCCCAGGACTTATAGGTGTGACAGAGACCAGAAAACAGAGTTCTAAGGGGTACATTGCACAATACGACATCGCAGCTGCGATGTCATTGGGGTCAAATCGAAAGTGACGCACATCCGGCGTCGCTTTCGACATCGGAGTGTGTAAATCGTTTTTGATACGATTAACAAGCGCAATAGCGTCGAAATCGTATCATTGGTGTACTGTCGGTCATTTCCATAATTTCGGAAGTACCGGTGTTACGATGTTGTTCCTCGTTCCTGCAGCAGCACACATCGCTGTGTGAGAAGCTGCAGGAACGAGGAACATCGCCCTACCTGCGTCCCGGCTGCAATGAGGAAGGAAGGAGGTGGGCGGGATGTTTACGTCCCGCTCATCTACGCCCCTCTGCTTCTATTAGCCGCCTGCCGTGTGACGTCGCTGTGACGCTGCACGACCCGCCCCCTTAGGAAGGAGGCGGTTCGCTGGCCAGAGTGACGTCGCAGGGCAGGTAAGTGCATGTGAAGCTGCCGCAGCGATAATGTTCGCTACGGCAGCTATCACAAAATATCGCATTTGCGACGGGGGCGGGGACTATCGCACTCGGCATCGCTACCATCGGCTTGCGATGTTGTAGTGTGCAAAGTACCCCTAAGGGTATGTGCATATGTCTTTTTCATTCAAAATCGGAATCTGCCTGAAAAAACACCAGAAAAGCGCTCAATAAAATGAACATTGTGCACATGTTCCATCTTATGTCACTTCTTTGGATGAGTATAGAGCAAATGAAAAAAACTGTGGTAGAGCCGTTGCAAGAACAATAGCAAAGCCACCTCAGGAAAATGACAACAGGTATTTTCCTGAAGTGGCCTTGCTGGGGAAGACTCAGCATCCTTTTTCACATAGCCTTACAGATACTAAATCAGAGAGCAAACCTGCTAAATAATAAAGACCGCAAAGCCTTAATACAGCACGGGGACTGAGCTTAACTAACGTTAACAACCCAAAACTCACAAACGCAAATCTCTAGACATGCATAATTCAGGACAGAGGCCTGTCACTGGAAAAATCCTTCACAGGAAAACTCCCTTTATACACTTCCCAAACCCTTCTCAAACATTACAAAGAACCCCGCTATCAGCAAATTCCACCGCAGACAGCCCCACAACAATACACTACCCAATTCTCGCACTACAGACAATCCATCAGCATTGTTTACACCCTAAATTCCCACCACAGGTTGCCCCCAAAATCCCACACCGTCCCACATCTCACCGCAGGCTTACCCCCAGCCTCGTACACCACTCATATCCCATCACAGGCATCCTCATAGTACCGCCCACTCCACCAGATGAGAGTGATGCTAGTCATTGAATACATCATGTGGCTGAGGAGCTGGAAGTGCATCTTCATACCCCAATGCGCTTTCAGATTCTGTATACAGTTTCAAAGCATGATTTCTAACTGATGGAGTAGCGTTTTTTTTTAGTAATTGTAGTAATTGGATTATCTGTTCAAGAGCTACATGGTCAAATAAATGGTCAGAGGATAGGGGTTTCTGACAGGCTCCCTTTAAGTAGTCATTGTAATTTCAGCTACTTTGCATAAACCAATAGCAATAAATGTAACATATCTTATCAGAAAAATAAGCTTCTTTCTTATGCTCTTCCCTTCTACCTCCGAAACGTTTCATTAATTTTGAAAAATAGCTAATATCCAGTTAGGGTACCTTCACACTTAGCGATGCAGCAGCGATCCGACCAGCGATCTGACCTGGTCAGGATCGCTGCTGCATCGCTACATGGTCGCTGGTGAGCTGTCAAACAGGCAGATCTCACCAGCGACCAGTGAACAGCCCCCAGCCAGCAGCGACGTGCAAGCGACGCTGCGCTTGCACGGAGCCGCCGTCTGGAAGCTGCGGAGACTGGTAACTAAGGTAAACATCGGGTATGGTTACCCGATGTTTACATTAGTTACCAGCGCACACCACTTAGCTGTGTGTGCAGGGAGCAGGGAGCCGCGCACACTGAGCGCTGGCTCCTTGCTCTCCTAGCTACAGTACACATCGGGTTAATTAACCCGATGTGTAATGCAGCTACATGTGCAGAGAGCAGGGAGCCGCGCACACTGCTTAGCGCTGGCTCCTTGCTCTCCTAGCTGCTGTACACATCGGGTTAATTAACCCGATGTGTACAGCAGCTACATGTGCAGAGAGCCGGAGCCGGCAGCACAGGCAGTGTGAGAGCTGCGGAGGCTGGTAACTAAGGTAAACATCGGGTAACCACCTTGGTTACCCGATGTTTATCTTGGTTACAAGCTTACCTCAGCTGTCAGACGCCAGCTCCTGCTCCCTGCTCGCTTCATTTGTCGCTCTCTCGCTGTCACACACAGCGATCTGTGTGTCACAGTGGGAGAGCGCCTTTGAAGAAAACGAACCAGGGCTGTGTGTAACGAGCAGCGATCTCGCAGCAGGGGCCAGATCGCTGCTCAGTGTCACACACAGCGAGATCGCTAATGAGGTCACTGCTGCGTCACAAAAAGCGTGACTCAACAGCGATCTCGGCAGCGAGCTCGCTGTGTGTGAAGCACCCCTTACTTAAAAGAAGACAGACAACCAACACAATGAGGTGTAAGATTACCGCTGCCTAATGAAGGCTATGCAAGGAGGAAGAAGGGCAGGAGGATTTATATCACCCCAGTGTTGGAATCACAGCTACAGTTGTGTGCTATACAGAAACAGAAGAACAGAAACCTCTAATGTCTCTGTGTTCTATATATAGGAGACATCATAGAAGATAGTTTTTATCAATTACCTCAGAGGCAAATGTAAATTAGGGAATACATGTAATAATAATAATTTTATTCATATATCGCCAACATATTCTGCAGCACTTTACAACACAAAGTAACACATACTGTACAGTACAGTAGTTCAACAGTTACAGGAGGAGAGAGAGGCCTGCTCACAATCAAACAATCTATAAGGAAATAGGGGGAAATCAATAGGTAGAACGTACTTGTCAGGTATGATCCATAAAGATAGGACATGGTAGTTGTTACTGATGGGATTCTAAGTAGATAAAAGAGTGGGGAGGGGCGGAGCTATGCATCTAGCTCCTCCCTCTGCCTGTCTCCTCCCTCTGTCTCTAATTCCTCCCGTTTCCTCTAGTTCCTCCATCTGCCTCTAGCTCCGCTCTCTCTGCCTCTACCTCTCCCCTCTGCCTCTAGCTCCTCCCTCTGCCTCTAGCTCCTCCCTCTGCTTCTAGCTCTGCTCTCTCTGCCTCTAGATCCGCCCTCTGCCTCTTGCTCCTCCCTCTGCCTCTAGCTCCTCCATCTGCCTCTAGCTCCTCTCTCTGCCTCTACCTCCTCCCTCTGCCTCTAGATCCTTCCTCTGCCTCTAGCTCCTCTCTCTGCCTCTACATCCTCCTTCTGCCTCTAGCGCCTCTCTCCCTTCCTACTCCTATCTCATTAATGGGAACGTCTTCATCAATACAGATTTTAACTCAGACTTGAGAATTTTGATGATGACTGATCAATGGCAGAGAAATAAGCAAATTTGTCTGATAAGATATATTACAAAGTTGCTTATTTTCATGTGTACTATTGAGTTATGAAATAAAAATTAAACAATGGTTGCTCATTAAGTCTTTTGCAGCCACTAACTGATTTTCTTCTAGGATTGCCCTGTATCAGCCCCATCCATATTCCCTTCAACTCTTCCCAGCTTCCCTGTGGAGATGAAAAGTATCCCCACAGTATAAAGCTGCCACCTCCATGTGTAACAGTGGGGATGGTGTTTTAAGGGTGATGTAGAGTGTTATTTTTCTGCCACTCATAGTGTTTTGCATTTAGCCCAAAACGTTCTACTTCATCTTATCTGCCCAGAGCACCTTCATCCACATGCTATGTAGGGGTAACAGTTAGCATGTGGAAGAAGGTGCTCTAGTCAGATGAGACCAAAGTAGAACATTTTGAACTAAATGCAAAGCACTATGTGTGTCGGAAAACTAACACTGCATATGACCCTGAAAATATCATCCCAAGCATCAAACATGGTAGTGGCAGCATCATCCTGTGATGAGGCTTTACTTCAGCAAGAATAGGGAAGCTGACCATAGTTGATGGCAAGATAGATGGAGCTAAATACAGGGTAATCCTGTTGGAAAACCAGTTATTGGCTGCAATAGACTTGACACTGAGGTATAAGTTCACCTTTCAACATGACAGCAACCCTAAGCATACTGCCAGAGCTACAATACCATCATTAACATCATAGGGTATTTATGTGTTTGAATGGTCCAGTCAAAGTACCGATGAAAATCCAATCGAGACTTGAAAATTGCTGTTCACAGACATCTCCATCCAATATCACTGATCTAGAGCTATTGTGTAAAGAAGAATGGGCAAAACTTTCAGCCTCTAGAGGTGCAATGCTGGTAGAGACGTACTCCGAAAGACTCATGAATGCCAAAAGTCCCGGCTGAGCGTGAGAGGCTCGGGGACTCCAGCATAAGTGTCAAGGAATGAGAAGATGCAGCAAGCACTAGATGGATGGCTGTGAGTAGCGGAAGGGCAGGAGAGAAAAGCCCTGAGGTGAGTCTAATGATTGTTTATGCAATTTTTTTCTACATATTACATTTATTATGCTCAGGGGGTTAAAAAGACTTAATTAGAGACATTAAATTTTCAGAGAACAACTTTTCCACAAAACTAATTTTCTAGGAAAGAAACAATAGAGCATGAAAATTCGAGTTTTGCCTGATCCACTCATCTCTAATAAGATGTCGATTGACAAAAAACCTTTCCTCGCAATAAAGCTTCTATGACAATACAGCTATAGTTAATATTGTTAATGTGTATATAAAATGCCTTATGGTGCACTGAGAACTTTCATTACCTACACAGCAGTATGGATGAGTATTCCATGTGGGTTCTTCTCTTGCAGCTCCCATAATAATGTATACACAAAGCACATATGCTCACATACTGCAGATATTGTATATCTTTTCTTGTCACAGCATGAGAAAATGAGAACACCACTTACAGGATTTACTCTAACCCATTTCATGCAGAGACTGCAAAAGACCAAACCAATTACTACAATCAGTTAGTGCATTGATGGACACAAGCAATGAAAAGATGCTCAGCCATTTGGATTACCCAGCACCCTTAATCATGTTTGTCCTTCTTCACTCGCATGGAAAGATTCCAAAGTTTCTTTGCTAAGTTTTTATTCTTATTGTCTCTGTGCAGAAAGAATAATATACTCATTTTTGCTTTAACATTTCTTTACTACAAAGTCTCTGTAATCTCTTTCTCTACTTTAATAGAGTTGCTTTTGTGAGATTGCTACATTGAATATCAATTTAGTTTTTTTTCTGCCTCAAGATAAAATAATATATAAAATATAGCAAGCCAACATATGGTACAACCAGAATCATCAAAAAGTCAATCGTAATGTTCTGCTTTACAAACAAAACAAGTAATACATAGGTCAATACTGTTTGTAAGACATTGGCCCAGAACTACTTGAAAGCTAACCTGTCACCTGGGAAAATGCTGTTTACCTGCAGATATAGGGTTAATCTACAGGTAAATAGTATTACAATGTTGTCCATCCGCCTTACTCAAAGTGTGGCTACTGGGAGAAAATAAAGTTATATTCTTCCAGAAGCCTCTGGCTTTCAGTCATCAGATGTGCACAGAGTGGCTACAGTCAGCGCTCACTATACTCTGGCTGTAAGCATACCCTCCTATTGAGAGCTCCATATATATATATATATATATATATATATATATATATATATATATATATATGTATATATATATATATATATATATATATATATATATATATATATATATATATATATATATATATATGTATATATATATATATATACAGTGCCTACAAGTAGTATTCAACCCCCTGCAGATTTAGCAGGTTTGATAAGATGCAAATAAGTTAGAGCCTGCAAACTTCAAACAAGAGCAGGATTTATTAACAGATGCATAAATCTTACAAACCAACAAGTTATGTTGCTCAGTTAAATTTTAATAAATGTTCAACATAAAAGTGTGGGTCAATTATTATTCAACCCCTAGGTTTAATATTTTGTGGAATAACCCTTGTTTGCAATTACAGCTAATATTCGTCTTTTATAAGACCTGATCAGGCCGGCACAGGTCTCTGGAGTTATCTTGGCCCACTCCTCCATGCAGATCTTCTCCAAGTTATCTAGGTTCTTTGGGTGTCTCATGTGGACTTTAATCTTGAGCTCCTTCCACAAGTTTTCAATTGGGTTAAGGTCAGGAGTCTGACTAGGCAACTGCAACACCTTGATTTTTTCCCTCTTGAACCAGGCCTTGGTTATCTTGGCTGTGTGATTTGGGTCGTTGTCTTGTTGGAAGATGAAATGACGACCCATCTTAAGATCCTTGATGAAGGAGCGGAGGTTCTTGGCCAAAATCTCCAGGTAGGCCGTGCTATCCATCTTCCCATGGATGCGGACCAGAAGGCCAGGCCCCTTGGCTGAGAAACCGCCCCACAGCATGATGCTGCCACCACCATGCTTGACTGTAGGGATGGTATTCTTGGGGTCGTATGCAGTTCCATCCAGTCTCCAAACGTCACGTGTGTGGTTGGCACCAAAGATCTTGATCTTGGTCTCATCAGACCAGAGAACCTTGAACCAGTCTGTCTCAGAGTCCTCCAAGTGATCATGAGCAAACTGTAGACGAGCCTTGACATGACGCTTTGAAAGTAAAGGTACCTTACGGGCTCGTCTGGAACGGAGACCATTGCGGTGGAGTACGTTACTTATGGTATTGACTGAAACCAATGTTCCCACTGCCATGAGATCTTCCCGGAGCTCCTTCCTTGTTGTCCTTGGGTTAGCCTTGACTCTTCGGACAAGCCTGGCCTTGGCAGGGGTGGAAACTTTCAAAGGCTGTCCAGGCCGTGGAAGGCTAACAGTAGTTCCATAAGCCTTCCACTTCCGGATGATGCTCCCAACAGTGGAGACAGGTAGGCCCAACTCCTTGGAAAGGGTTTTGTACCCCTTGCCAGCCTTGTGACCCTCCACGATCTTGTCTCTGATGGCCTTGGAATGCTCCTTTGTCTTTCCCATGTTGACCAAGTATGAGTGCTGTTCACAAGTTTGGGGAGGGTCTTAATTAGTCAGAAAAGGCTGGAAAAAGAGATAATTAATCCAAACATGTGAAGCTCATTGTTCTTTGTGCCTGAAATACTTCTTCATACTTTAGGGGAACCAAACAGAATTCTTGTGGTTTGAGGGGTTGAATAATAAATGACCCTCTGAATAAACTTTTCACAATTTAAAATAAAAAAAGAAATAACATTCTTTTTTGCTGCAGAGCATTTCACACTTCCAGGCTGATCTACAGTCCAAATGTCACAATGCCAAGTTAATTCCGAATGTGTAAACCTGCTAAATCTGCAGGGGGTTGAATACTACTTGTAGGCACTGTATATATACAGTTAGGTCCAGAAATATTTGGACAGTGACACAATTTTCGCGAGTTGGGCTCTGCATGCCACCACATTGAATTTGAAATGAAACCTCTACAACAGAATTCAAGTGCAGATTGTAACGTTTAATTTGAAGGTTTGAACAAAAATATCTGATAGAAATTGTAGGAATTGTACACATTTCTTTACAAACACTCCACATTTTAGGAGGTCAAAAGTAATTGGACAAATAAACCAAACCCAAACAAAATATTTTTATTTTCAATATTTTGTTGTGAATCCTTTGGAGGCAATCACTGCCTTAAGTCTGGAACCCATGGACATCACCAAACGCTGGGTTTCCTCCTTCTTAATGCTTTGCCCGGCCTTTACAGCCGCAGCCTTCAGGTCTTGCTTGTTTATTGGTCTTTCCGTCTTAAGTCTGGATTTGAGCAAGTGAAATGCATGCTCAATTGGGTTAAGATCTGGTGATTGACTTGGCCATTGCAGAATGTTCCACTTTTTTGCACTCATGAACTCCTGGGTAGCTTTGACTGTATGCTTGGGGTCATTGTCCATCTGTACTATGAAGCGCCGTCCGATCAACTTTGCGGCATTTGGCTGAATCTGGGCTGAAAGTATATCCCGGTACACTTCAGAATTCATCCGGCTACTCTTATCTGCTGTTATGTCATCAATAAACACAAGTGACCCAGTGCCATTGAAAGCCATGCATGCCCATGCCATCACGTTGCCTCCACCATGTTTTACAGAGGATGTGGTGTGCCTTGGATCATGTTCCGTTCAGTTTCTTCTCCAAACTTTTTTCTTCCCATCATTCTGGTACAGGTTGATCTTTGTCTCATCTGTCCATAGAATACTTTTCCAGAACTGAGCTGGCTTCATGAGGTGTTTTTCAGCAAATTTAACTCTGGCCTGTCTATTTTTGGAATTGATGAATGGTTTGAATCTAGATGTGAACCCTTTGTATTTACTTTCATGGAGTCTTCTCTTTACTGTTGACTTAGAGACAGATACACCTACTTCACTGAGAGTGTTCTGGACTTCAGTTGATGTTGTAAACGGGTTCTTCTTCACCAAAGAAAGTATGCGGCGATCATCCACCACTGTTGTCATCCGTGGACGCCCAGGCCTTTTTGAGTTCCCAAGCTCACCAGTCAATTCCTTTTTTCTCAGAATGTACCCGACTGTTCATTTTGCTACTCCAAGCATGTCTGCTATCTCTCTGATGGATTTTTTCTTTTTTTTCAGCCTCAGGATGTTCTACTTCACCTCAATTGAGAGTTCCTTAGACCGCATGTTGTCTGGTCACAGCAACAGCTTCCAAATGCAAAACCACACACCTGTAATCAACCCCAGACCTTTTAACTACTTCATTGATTACAGGTTAACGAGGGAGACACCTTCAGAGTTAATTGCAGCCCTTAGAGTCCCTTGTCCAATTACTTTTGGTCCCTTTAAAAAGAGGAGGCTATGCATTAAAGAGCTATGATTCCTAAACCCTTTCTCCGATTTGGATGTGAAAACTCTCATATTGCAGCTGGGAGTATGTACTTTCAGCCCATGTTATATATATAATTGTATTTCTGAACATGTTTTTGTAAACAGCTAAAATAACAAAACTTGTGTCACTGTCCAAATATTTCTGGACCTAACTATATATATATATATATATATATATATATATATATATATATATATATATATATATACGGTATATGTACTGCAGGGCCCAGGTATGCTTACAACCACCACTCACAATGCCGTATGCAATGACTGTGGCCACTTAGGGCATGACCTTATAACTAAAAGTTAATTTTCTCCCAATAGCCACGGTTTTAGTATGTCAGCCAGGTAGCATTGTAACACTATCCGAAGGTTAACCATATATCTGTAGGTAAATAATGTTATTCAAGGTGACAGTTTCCATTTAAGTTAGCAAGTGTCAAGAGTAGGGATGAGACATTAAATAAATCTAGATAAAAAACAAACCATAGCAGCACAGATCGAGAAAGAGAGGCTCAATGCCAAATAAAGTCAAAATAATCCAAAACATATTCTTCAACTACACAAACAGAAAGAATATAAAAAATGATAGTGTTGGCCCCCTCAAAAATAATATGGTTCAAATGGTGAAAGAGGATGTGTGAAACGCCAATCTGCTAAAGACTTTTTTCTCTACAGTATTTATCCAAGAAAATCACATGATGGATGACGTTATGAGGAATACCCCAGATTCTTCATAAAATGTCACCTGTTTAAACCAGTAGGACATAAGGCATCTCCTCAAAAACACTAACTTAGCCAAATCCCAGGACCCAGATGGTTTACACCCGAGTACTGCAGAAATTAAATATTGTGATTGACAGATCGCTATTTTTAATACTCAAAGATTCCATAATAACATGATCTGCTGCTTGTAGACTCAGGAATATTTTTTTCCAATAATATAGAGCTATTAGCATTTGCCTCATGAGGTTTCTTGCCATCCTCCGGATCAACATACAGTATTAGGCTATAGATTGAATTGTCTGGACTTATGTCTATCTTGAACCTAGAAATGATAAAACTATGTCAACAATTTATGAGCTTTTCAACAGTAAAATTTGAAATCAAAAATAAAATAAAGCTTGATTATTGTATGATGAAAAACTACGGTATGAGGCTGTAAAAGTCTTGTCCTATAGATTGTGACACAGCTACATATTTGATATAGATAACCCTGGTCTATCAGACCTATTAGATCATATGATTTAGAGGGTAATAGCACCATAAAATCCCTTAGAGGAGGCATATCCTTGAAGTGTATTAATAAAGGGTAACTAAACTTTTAAAGGGAATCTATCAGCAGGTTTTTGTTATGTAATCTGAGAACTGCAATCTGTCATGTGTAGGCAAAAAAGATTTGAACTGTTTTTTTTTCAGTGTGGATAGTAAATTCAGAAAACCGGGGTGGAGGGGTGTCTTTTAAGAGGGGAAGGATGCAGATTTCACTGTCAGATGTAACAAGGCGGTAGTCGTGGGAAAGATGCTGTTCCCTTGTGCCCCAGCATTCTACATGAAAGATGGGGTCCTGATTGGATGTGTGGACTTATGTGTGTCTATGTAGGCAGCATGATGCCAATGGCTTCAACTGGCCAGGACCAGGTGCTAACTGGAAAAGAGACCAGCAGTTCTTTAAAAGCAATGTGCGAGAGATTTACTTAAAAGTTCGTTGATGACAACTACACACAGGGCCACCACTAGGAATTTCAGGGCCCCATACTGACAACATTTTCAGGCCCCCTTAAGACTCCACCCAGGCTCCACCCTTGCTTCGTGCCTGCCTCTCAAACCTTCCACAGTCTCACTGCCATTCTTGGAAAAACATATATATATATATATATATATATATATATATATATATATATATATTGTGATATGATCACTGGTACAGTGCAAGAGGGGACATATGTGTCGCTGAGATTATTGAAATCAGTGATGTGAATTCCCAAGAGAAGGCTGAGGGTGACACTGCAGAGACTCAAGAGGAAGTTGGAGGTAATGCAGTGATGTCCCAAGACACAGCTGGTGCTGAAAAAGTGGAAAGAGCCTCTGAGGAAGAGGTGCAGCTGCAGAACTACAAGGCTCAGCATACTCCATCCAGGACTGTATGCAGGAGTTTCCCCCCCCCCCAAAAAATTACGTGGGCTTCGCCATGTTTTTGTATGCTTGCCAGGTACAGCAGGCAGCTACGGGCTGCCCCCAACCCCCAGCTGCCTATATGTACCTGGCTGGGAACCAAAAATATAGGGAAGCGCTTTTTTTTTTTTAATTATTTCATGAATTTCATGAAATAATTAAATAAATAAAATGACGTGGGCTTCGCCCCATTTTTGTGTCCAGCCAGGTACAACTAGGTAGCTGGGGATTGGAATCCGCAGCTCAGGGTGCCCAAGCTTTCTGGCACCCCTGCTGCGAATTGCAGTCCGCAGCTGCCCCAGAAAATGGCGCTTTCATAGAAACGCCATCTTCTGGCACTGAATCCAACTCTTCCAGCTGCCCTGGTGACAGGTGGCTCACTGGGTAATAATGGGGTTAGGACTAGCTGTATATTATCAACTGGCCCTAAGCCCGAAATTCATGGTGTCATGCCAATATTAGACATGGCCACCATGAATTTCTAGTACAGATAAAAAAAACACAACACACAGAAAAATATTTTTATTAGAAATAAAACACAACACAATTAGTGACACCATCTTTATTGAAATAAAGAACCCTCTTCGCAGTAATCCTGGGTCAAGGGTCCCGCGCCGTCCAATCCGGATCCAATTTCATCTGATCGGTTTGCTGGCCGGGCGGTTAAAAGCCGGCCTCACCGGTCGACTTACAGTGTCAGCTGATTCCGTCAGGTGACCGCATCAGCTGATCATCGCCAGGTCTGAGAGAGAGAGAGAAAAAGAAGAGAGAAGATGGAGAAAAGGGAGAGAAAAGAGAGAGAAAAGAGAGAGAAAAGAGAAGAGAGAGAGGGAGAGAGAGAAGAGAGAGAGAGGAGGAAAGAAGAGAGAGAGAGAGAGGAGAGAGAGAGAGGGAGAGAGAGAGAGAGAAGAGAGACAGGAGAGAGCAATGCAGCCTCATTCCATGAACTGCTCCAATTTTAGAGGTGTGTCCCGCGGCTCACAGCTGATGTCCGGCTTCTCCCCTCAGTGCATAATTAAATTATAATTATAAATAAAAAATAATTATAATTTAAAATAAATTAAATTCTTTACCGGGATGGCCAGGACTTGAACTCGTGAACTAATGCTTCTTAGGTGAGAGCTCTAACCATTCAGCCCCTGGCTCTAATGGTTAGAGCTCTCACCTAAGAAGCATTAGTTCACGAGTTCAAGTCCTGGCCATCCCGGTAAAGAATTTAATTTATTTTAAATTATAATTATTTTTTATTTATAATTATAATTTAATTATGCACTGAGGGGAGAAGCCGGACATCAGCTGTGAGCCGCGGGACACACCTCTAAAATTGGAGCAGTTCATGGAATGAGGCTGCATTGCTCTCTCCTGTCTCTCTTCTCTCTCTCTCTGAGAAACATTATTTGGTAATATTGACGTCTGCATTGCAGACTGATGTCTCCGGTGACAGCTCACTTCAGGTGCTACATGGAGAGGACACAGAGCGCTCCCTGCATCTTCATGTAGCAGAGCTGACAGTTTCGTGTGGATTACTTCGGACCTGGATTGTTGTTTGGGGATTAATAAAGAGGTAAATGAGGTGTTTTTTTGTCTTTTATTCCAAATAAAGGATTTTTCGCTGTGTGTGTTTCTTTACTTTCACTTACAGGTTAATCATGGAAGGTGTCTCGGGGAGACGCTTGTCATGATTAACCCCGTTATTACCCCGATTGCCACCACACCAGGGCAGTTCGGGATGAGCTTGGTAGAGTCCCGGGACTGCCGCATCTAATGGATACGGCAATTCCGGGTGGCTGCAGGGTGATATTGTTAGGGTGGTGGGCTCACCATAACATGGTGCTCTCCATCCTGACAATACCAGCCTCCAGCCATGTGGCTTTATCCTGGCTGATATCAAATATGGGGGGAACCGCATATTTTTTTTTTTATTATTTATTTATTTTACTGCACGATATAGACCCGCCCGCCGGTGGCTGTGATTGGTTGCAGTAAGACAGCTGTCACTCATCGTGCAGGCGTGTCTGACTTCAACCAATCATGGGCACCGGTGGGCAAGTAAAACACGGAATAACTGATTGAATAATGAAGCGGCAGCCATTTTCAAAAGAGGAAATGCCGCAGGAGATTTCTGACAGCCGTGCAGCGAGACGCCCATGATCGGTGAGTAGTAAAGAGAGAGGGATTGTGCTGGGGACGCAGGACGCATGCAGATATGCAACTTGCGCACATACTTACTGTGAAAAGCCACGCTTTTGGTGATCAACCCTTCTCAAAAGTAACTCGAACTGCCGAACTTTTAGCAAATCGTTCGAGTTCGTCGAATGACTCGAACACCTCCCAAAATCACTCAAACATGAAATTGGCGAACCGTTTGACTCAAACATCGCTCATCTCTACTGTGCACCTCAAACACATTGAAAAAGAACTGGCGCCATGTGCGATCAAAAAGGCTGCGTACGTCCGCTCTTTGTGGGCTGGCTCGTAGGACGGCGCGAAAAAACATGCCTGCCCCCTTCAACTACAGAGGGAAACTGAAACTTAACAAAGTGCCCAGAAGTCCCGCCTTCCCAAGAAGTGGAAAAGCATGGAATAACTGTACAGCAGAAGGACTTGGAACGCCCCATGGAGAGCAGCAACCAGACAAACCTGGAGCGTGAATAGAAGCAATGGGCTCCCCTGGTCCAGAGGATGCACCGGTACAGCAGCCAGCCCTAGACCTGGACTTCCTAGCTCACGAGATGAAGTGGTGGGGTTGCAGGCTGCTGGAACTCCCGGTGAGTTCTGCGCAGAGGTGGCATGAGTCCCTGATGGCGATGGTGGCAGAGAGATGTGCTATCTTGGAACCGGCGATGCCGACCCCAATGGAGGAACAGACCAGTACCTAAGAGGTAACAGAAATAGCAACCCCTGTTGCCCCGGTAGCTGAGAATACCTTAGTGGGACCCCTTGCAACCCCACTGGCCCTTGCACCTGGCCAGGTTTCCCAATACTTGGCCTGGGATGGGATGACCAGTAGAGGGGAAGGACTGTTGGCCCCTCTGCAGCCCACCATCGCACCCCAGAGTGCGGGAGCAGCCCATGGCGCAATGCCCTGCAGCGCCAATGAAATTCTGTTCCTACGGCAGATAGCCAAATTGGCTGCAGAACAGGAGCAGTGCCAGGCTCAATGGTAGGCAATGGAGGCCCACAACATGGTCGCCAAGCAGCAGCTCTGCAAGTCCTGACCCTTGGAGCAGGGACCACTGAGACAGGGAAAGGTGGTGAAGTTTTACCTGGAAAAGGGATGGGGCTTCATTAGCGAACCAGTCTTGCTAAAGACATTTTTGTTTCCTGGCGCAACGTGGAGTCCCACCTACAAAAGGGTCACCCCGGCCGGGATCTCTACTTGGGAGGGGCTGTAACCAACACCATGCAAAAAGGAGAAATGGGCTGGTACGCCCTGCATGTAACAATCCAATGCCTGGAGGCAGAGGCACCAAACTGGGAACCTGTCTCAGTCAACAACCCAAAGCCTGCATCCTGTGACCAAGAGACGCAGACACTGGGTCTCAGCAGTGACTTACCCAAGCACCTGGTGTGCCACCAGCTGGAGCGCTGCCGATTAGGTGCAAGGCAATAAGAAGTAATGTTGTAAAAAGTGAAGTATTGTAAAGAATGTAAATAGTTTGTATGTTCAGAGATAATAACTTTGATAGATAACCGGTTTTGAGTGATAACTTGACAAATAATGCTTTTCTTTCTATGGCTTAAAAATGGACAACTGGGCCACTGGACTATGTGTGGTCAGGACTGCCTTTGTAAATAGTTAGCACTGGTTACAATGCCCCCTAGCAGAATTATGTTACCACAGGAGTTAAAACCCATCTGGCATGGCTGAAGTAATGAAGCGTGGTCAGGAACGCTCTGTCTCCCGCCCACAGCCTACTTTGGGGGTTTGTTTGTGGTGGGTCCCCCACTTGTTAATGGTCAAATTGCTACTCATAATTAGTAACCAGAGCGGTGCAAGGAAGCCTGGCAACATGGACTCCCTGAAAATGTTGATATGTTTTATATTACAGAATTTTATATTGTATTACAAAAGTTTATCATGTTTACAACATTCAAGGAAATAATGCCTCCCATAAAGGCAAGAAAATGTTTATTGTTACTTGTTGTGAAGCATGCAAAATTTAGCATGTCATAACACCATTGTATTTTTGTTTCTGTTCCAACATGATGACGTGCTGGGATTTACTGTGAGTGAGTGTGGTGTCCCTGAGGCTTCAGTCGCCACAGAGGTACTGCATCTCAGCCAGAGGGGTAGTATCCCATTCCTGGGTAAGGAGGGGTCACAAACCGGTATACACAAAACACAGACACTCTCACTCAGCAACACACCATCAGACCAGGGTAATGTCGGCTGCTGAGGGGTGGGGTCTAGTTAGTGGCAGCACTCTGTAGAAATTAGGGTAGTCAGAAGGATCAGTGGAGGAGAGAAGACCTGTGGTCTGGAGCTGCTGCAGCTTGACCCAGGCGCATGACAGAAAGGGTCCTAGAGCCCACGGGAGCGGCCATACTCTCGTGGCCTCGTTCCACAATGTACTGGAGTGGAGGTATTTGGCCGCAGTAGGGGACCGGCCCCTCAACTAGTAGAAAACTTCAAGAATCAGCTAGCTAACCGGAGGCGGAGGTTACTTCAAGTGCCGAAGCGAAATCCACACATATGCAGTGAAAAGGTGACCACATAGGGCGAAAGGGATAGAGCTTCGCACCGCCCGAGAGGGCCCGTGGACACTGACTCGGGGCTCTGTTTGTACAGGCGCAGGCTCAGCCGGGAGAGGTCAGCGCAGAAAGATGACCAGGAAAGGAACACAGAAGGTTGTACCGGGTTGTGCCTCCACACTATCCGGGATAGGCTGTAGCCCATCACAGTAGGACACAGGACTCCAAAGGCAGCATTTGTCTGGACGTGCTAACCTGGAACTATGAACTGTGAGTAAAGATCTTGACTGCATCCCTGTGTCATCCGATTATTCCCTATACCTCCGGCCCTGGGCCCCGCCATCACAGAATACTACTCCAAACAGCCCTGGGACCCAGCTCTACCTGTGGAGAGCTATTGCAACTCTGCGGCGTCATCAACGACCCCAGGGGAAAACTGAACCGCAGCAGCGGCACCTATCTTGCTGCATACCACAGGTGGCGTCACGACATCTCCCCTGTAAATATTACCCCGACCATCGTCTTTATTGAACGACACCACCGGGGTCACGGAACCAGGCCTTGCCACTGCGGCATCCACACGACTAAAACCGCGGCCCACTAACGAGTAACCCTCAGGCCCCGATGCGGGCGTGTCAGATGCACTAATTCATGCAAAAGGAGCCCCGACTAAGTATTAAGTGCATTTACATTATACTTTTCAGTAGGTGCCAACATTTCTGAGTTTAAAATCATTTTTTAAGTTGGTCTTATATAATTATTTTCTGAGATAATGACTTTTGGGTTTTCATTGACTGTAAGCCATAATCATCAACATTAACAGAAATAAACAATAGAAATAGATTCCGCTGTAATGACTCTATATAATATATGTGTTTCCCTTTTTGTATTGAATTACTGAAATAAATTAACTTTTTGATGATATTCTAATTTATTGAGATGCACTTATACTAGCACACTAGCAATATATACCTAGCTGGATAGACCAACACGCTATTATGGTGGAAAAGGTTATATATTGTTCTTAATAGACATTTAATAAAATTAGTTTTTATCTATTAATCCACCGTGTCAGTGATCCTTCTAAACCACCTTACTGTTATTAACAGCTCAATAATATATCTAGTATTACACATCTTCCAATATGAATGTAACATCGGCGACTGCTTTCTTAAAAACCCTGTTACATTTGCTGTTGTAATCCTTTAAGGTCAGGGCAATTTTTTGTTTTTGGGCTTATATTTTTTCCTCATGTTATTCCATGAGCCATAACTCTTTTTTTGCTGATATTGTTTAGTGAGGGCTTGTTTTTTGGAGAACAACTTGTAGTTTTAAATTCCATTATCCCCTTTATCATATGAAGTAAAGGTAAGCGTAAAAAAAATTCCAAGTGTCCTGAAATAGCAAAAAAATGAAATTCTGAAATAGTTTTGTTTTGTTTTCTTTTTAATTACAGCATTCATTTTATCATAAAACTGACCTAGCATTATTATTCTGCAGATTAATATGATTATGTAGATACCAAATATGTATAGTTTTTGTTTAATCTAACGGGTGAAAAAAAATCTGAACTTCCCACAGCTGTAACGTATTAAATATTTGGGATATGGAGCTGTGTGAGGGCTTGATTTTTGCACCCCGAGCTAACATTTTTATTGATACTATTTTAGGGTATACACTGTAATGCCTGTACCGGTATCCCCACACTGTCCTGCCCCTCTTCCCAGGCAGTGACTGCCCTGTCCCCGACTCCTGCTGCCGACTCTCGGGGCCTGTGCATGCCGCACTGATCTCCTGGGAGTGTCGTTAGGGCACATGCGCTGACACGCCTGCTTTCTTAATGGGCCAGTATGCCCTAACTCGGAAGTACCTCTCAGTCATAGGTACAGTGCCTTCCGAAAGTATTGAAGAATCAACAACAAGTGGGACATAATTGTGAAGGTGAACTATATTTATTGCTTATTTTAAACTTTTGTAAAAAATTAAAAACTGTAAATTGGGGTGTGCAATATTATTCGGCCCCTTTACTGTCAGTGCAGCAAATTCACTCCAGAAGTTCATTGAGGATCTCTGAATGATCCAAAGTTGTCCTAAATGACTGATGATGATGATAAATATAAACCACCTGTGTGTAATGACGTCTCCGTAAAAATTCACCTGCTCTGTGATAGTCTCAGTGTTCTGTTTAAAGCACAGAGAGCGTCATGAAGACCGAGGCACACAACAGGCAGGTCCGTGATACTTTTGTGGAGAAGTTTAAAGCCAGATTTGGTTACAAAACGATTTCCAAAACTTTAAACATCCCAAGAAACACTGTGCAAGCAATCATATTTAAATGGAAGGAGTATCATTGCAAATCTACCAAGACCCTGCCGTATGATCCCAAACATAAAGCAAAATCTACAATGGAATGGTTTACAAATAGGTGTATCAAGGTGTTAGAATGGCCAAATCAAAGTCCAGACCTGAATCCAATCAAGAATCTGTGGAAAGAGCTGAAAACTGCTGTTCACAAAGACTCTCCATTCAACCTCACTGAGCTCGAGAATTTCAGTCTCTCTATGTGCAAAACTGATAGAGACATACCCCAAGCGACTTGCAGCTGTAATCGCAGCAAAAGGTGGAGCTACAAAGTATTAACGTAAAGGGGCCAAATAATATTGCATGCCCCAATTTTCAAATTTTTATTTTTTGTAAAAATTTAAAATAAGCAATAAATATCATTCACCTTCACAATTGTGTCTACTTGTTGATTCTTTACAATAACATTAAAATTTTTATCTTTTTCTGCTACAACCACCCATCTTGGCCTTCGCTGCTGGAACTACCCATGTTGGCCGCTGCTTCTACCACTACCCATCTCTGCCGAAACTACAATATCGGCTGCTGCTCCTAATGTCAGAGACTATTGTAGTATATCCATGGTGCCAGCCACCAGGGCACCGTGATCTCCTGGGGCTGCCCTTGTCGGCTACCTACCAGCGTGTTAGCCTAGTTGCACCTCCAGTGGCTTTAGTGAAGACTCGGTAGCCATTCAGATTTGCTCCTCCAGGTCAGTACTCAGTTCTTTGGTCCAATGGAACAACTTACCTGCTGCTTGCCCTGCGAGCATGACATATAGGATGTTTTGATTGCCTGTTATTACATTTTTTTTCTGTTGCTGTTTTTTGTTTTTTCTGTTGCTGCAAAGGCCTAAAAAGCGGTAATCTTGTCGTTTTGATTTTTTTCTGATGAAACAGTTTACTGTTTGGATTGTGATATCAAATATGTGTATTTTTTAATTTTATTTCCTTTTTTTTTAATGTGGTAAAGGATGATGTGAACTCATATTTTTAAAAGTTTTTTCTACTTTGTACTGTACTTTGAACCTGCAAGAGTCAGACCCCTTGTTCTATATACAGCAATGCTGTATACAGAAGAAAGCACAGTCTCCTATGAATGCCGGCCACTGGCTGGTTTTCACAGGAGTACCATAGTGACAGACACGGAAGTCATCCACTGACCAATGGCTGTCATGACATTTATTTATTTTACTCACTTATATAGCACTAGTAATTCCCCAGAGTTTTACAGATGTGATTATCTCATCAGTATCCCACGACTGCACGCCAATGAGGACTCACAACAGCATTGTATTTTTGTTTCTGTTCCAACATGATGACGTGCTGGGATTTACTGTGAGTGAGTGTGGTGTCCCTGAGGCTTCAGTCGCCACAGAGGTACTGCATCTCAGCCAGAGGGGTAGTATCCCATTCCTGGGTAAGGAGGGGTCACATACCGGTATACACAAAACACAGACACTCTCACTCAGCAACACACCATCAGACCAGGGTAATGTCGGCTGCTGAGGGGTGGGGTCTAGTTAGTGGCAGCACTCTGTAGAAATTAGGGTAGTCAGAAGGATCAGTGGAGGAGAGAAGACCTGTGGTCTGGAGCTGCTGCAGCTTGACCCAGGCGCATGACAGAAAGGGTCCTAGAGCCCACGGGAGCGACCATACTCTCGTGACCTCGTTCCACAATGTACTGGAGTGGAGGTATTTGGCCGCAGTAGGGGACCGGCCCCTCAACTAGTAGAAAACTTCAAGAATCAGCTAGCTAACCGGAGGCGGAGGTTACTTCAAGTGCCGAAGCGAAATCCACACATATGCAGTGAAAAGGTGACCACATAGGGCGAAAGGGATAGAGCTTCGCACCGCCCGAGAGGGCCCGTGGACACTGACTCGGGGCTCTGTTTGTACAGGCGCAGGCTCAGCCGGGAGAGGTCAGCGCAGAAAGATGACCAGGAAAGGAACACAGAAGGTTGTACCGGGTTGTGCCTCCACACTATCCGGGATAGGCTGTAGCCCATCACAGTAGGACACAGGACTCCAAAGGCAGCATTTGTCTGGACGTGCTAACCTGGAACTATGAACTGTGAGTAAAGATCTTGACTGCATCCCTGTGCCATCCGATTATTCCCTACACCTCCGGCCCTGGGCCCCGCCATCACAGACTACTACTCCAAACAGCCCTGGGACCCAGCTCTACCTGTGGAGAGCTATTGCAACTCTGCGGCGTCATCATCGACCCCAGGGGAAAACTGAACCGCAGCAGCGGCACCTATCTTGCTGCATACCACAGGTGGCGTCACGACATCTCCCCTGTAAATATTACCCCGACCATCGTCTTTATTGAACGACACCACCGGGGTCACGGAACCAGGCCTTGCCACTGCGGCATCCACACGACTAAAACCGCGGCCCGCTAACGAGTAACTCTCAGGCCCCGATGCGGGCGTGTCAGATGCACTAATTCATGCAAAAGGAGCCCCGACCAAGTATTAAGTGCATTTACATTATACTTTTCAGTAGGTGCCAACATTTCTGAGTTTAAAATCATTTTTTAAGTTGGTCTTATATAATTATTTTCTGAGATAATGACTTTTGGGTTTTCATTGACTGTAAGCCATAATCATCAACATTAACAGAAATAAACAATAGAAATAGATTCCGCTGTAATGACTCTATATAATATATGTGTTTCCCTTTTTGTATTGAATTACTGAAATAAATTAACTTTTTGATGATATTCTAATTTATTGAGATGCACTTATACTAGCACACTAGCAATATATACCTAACTGGATAGACCAACACGCTATTATGGTGGAAAAGGTTATATATTGTTCTTAATAGACATTTAATAAAATTAGTTTTTATCTATTAATCCACCGTGTCAGTGATCCTTCTAAACCACCTTACTGTTATTAACAGCTCAATAATATATCTAGTATTACACATCTTCCAATATGAATGTAACATCGGCGACTGCTTTCTTAAAAACCCTGTTACATTTGCTGTTGTAATCCTTTAAGGTCAGGGCAATTTTTTGTTTTTGGGCTTATATTTTTTCCTCATGTTATTCCATGAGCCATAACTCTTTTTTTCCTGATATTGTTTAGTGAGGGCTTGTTTTTTGGAGAACAACTTGTAGTTTTAAATTCCATTATCCCCTTTATCATATGAAGTAAAGGTAAGCGTAAAAAAAATTCCAAGTGTCCTGAAATAGCAAAAAAATGAAATTCTGAAATAGTTTTGTTTTGTTTTCTTTTTAATTACAGCATTCATTTTATCATAAAACTGACCTAACATTATTATTCTGCAGATTAATATGATTATGTAGATACCAAATATGTATACTTTTTGTTTAATCTAACGGGTGAAAAAAAATCTGAACTTCCCACAGCTGTAACGTATTAAATATTTGGGATATGGAGCTGTGTGAGGGCTTGATTTTTGCACCCCGAGCTAACATTTTTATTGATACTATTTTAGGGTATACACTGTAATGCCTGTACCGGTATCCCCACACTGTCCTGCCCCTCTTCCCAGGCAGTGACTGCCTCGTCCCCGACTCCTGCTGCCGACTCTCGGGGCCTGTGCATGCCGCACTGATCTCCTGGGAGTGTCGTTAGGGCACATGCGCTGACACGCCTGTTTTCTTAATGAGCCATTATGCCCTAACTCGGAAGTACTTCTCAGTCATAGGTACAGTGCCTTCCGAAAGTATTGAAGAATCAACAACAAGTGGGACATAATAGTGAAGGTGAACTATATTTATTGCTTATTTTAAACTTTTGTAAAAAATTAAAAACTGTAAATTGGGGTGTGCAATATTATTCGGCCCCTTTACTGTCAGTGCAGCAAATTCACTCCAGAAGTTCATTGAGGATCTCTGAATGACCCAAAGTTGTCCTAAATGACTGATGATGATGATAAATATAATCCACCTGTGTGTAATGACGTCTCCTTAAAAATTCACCTGCTCTGTGATAGTCTCAGTGTTCTGTTTAAAGCACAGAGAGCGTCATGAAGACCGAGGCACACAACAGGCAGGTCCGTGATACTTTTGTGGAGAAGTTTAAAGCCGGATTTGGTTACAAAACGATTTCCAAAACTTTAAACATCCCAAGAAACACTGTGCAAGCAATCATATTGAAATGGAAGGAGTATCATTGCAAATCTACCAAGACCCTGCCGTATGATCCCAAACATAAAGCAAAATCTACAATGGAATGGTTTACAAATAGGTGGATCCAGGTGTTAGAATGGCCAAATCAAAGTCCAGACCTGAATCCAATCAAGAATCTGTGGAAAGAGCTGAAAACTGCTGTTCACAAAGACTCTCCATTCAACCTCACTGAGCTCGAGAATTTCAGTCTCTCTATGTGCAAAACTGATAGAGACATACCCCAAGCGACTTGCAGCTGTAATCGCAGCAAAAGGTGGAGCTACAAAGTATTAACGTAAAGGGGCCAAATAATATTGCACGCCCCAATTTTCAAATTTTTATTTTTTGTAAAAATTTAAAATAAGCAATAAATATCATTCACCTTCACAATTGTGTCTACTTGTTGATTCTTTACAATAACATTAAAATTTTTATCTTTTTCTGCTGCAACCACCCATCTTGGCCTTCGCTGCTGGAACTACCCATGTTGGCCGCTGCTTCTGCCACTACCCATCTCTGCCGAAACTACAATATCGGCTGCTGCTCCTAATGTCAGAGACTATTGTAGTATATCCATGGTGCCAGCCACCAGGGCACCGTGATCTCCTGGGGCTGCCCTTGTCGGCTACCTACCAGCGTGTTAGCCTAGTTGCACCTCCAGTGGCTTTAGTGAAGACTCGGTAGCCATTCAGATTTGCTCCTCCAGGTCAGTACTCAGTTCTTTGGTCCAGTGGAACAACTTACCTGCTGCTTGCCCTGCGAGCATGACATATAGGATGTTTTGATTGCCTGTTATTACATTTTTTTTCTGTTGCTGTTTTCTGTTTTTTCTGTTGCTGCAAAGGCCTAAAAAGCGGTAATCTTGTCGTTTTGATTTTTTTCTGATGACACAGTTTACTGTTTGGCTTGTGATATCAAATATGTGTATTTTTTAATTTTATTTCCTTTTTTTTAATGTGGTAAAGGATGATGTGAACTCATATTTTTAAAAGTTTTTTCTACTTTGTACTGTACTTTGAACCTGCAAGAGTCAGACCCCTTGTTCTATATACAGCAATGCTGTATACAGAAGAAAGCACAGTCTCCTATGAATGCCGGCCACTGGCTGGTTTTCACAGGAGTACCATAGTGACAGACACGGAGGTCATCCACTGACCAATGGCTGTCATGACATTTATTTATTTTACTCACTTATATAGCACTAGTAATTCCCCAGAGTTTTACAGATGTGATTATCTCATCAGTATCCCACGACTGCACGCCAATGAGGACTCACAACAGCATGCCCCCCTGTCAGCATGCATTAAATGCCGCTATCAGAGATTAATAGCGGCATTTAACAGGTTAACAGCCACAGACGGAGTGCCGCTCCACCCATGGCTGTTAGATGCAGATGAAGACTGAGCAAATCAGCCTTTATCTGCAGGGAAAGATTCAGGATCGGCGTATGAGCTCACATGAAAGGCAGGGAAATGACTCATGACGTGCATAGCAGGGTTAATGCAGCAGTCAGATGTTAGCCGGCAAAAGATAGGCTTCCTCAACTTGTTGGCTACTGCTTCATGACTGTCCCTCAAGTTAAAATTTGCCAACCTGCTCCTAATCTTATCCATAATGCAGGTTTTGTAATACATTGTGTAGCCACATCCACCCCATGTCTTACCATTGGTTTCTAAGTGCTCTTTCCATACAAAGCCCAGTCAGAACAGAATTCCAGCAGTGGCCTAGTGGTTGCAAGTCCAAAGGCGCTGCTGAACAAACGTAACAAGTGTCCATTAGATGGCTCCAAATGCGCCACTTTTATTAAGACGCCTTCAAGTGTTAACAAATTGGCACAAATCGCTCCATCTTGGCACAATATGCATAAAGTAGGGATTGCCACTTAATAAATGTTGTCTGTTTCCTCTGAATAGTGACCATTGCTGGGTTCGGCCTCCCTCCCGGTTGCCTCCGGGGGCCACCTCTCTGCTTGTTGAACCTCTTTAGTCATTTTTTTACTTTTATACAAGATCCTGTGTCTCCTGTATTCTGCTGCTCTATGTCTCGGTCTTTATTCTTCTTTCAGGTAGTACGTAGTGTACAATGTTAGTGCCCCAATCACAGAGACTGAATCCCATAATAATTGTAGTGTAATTTGGGACAGGAGTTGAATTTATGACATCTATTCTCTGTATTGACTGCTCTATACTGTCCGATTCTAGTTGTGGTATATTCAGGGTAGACGTGATCATTCCCTTCATTATCACTGTGTGATGAGAAATTCAGACAAAAAACCACACAACACAATATATATCTAAATTTATGTTTGTTTTTTATTAGAAGATCAATAAGCAGCATTGTATTGAAAGTATACTGGCCCTTTGAGAAATTACACAATGGTCACAGTGCCTCTCAGGTGAGCCCCCGTGTGGACTACAGAACCAGCTGCAGTCATTGGGGACCAGCTGAGAGGCACTGGACCCAAAGATCCAGAGGAAGGCGAAGAAACCCCCCGGAGAGTTCTGCCTCAGGGGGGAAAAAAATTCCTTCCTGACCCCAGTTCTGGCGATCGGATATTTCCCTGGATCACGTCAGTGCTGCTGCATATTGCAATATATTTATATGCAATTATTAGTGATGGGCGAATAGTAAAATATTCGGGTTTGGATTGTTGGATCGAATACCCAGTACTATTCCAGTATTCATCACGAATAACTGACCTAATGCAAGTCAATGGGGAACTCGAGTGTTATTTTAAGGACATCTTCAAAAAAAATGCTCGGGTTCCACATTGACTTGCATTAGGTTAATTATTCTTCATTAATACTGAAATAGTACTCGGTATTCAGTACAACTAATCCAAACCCGAATATCTATTGACCCATCACTAGTAATTATAAGCTATGGAGCGCTAATCTTACAAAGAAAGAGATATACACACTCTGCTCCTAGGAACTTACAATCTAATATACAATATGACATATGCACACAAACATATGCACACTCAACTTGATGCACACACAAATACAGACACATATGCCCACAAACACACACATACACACTCACCTCAAGAGACATATACACAAACACACCCCTTCAGTGCTGCAGTGCTGCGGACAGAAACGATCACCCCTTAATTGCTGGGACTCCACACAAACCATCACAAATAAATCCTTTAATTACCTGGACGCCATACAAACCCTCACACACCCCTTTAGTAGTGGGGTCAAATAGACAGTGACACACAGTCCCTTTATTGCTGGGGCCACACAAACAACCTTTCATTGCTTGGAACATACACCTTTAGTGCTGCAGTTCTGGGAAGCGATCATACATACACACACTCATGCACACACACACACACTCATGCACACACACACACACACACACTCATGCACACAAATGCACACACACACACTCATGCACACACACACACACACACACACACACATACACACACACACACATACACACACACACACACACACACACACATACACACACACATACCTTCTAGGTCTGAACCTGAAAATTCTTCTCACTTGATAATTGTGAGTCCTATGACAGCCTTGAGGAAGGGTCAAGAAGAAATAAAACGTGCAGATAGTTATTGCTTGGAACAATCATGGTGATGAGTCCATACAGTGCACACTGCTGATCTGTTCCTCATCCTGCTGTGCTGTTTGTGCTGTGCAGCGAGTCCTTCTTCACCCCTCTCTGATGTTGACCGATCCTCCAGTATTCAGTGAAGAGCTACCTACCTGGATCAGTCGTCTTCAAGCTGTGACACAAGATGGTTCTGGATTAGAGCTTTGTACATTCTATAGCATTTGTGATGTCATGTGAGGTCTATGATATCAAGTGTATTGTGATGTTATGTGCCTTGTGATGTCATTATACCTGGAAGCAAATCATATTCATGTTAAAACAATAACTTTATTTAATTAAAACCACATACAATTGAATACAGCACAATAAAAATTTACTACAACGTTAGTCATAAATCAATATATACCTCAGAGGGGGAGGGGCCCAGGATGGATTCCCTAGACTTCCCCTACCTGGCCGCAGAGGTTGGTTCTATGCAGAGATTGTTCGCCCCACCTTCTGATAGACGATTGATTGGCTGTCTCGAGCATGGCCTCGCCCACAGAGGCCAGCATACTATTCAGGCCTCGGATGGAAATGAGCCCTGACTGCCTAGCGTATATTCCAGCTACTTGTAGGGAGTTTTCTTCCTGGGGACACCATATGTTTACAGGTATAAAAAAGCTGCCTTTGAATACAACATGGTCTATCTGGCTATATGAGCCTCAGGTCCAATTTGGGATGCCCCTGATGAAACCCCTGGCATTTGGAAAGGGAGGAGAAACGCGTCAGGCGTGAGGCTACTCAAGCTACTCATTTGGCACATCTGTTATCCTGTGCAATATTATTTGCCATTGGGTATATTGTGCTTTTTGCTATTGAGCGCTATTTGTCATTTGGCAAGTATGATACTATTTGCATAATGATCTGTTACTGGGCAGGCCACTAATACATCTCATGTTATTACATATGACATTGCTAATACAGGCAGGGTCGGACTGGGGTGCCAGGGGCCTACCAGGGAAATTAACTCTAGGAGCCCACACTGTAGCTACCATAAACGTTTTTATTACTTGTTCATTTTCGGCTTCTCTCATTATAAGTTGCGCCTTTTAGCAAACTACGCTGTGCAAAAAAGAACTGTATTGTGCACTGCATATATCACAGGATTTCTTGTAGTTAATAATGGAATCTATTATTTACAATCAGTCACAGTTTTTCTTACACACGGACATTCCTTGTCTTAGGTAACCACCAAGTCCATCAGGAAAACAATATTCAAAGTGAAGCAAAATGCTATCCAGCATCTTCAAATGGAAAAGTTTACTAAAATTATTCCCCCTATGCCACCATCTATCCACCATATAGGGTCTGTCCCCACTGACTTGGGAAATCCCCTATAGAGTCAGTATGTGGTAGTGTGAAACATTACCACTCCAATACACTTTTCCATTTGGAGACTCCGGTGAATATTTGCTTCACTTTAGTCTGACATTTATCTAGTTTTTTCTGTCTTTGTTATCATAGTGGTATCTGTAGCGCCCCTGAGACCCTCAGGGCAATACAGGGAACTGCATCCTCTTGGGGATGCAGGACCTTCCCCCTGGGACCTGGAGTACCAGTGCCGATTCCACCAAAATACGACCAAAATCCTTGTTCTCCACTGCACACTGGGCAGAGAGGGATAACCATGTAAGGGGATGGTCGCCATGGGAACGAGTCCCTGGGTATAGCCAACCTGGAGGGAGGGGTCAGCAGTCAGTCAGTCAGTTGGTAGTCGGTAGTGAGTCGAGTGGCACACAGAAGAAGTGTGCGGACGTGCCTGAGCTGGGTTCGTGTAACGGCGACCCGGGGGCACAGGAGAGAGGTCGCCAGGACGGGTACCGGAGATATCGCTGTGGTTCAAAGGTCAGAGTGAGTAGAGACTGTTAAAGCCAACCTGGTGTGGTCTCCGTTATTACCCTGCAACATCTCCCAGGCACAGCTCTACCTACGTAGGGCCTAACACCATTGCTGCAAACACCACCAGCCCATCACATGCATCCAACTACTCCACAGCATGTCTGGCCAGTAAAGGTCTAAAAGATGAAAAAATAATGACATGGCCCCCTTCTTCACCTGATCTGAACCCCGTAGAGAACCTGTGGTCCCTCATAAAATGTAAGATCTACGGGGAGGGAAAACAGTACATCTCTCAGCACAGTGGCTGGGAGGCTGTGGTGGCTGCTGCACGCAATGTTGATCGTAAACAGATCAAGCAACTGACAGAATCTATGGATGGTAGGCTGGTGAGTGTCATCATAAAGAAAGGTGGCTATATTGGTCACTAATTTTTGAGGGTTTTGTTTTTGCAAGTCAGAAATGTTTATTTCTAAATTTTGTGCAGTTATATTGGTTTACTTGGTGAAAATAAACAAGTGAGATGGGAATATATTTGATTTTTATTAAGTTGCCTAATAAGTCTGCACTGCAATACAGTAGTTACCTGCAAAAACAGATATCCCCCTAAGATAGCCAAATCTAAAAAAACCTCACTTCAACTTCCAAAAATATTAAGTTTGATATTTATGAGTCTTTTGGGTTGATTGAGAACATAGTTGTTGATCAATAATAAAAAAAATCCGATAAAATACAACTTGCCTAATAAGTCAGCACCCAGTGTATTATATAGGATCATTATAAACAGGGTGATCTATTTCAAGTGTTTGTTTCTGTTAATGTTGATGATTATGGCTTACAGCTAGAGTTGAGTGAGTACCTAACTATTCGTACTCGCTATACTCATAACGAGTACTGTCTAATACTCGCATATTCGTTCCGAATACCATATGCAATGCAAGTCAATGGGGAAAAACTAGCAATGTAACGAGTAACCTGAATGCCGTACTTTTCGTGTGGGTAGCAAATACTGCGGAATTCGGGTTACTCATTACATTGCAAGTTTTTCCCCATTGACTTGCCTTGCACATGCTATTTGGAATGCGAGTATTAGACAGTACTCGTTATAACTGTAGCGAGTGCGATTAGTTAGGTACTCGATCAACTCTACTTACAGCAAATGAAAACCCAAAAATCATTATCTCAGAAAATTAGAATAATTACCACAAAATACCTGCAAAGGCTTCCTAAGTGTTTAAAATGCTCTCTTAGGGGTACTTTCACGCTGCGACATCGCTCTCGATATATCGTCGGGGTCACGTCGTTAGTGACGCACATCCGGCGCCGGTAGTGACATCGCAGCGTGTAATACAAATGAGCGGCGATCATCGAGCACAAAAACGTGAAAAATCGTTGCTCGTTGACATGTCGTTCATTTCCATAATATCGGTGCTGCTGCAGGTACGATGTTGTTTGTCGTTCCTGCGGCAGCACACATCGCTATGTGTGACACCGCAGGAACGAAAAACATCTCCTACCTGCGTCCACCGGAAAAGGAGGAAGGAGGGAGGTGGGCGGCATGTTCCGGCCGCTCATCTCCTCCCCTCCTTTTCTATTGGGCGGCGGTTCAGTGACGCTGCTGTGACGTCGCTGTGACGCTAAACGAACCGTCCCCTTAGAAAGTAGGCGGTTCGCCGGTCACAGCGACGTCGCAGAGCAGGTATGTGCATGTGAAGCTGCCGTAGCGATAATGTTCGCTACGGCAGCAAGCACCACATATCGCATGTGCAACGGGGGCGGGTGCTATCACGCTTGACATCGCTAGCAATCGCTAGCGATGTCGCAGCATGTAAAGCCCGCCTTAGTCTGGTTCAGTAGGCTACACAATCACGGGGAAGACTGCTGACTTGACAGATGTCCAGATGGCAGTCATTGACATACTCCACGAGGAGTTTAAGGCTACTTTCACATTTGCGTTTTTTTCCTTCAGTCGCAATCAGCCATTTTGGAAAACAGCAGAATCCGTTAACGGATTCCGTTGCTTCCCATAGACTTGTATGGACGACGCATTGTGACTTATGGACCTGTGTTGCTTCCGCTGGCCGACGCATTGCTTACGCTGGGCAGAAAGAACGCAGCATGTAACTTTTTTGAGCAGCGGAATCCTTAGTATTTCGCTCCGCATGCTCTCTATTGCTCCCTGCACACGTAACCAGGGTACACATCAGGTTTCTAAGCAAAGTGCTTTGCTTAGTTACCCGATATTTACCCTGGCTACGTGTGCAGGGAGCCTGACACTTCCCCGCTCAGCTCCGCCCCCTCCCGCACTCCACTCCGCATGTACACACGCACACACACAGCCACACGCACACACACAGATGCACACACACACACACACACACACTCACCTGTCCCCAGCCATGCAGTCCCCAGCATTGACGTCCTCATTACCATGGCCCCGCTGGGATCCACCCACCCCGCACTCCGCCCCCCGCACACATTCTCGGCAGCTGAACGATCAGGTGATCACCGGGCGGCTGGCTGCTGTGAGCAATCAGCTGATCATCCGGGTCCGGCTGCTGTGAACGATTAGCTGATCACCCGGCGGCCGGCTGCTGTGAACGATCAGCTGATCGTTCACAATAGTCTGCAGCCGGTAAAACTGTAAAGAAAAAAAAAAAAAGCACATTCCGATGTTTTGTACGATCTGTTGCATCCGTTGTTCCACTATATGCAACGCATCCATTGCATCCATCAAACAACGCAATGCAACGTATGCCGTTCAACACAAGTGTGAAACTAGCCTAAGGCCCAAAAGTCATTGCTAAAGAAGCTGACTTTTCACAGACTCCTGTACCAAAGCCTTTTTAAAGCTGTTCTGCAATCCTGTTGTGACCACAGGCGCTCCCGCAGTCACAACGAGATCTGAAGAAGCGAGGGCGAATGCGCCGCCCTCTCCTGCAAAATACTAAGTACAGCGGGCTTCAGAAACATGACGCCGGAGAAAAGCGCTATGCGCAGGTGCCAACTCCGGCGCCATTTTTCTGAAGAGAGAAATTAACATACAGCCAGTGAGAGGGAGGAACAGGCGGCGGGGGGGCGGGGATAAACGTCCATAACATGCCCGGACATTAGGAGAGAGGTGCACACGTCAATCAAAAAGTGCACGAGTTTTCAAACTTTATAAAGTTGGATTTCACTGACTAAACACCCGAGCTGCACCCTAATGGTATGTACAGCCTGTGCCTGATAGTGCCAGTACTGCACTGGCTGCACCTTATACATGAAAATCCTGATGTTTGGTTCCCTTTAAAAACCTTGTCACCACCCTCCAGGTTTGATGTCCACACAAGGGGGCGGAGCCAGGCAGTTGGCTCCACCCACCGAGGAGTTCACAGGCCTGGAGGCGGGAAAAAGACACAAGTTCAGTGTGTAGTAGTCTAGTCTTGACAGTGAAGGAGAGAGGTTGAGTTCAAGGGCAGACCTGTGACCAGGCCTGCCAATAGTCTACTCAGGTGGCTGGGTTGGATTCCAGTCACCTCTGGCAAGGAGGCAGACGGTGGTGGCCGCCTGCAGGAGCTAGGATTACAGCCGGTGGAACCGTAGAGACCGGGGTCGGGCGGTGGCCCGCCGGTACCAAACCGGGGAACTGATTGGAAACCGGAGCACAAGTAGGGGTACTCAGACCCAGTACGAAGCCCCGAACCTACAGGACCGAGTCAAATCAACTGATTGAGGACTGGACTTAAGGACCTTTCCCACACAAGACCCGTTAGAAGACAACAGCCCAACCATACCGGGTAAAGCCACCACCAAGGCATAGAGACCCAAGGGCCATCGTCTGTGGGCAAACAGGGCTCTTCCGCCACCCAGCAAGCCGGGGAGCGGATTACCTTTGCTTAGGCATAGGAGTCAAACATTCACACAAAGAGGTGCAGGAGAAAGGTGGAAACCACCTACCTCATAAGGGAGAAGCTGCAGCCGGCTGCGGGCCCCGTTCATCATCCTGTTTGGTTTACCAGAGACTCCAGTGTATTGTGTCATAGTGAGTACACCAGTGCCTTCGGGCCGCGCACCATGCCGCACCGCACCAGCATCCAGCACGCACCTGTCCCCACGCCTCAGCACCTCCCTCGACCCCCGGGACCATCACTCCCCTACCCACGGAGGGGTAAACACCAAGCTGCACAACACCGTCCCCGGGAGGCCTAGTTAACGGCAGCAGTGGTGTCCATCCATTCACCACAACCCGTGGGTGGCGTCACAAACTTACATCCCTTCCAAACCACTGTGGCCCGGCCGTGGAACTCCCCACCGAAGCCCCTGCGTGTAGCGCCAACGCCCTTGCAGAGCGACGTGACCCCCGGGTCCGTGAGGAGCTCGAGCCACCCACCGTATGAGCACGGATCTGAGTGGCTCGGCGGTCGCAGCCTAACCCGTGGGGCGGTACACATCTTCTGGCATCACGAACAGGATAGAACCGTCCACTTACCTGTGGGAGTGCGCATTGAAATTGTCGTTAGCGGCGTCCCGCTGAAAAATTGCAGAATCCGCCATCTTGAGCGCGAAAATTTCCCGCCCGAGCCGTCTTCTCTGAGCAGAAAGGGCGTGAAAAGCAAAGCCCCGCCCCCCGAGAGCGGAGCGGTGCTAAGAGCGAGCAGAGTGCCCAGAGAAGACCAAGGGGGGGGGGGCTGGTGAAGATCCAGCCTCATGTGACTGAGGAGATAAAAGGGCTGGGACTCAAGGTGAGCACTCAGGTGCTTCACAGAATTTTATAATGTTAGGCCGTGAAAATAAGAAAAAATTTTTTACCACAAAGTTGTTATTTTAACCAGGTAGCTTTTTTTTTCACAAAGGTAACAGGAAAAAAATGCACCATAAAATGTATTGTACAATTTCTCCTGAGTTCGCTGATACATCATATGTGGTGGAAATCAACTGTTTGGGTGCACGGCAAGGCTCGGAAGGAAAGGAGCACCATTTGACTGAAAAATTGGCAGGAATTATAGCGAACGCCATGTTGCGTTTGGTGACCCCCTGAGGTGCCTAAACAGTGGAGCTCCCCCACAAGTGACCCCATTCTGGAAACTAGACCCCTCAAGGATTTTATCTAGGGGTATAGGGCATTTGAACCCACAGATACTTCATAGAATTTCATAACCTTAGGTAGTCATATTGAAAATTTTGATATTTTTTTTTTCAGAAAAATGTTGCTTTAGCACAAAATTCCTCACTTTTTCAAGAGGAAATACCAAAAAATGGAGCACACAGTTTGTTATCCAATTTCTTATGAGCGCAGTGATACGCCATATGTGGTGAAAAAAGCTCTGTTTCGACAAACAGTAGCGTTTGGAACGGAAGGAGCATGATTAGAATTTTGTAAAAGTTTAAACAAATTGTGGGCACCATGTCGCATTTGCAGGGCTCCTAGGTCACCTATACAGCAGAAACCCCCACAAGTGACCCCATTTTGGAAACTAGACCCTTCAAGCACTTTATTCAGGGGTATAGTGAGAATTTTAAATCTACAGGTACTTCACAAAAATGTTGCTGTTGCGCCAAACTTCTCACTTTTAGGCTATGTGCCCACAATCTGGCGACACTGTCTAGGATGCAGTGCGATCCCTCCTGCAGAGATGTGAGTGTTGTCCACGGGAGAACGCAGCTACCTGTGTATACACTCCGGGTTCTGACTGCTGCAGACTTTATTCTTCCTTCGAAGAACACTTTAGTCTCTGCAGCATAAATTGACATCCTGCTGCTCAGGAAGCCGAACCGCAGGTCAGTTTATGCTGCAGAGAAAAGAAGTGACGTGGTCAGGAGATTTCTAAAAATCCTTCCACTGTGCTTGTACTGCACAACGCAGCGTTATGGACGCAGTGAAAACACTCTGCATCCAAAATGCTGCAAATCCTGATTGTGGGCACATAGCCTAAAGAGCTAGGATCGATGGATGGCTAGATGTCTAACACATATATAATGTCCTACCCCCTGCATATTCTAAGCTGGTGCCCGTTAGTGACTTTCATTGTGTTGTGCCTTGTATTTAGCACAAATATAAATAAATAATTAAAAAAAAATGACGTGGGGTCCCCCCTATTTTTGATAGCCAGCTGGGGTAAAGCAGACAGTTGCAGCCTATAGACCACAGCTGGCAGCTTCACCTTGGCTGGTGATCCAATTTGGAGGTCACCCCAAGCTGTTTTTTTTTATAATTATTTATAAATAATTAAAAAAAAAAAAGTGGGATCCCCCTCAAATTGGATTACCAGCCAAGGTAAAGCAGACAGCTGTGGCCTGGTATTATCAGGGTGGGAAGGGCCATAGTTATTTGGCCTTTCCCAACCTAATAATAGCAGACCGCAGCCGCCCCAGAAGTGGCGCATCCATTAGATGCGCCAATTCAGGCGCTTCGCCCCAGCTCATCCCGTTGCCCTGGAGCGGTGGCAAACGGGGTAATAAATGGGGTTGATGCTAGATGTGTAATGTCACCTGGCAGCAAGCCCAGAGGTTAGAGATGTCACAGCATCTAAACAGATACCCGACATCACTAACCCAGTCAGTAATAGAAAAAAAATAAAGACGACAAAAAAATTTATTTGAAAAAACACTCCCCAAAACTTATCCTCTTTCACCAATTTATTGAAAATAAAAAAAAATCCGGTCTGCCGTAATCCATTTTGGAGGTTCTGGACCTTCTAGAATATGGGGGGCACGCTCAGGGAACGTATCCCCCATTTTCTGGAAGAGCAAGCTCTTCCTGTGAGCAGTGTGGGTGCAGTAATCTGAGAATACTGCACTCACACTGCCCCAGTCCAACCTAGGGCAGAGTGACCTGCAGTAACCTCATTCCAGAATATGAGGGGCACGCTGAGAGAACGTATCCCCCATTTTCTGGAACAGCAGGCCCTCCATGTGAGGAGTGTGGCTGCAGATTACTGCACTCACACTCCCCCGGTCCACAGTACAGCAGTTGTGGTAGTGAGCTCAGCGTTCCTACTTGCAGGGAGCCAGCTGACAGCCGCTGTCTACGCATGCTCCTCCAGCTTTTCAGAGGGAGGCGGAGTGATCGTGGGGACGGAGCGGCAGCCAGGTACCGGGGAAGACCGGGGGCTGGGGCTGACGGGGGGTGACCTGGCAGGACGTGGGGATGACTTTTCTGTCGCATGTGACGTGTCACATGCGACAGAAATGAGAGGAGGATAAATGCGGCCGCGCGCTACTGTGCGCGTCGCCATCTTGGATGCTTCGGAGGGGAGGGGGGATTGCTCTGGAGAACCGGATGGGGCTCCGGGGGACCAGAGATCTCCGGTCTACCGGAGGAGGGCTCAGGGGGAGGACATTTCCTTCCGATCTGAAATGTTTCATCATTTCAGATCGGAGGGAAATTAATGCAGAGCCGGCGGCGGAGGCGGCAGTTTTCGGCGAGCGTTGGCGCCATTTTGGATGTCTGGTGGGGGTGGGGGTGGTGGGGGTTGATTTCTCCAGTACCGGGGGCTTTGGGGGCACTAGGGGCTTATATTTCTTTATCATCTGACATGTTTGATCATGTCAGATGAGAAAGAAATCAGTATTATTTGCCATTTTTATACCGGCGATCACATTATCGGGGTCCAAAAAAAACACCCGGATTCATAATCTTGGGGGTCTCAGCTACCCCCGGTAGCTGAAACTCCCAAGATTTTCCATCACTGGGGGGTGCTATAAGCTTTTTCCAGCCTGACGTCTCAAAGCGTCGGAACAGAATAAGTACCCTGTTTTTCCGATGTCTTGAGACGTTAGGCCGTCGCTATGGGGTTAAGAGATAAATGAGGTGTTTTTTGTCTTTTATTCCAAATAAAGGATTTTTCGTTGTGTGTGTTTATTTACTTTCACTTACAGTTTAATCATGGAAGGTATCTCGAGGAGACGCCTGCCATGATTAACTCCTTATTACCCCGATTACGACCGCACCAGGGCAATTCGGGATGAGCTGGGTAGAGTCCCGGAACTGTCACATCTAATGGATGCGGCAATTCCGGGCGGCTGCTGGGTGATATTGTTAGGATGGTGGGCTCCCCATAACGTGGTGCTCTCCATCCTGACAATACCAGCCTCCAGCCGTGTGGCTTTATCCTGGCTGGTATCAAATATGGGGGAAACTGCATTTTTTTTTTATTATTTATTATTTATTATTTTTTACTGTACGATATAGACCCGCCCGCCGGCGGCTGTGATTGGTTGCAGTGAGCCAGCTGTCACTCATCGTGGGGGCGTGTCTGACTGCAACCAATCATGGGCGCCAGTGGGCGGGGAAAGCAAGGAATAACTGATTGAATAATGAAGCGTTAGCCATTTTCAAAAGAGGAAATGCCGGCGGAGATTTCTGACAGCCGTGCGGCGAGACGCCCATGATCGGTGAGTAGGAAAGAGAAAGGGATTGTGCTGGGGACGCAGGACGCATGCAGATACGAAAGGTGCGCACATACTTACTGTGAAAAGCCACGCTTTTGGTGATCGAACCATTCTCAAACGTAACTCGAACTGCCGAACTTTTAGCAAATCGTTCGAGTTCATCGAACGACTCGAACACCCCCCCCCAAAACACTCGAACATGAAATTGGCGAACCGTTCGACTCGAACATCGCTCATCTCTATCTGCCATCCCCGCACATTATATTACACCCACACTCCGTCACCCCCGCACATTACATTACACTTGCGCTCCGCCACCCCCGCACATTACATTACACCCGCGACTCCGCCACCCCCACACATTACATTACATTACACCCGCGGCTCCGCCACCTCCGCACATTACATTACACCCGCGGCTCCGCCACCCCCACACATTACATTACACCTGCGGCTCCGCCACCCCCGCACATTACATTACATCCGCGTCTCCGGCACTCCCGCACATTAGATTACACCCGCGGCTCCGCCACTCCCGTACCTTACATTACACCCGCGGCTCCACCACCCCCGCACATTACATTACACCCACGGTTCCGCCACCCCCGCACCTTACATTACACCCGCGGCTCCGCCACCCCCACACATTACATTACACCCGCGGGTCCGCCACTCCCGCACATTACATTACATTACACCCGCGGCTCCGCCACCCCAGCATATTACATTACACCCGCGGCTCCGCCACGCCCGAACATTATATTACATTACACCCGCGGCTCTGCCACCCCCGCACATTACATTACATCACACCTGCGGCTCCGCCACCCACGCACATTACATTACACCCGCGGCTCCGCCACCCCCGCACATGACATTACACCCGCGGCTCTGCCACCCCCCACACATTACATTACATTACACCTGTGGCTCCGCCACCCCCGCACATGACATTACACCCGCGGCTCCGCTACCCCCCGCACATTACATTACATTACACCTGCGGCTCCGCCATCCTCGCACATTACATTACACCCGTGGCTCCACTTCATACTCCCGCACATTACATTACGACCGCGGCTCCACCTCATACTCCCACACATAACATTACACCCGTGGCTCCACTTCATTCTCCCGCACATTACATTACGCCCGCGGCTCCACCTCATACTCCCACACATTACATTACATCCGCGTCTCCGGCACTCCCGCACATTAGATTACACCCGCGGCTCCGCCACTCCCGTACCTTACATTACACCCGCGGCTCCACCACCCCCGCACATTACATTACACCCACGGTTCCGCCACCCCCGCACCTTACATTACACCCGCGGCTCCGCCACCCCCACACATTACATTACACCCGCGGGTCCGCCACTCCCGCACATTACATTACATTACACCCGCGGCTCCGCCACCCCAGCATATTACATTACACCCGCGGCTCCGCCACGCCCGAACATTATATTACATTACACCCGCGGCTCTGCCACCCCCGCACATTACATTACATCACACCTGCGGCTCCGCCACCCACGCACATTACATTACACCCGCGGCTCCGCCACCCCCGCACATGACATTACACCCGCGGCTCTGCCACCCCCCACACATTACATTACATTACACCTGTGGCTCCGCCACCCCCGCACATGACATTACACCCGCGGCTCCGCTACCCCCCGCACATTACATTACATTACACCTGCGGCTCCGCCATCCTCGCACATTACATTACACCCGTGGCTCCACTTCATACTCCCGCACATTACATTACGCCCGCGGCTCCACCTCATACTCCCACACATAACATTACACCCGCGGCTCCATTTCATACTCCTGCACAGCAGAGTCTCCTGGAGCAGCAGCTTATGATCATGTGATCATGTGTGTCATTCTAGACAGTTCAGTGCTGTGTGTGTGTGTGCTGAGTGTATAGCAGAGCTGTGCGTACCTGTCTGTGTCTGTGCGTGCCTGTGTGCGCCTGTGCCTGTGTCTTTGCGCGCCTGTGTCTGTGCGCGCCTGTGTCTGTGCGCGCCTGTGTCTGTGTCTGTGCACGCCTGTGTCTCTGTCTGTGCACGCCTGTGTCTGTGCTTGCCTGTGTCTGTGTAAGTGTGCGTCTGTGTCTTTGTCTGTGCGCACCTGTGTCTGTATCATTGTGCACCTGTGTCTGTGTTTGTGTGTGTGTTCCTGTATCTGTGTCTGTGCCTGTATCTGTGTCTGTGTGTGCCTGTGTCTGTCTGCGTCTGTGTCTGTGTCTGTGCGTGCCTGTGTCTGTGCGTGCCTGTGTCTGTGCGCGCCTGTGTCTGTGTCTGTGCGTGCCTGTGTCTGTGCACGCCTGTGCCTGTGTGTTAGAGCTGGGTGTATGGCAGAGATGTGTGTGTTAGAGAAAGAGAAATAAATAAAAATATATATATATATATATATATATATATATATACACACACACATTATGTTTATTTACAATAAAAATTCACACAGCCTTTAACACATTTAGTTAGCCTGTGGACATACAGCTTAGAAGGAACCACATAGTGTAAACACACACTGCACACAGGGGAGACACCACATAGTGAACACAGCTTAAGAAACACAACACCAGATACCAATATACAGCACACAACAAGAAAGAGACAGTGCACAGGGGTGAAAGAGGTCAAATGATGCAACACATACAATACACAAATGCAGAGGAATGACATACAACAGATATATTGGAAAGCACAATCAGTGTGACACATGTCCACTGCTCCTGTCAGCACCACTAAGCATAGACATATCTTGCTTTAATCTCACTGCCAATGCGATAGCATCGGGCCTATTTCTAATTTATATATAAACATGGCTTTTATTGATACAAAACATATAAGGCTGACAAAAAGAAAGGTTAAAAACATGATTGACAAGGGAAAAAGAATGGATGTAACAGGGAGCTGGACATAATTCTGTACGTCTCCCCAATGAAGTAGCAAGGCACGGATAATAGAATGTACAATGAGTATATAAACAAGGCAGTGTCTGCAGATAAATACTATAATCCCAAAACACACAATACCTGACTGTAAAGCCTCACCTTAAAAGTAATGTATCAGTAAGTCAATAGAGGGTAAGTTTTCAACTTTTGTTTTTGTCAACCTTATATGTTTTGTATCAATAAAAGCCAAGTATATATGGTTCCCTGGTGAAATTCTCATCTTGGGTGACTTCTGGTATATATGTCCTCATTTTGGTATGTACGTCCTCTTCTTTGTATATATGTCTCCATCCTAGGCCCTTCCTGATATATGTCTCCCTCCTGGTGTGTATGTCCCCCATCCTTGTTTATTTGTCCCTGTCCTGGTATATATGTCCTCTTCCTGGGCTCCTTTTGGTATATTTGTCCCCATCCTGGTTTATTTGTACCATTCTGGGGGCCTCCTGGTATATATGTCCACTTCCCAGGCCACTCCTGGTATATATAACCCCATCCTTGTTTATTTGTCCCTTTCCTGGTATATATGTCCCCATCATGGTTTATTTGTCCACATTCTAGTATACCGTATATGTTCCATCCTGGGGGCCCTCCGTGTGTAAATATATACCCCTCCTGGGCACATTCTGGTATATATAGTATGTCCCCATCCTGAAATTTGTTTTGTCCCCTGTATGTATGTACAGTGTGTGTATATATATATTGTCACGCTCCCCAGCTCCCCTGCCACGCTCCCCGGCTCCCCTGCCACGCTCCCCGGCTCCCCTGCCACGCTCCCCGGCTCACCTGCCTTGCTCTCCGGCTCCTCTGCCAGGCGTCCCCCGCTCCACAGCCTCCATGCTCCATCTCCTGCGGTCCCCAGGCAGCCCGGTCCCCGCTCCCGGCGCCCGTCGGCATCCCTGCTCCAGCCCGGCTCTCCTGCCTCCTGTTCACCGCTCCCTGCTCTGGCTTCTGGCACCCGGGCCTCGCGCATGCGCATTAGGGCGCGCGCGCGGTCATTGACCCTCTCTTAAAGAGCCAGCGTCCACTGACAGGATATTGAACACACAGGTACAGGGTATAAAGGGGTTTAATGTCCAAGTGGGCGGGGCCTGTTCTTCGTGTTTTGCTAAGCTAGGAGTCAGGTCTCCTTGTGTCTTCTGGTATACTTACCTATCTCTCTCCTAGAGCCGCTCCTGCCTCGCCAACCGGTCCTGACGATACCCGAACCCCGAACGGTGACTGTCTGCCATCCCGTCAGTCCTTACCATCTCCGATCCCTGTGGTGACCCGTCTTCTCGCTCCATCGGTTCCGGACTCTGCCTGACGTCATCTCGGCCTCCGAACCTGAGCTCCGTCACCCGGACTACCTTCAGAGACTCCGTGGTCCCAGGGACTTCTGCACTCCACTCCTCTGAACGGACTGTCCTGCTACCTGTAGTGCTCCGGCTACCGGGCACCTTGCCTTCGGTGAGGTGTTCAGCCCAGTGGATCCACCTCCTGGGTCTGCCCGTCCACCTGGCCCTAACAGTAAGAACAGGCCATGGATCCCGCCGAAGCACTAGCGGCCCAGCTGGGCGCCTTGCAGCAGGAACTCGTACGACAGCGCGAGACTCAGTCCCGCATGCTGGCCTTCATGTCCTCGGTGGATACCCGCCTGAACACGCTGCAAGCAACTGCCACGTCCAAGGCATCTCAGGCTACCACTGCACAGTCCACGGCCGCAGTTCCCGTGGCGGCTTCCTCGGAAGCTTCTAAACTCTGCTTGGCCTCTCCACCCCGATATGCCGGAGATCCCAAGACCTGCAGAGGATTCTTAAACCAGTGCTCCCTCCATTTCAAGCTGCTTCCGCACCTGTTTGCCTCCGACCAAGCCAAGGTGGCGTTTGTGATGTCCCATCTAGAGGGTGAGGCACTGGCCTGGATGAACCCCTTGTGGGAGAAGGACGACCCTGTGACCACTAACATCCAGGACTTCCTGCAAGCGTTTAGAACCACCTTTGATGAACCCGGACGTGCCGCTGCATCCGCCTCATCACTCCTCAGGCTACGTCAGGGGACCATGACGGTGGGGCAGTATGCCATCCGCTTCCGCACTTTGGCCTCAGAATTGGGGTGGAACAATGAAGCCCTCACCGCCGCCTTCTGGGAAGGACTCTCCAGTCGTATTAAGGACGAGCTGGCAGGCCGCGATGTTCCTTCTACTCTTGATGCCCTGATCGCACTAGCCACCCGAGTAGACCTCAGATTCCAGGAACGATCCAAAGAGGTGTCCCGTGAGAGACGTCCGATAAGGCATTCCTCTCCTCCACAGAAGCCCGCCGTACTTCAGTCAACATCGTCTGGTGTCTCTGTCCACGAGCCCATGCAGATCGACCGTTTGCGGCAGTCCGAACAACGCCGAGCAGAACGGCTCGCCAAGGGCCTCTGCTTCTACTGCGGAGAGGGCACACACCTGCTACGTTCCTGTCCAGAGAGGCCGGGAAACTCCAAAGCCTAGGGTTGGTAGGAGAGGCCACCCTAGGTGCTGGGACTCTCTCAGACCCGGTTACGTGGACTGTTCAAGTAACAACGGGAGAGACGCGGTTCACGGCCGAGGCGTACCTCGATTCCGGGGCAGCAGGCAATTTCATCCAGCAGGCCACGGTGGACAAGTACCAGGTGCCTGTTACTCCACTCGACAAACCCCTCGTGATTGCCTCTGTAGATGGGAGACCCCTCTCTGACACCATCTCGTGGATCACCAAGCCGGTGGAACTACGTATCGGTGCCCTGCACACCGAGAACATCGCTCTCTACGTCCTCCCACACATGTCTCATCAAATCCTGCTGGGACTCCCCTGGTTACGGACACACGAACCGTCAGTCAGCTGGTGTACTGGTGAAATCACCCGATGGGGGTCCTCTTGCCACGAGAACCGTCTGAAGACCATAAAGCCCATCCGACGACCTCTGGCTCCGGAGTCCCTACTGGGACTGCCCTCGGCCTATTGGCCCTTCGCGGACGTCTTTGATAAAAAGGAGTCAGAGGTACTGCCGCCACATCGTCCTTATGACTGTGCCATCGACCTACTCCCGGGAACTACACCACCTCGAGGACGGATATATCCTCTGTCTCCTGCTGAAACAAGGGCCATGTCTGTCTATATTACGGAGGACCTGGCAAGGGGATTCATTCGTAGATCCTCCTCTCCTGCTGGAGCAGGCTTCTTCTTCGTTAAGAAGAAAGAGGGTGACCTACGCCCATGCATTGACTACCGGGGATTGAACCAAATCACCGTGAAAAATAAATACCCCCTGCCGCTCATCCCCGAATTGTTTGATCGGCTTAGAGGAGCTCGTGTGTTTACCAAGTTGGATCTTCGGGGTGCCTACAACCTGGTCCGCATCCGCTCTGGGGACGAATGGAAGACCGCATTCAACACTCGCGATGGGCACTATGAATACTGTGTGATGCCCTTCGGCCTGTGTAACGCACCAGCAGTCTTTCAGGAATTGGTGAACGACGTGTTCCGGGACCTTCTCTACATCTGTGTGGTGGTGTATCTTGATGATATCCTGGTCTTCCCTCAGGACCTCCAGACCCACAGAGAGAACGTACAGCTGGTACTACAAAGACTAAGAGAGAATCGCCTGTACGCCAAGTACGAGAAGTGTGTCTTCGAGCAGTCTTCTCTTCCCTTCCTGGGTTACGTAATCTCCGATACCGGCCTGCAGATGGACCCAGAGAAGGTATCTTCCATTCTCAACTGGCCCCCTCCTTCCGGACTGAAGGCAATCCAACGCTTTCTTGGATTCGCAAACTATTACCGTCAGTTCATTCCTCACTTCTCTGCCCTGACTGCACCTCTCTCCGCCTTGACCAAGAAGGGGGCTAATCCGAAGGACTGGTCACCTGCGGCCAACGCCGCGTTTGGCTCCCTGAAACAGGCATTTGCTTCCTCCCCCGTGCTCCACCGTCCTGAGTTAAACCGACAGTTCACCTTGGAGGTGGATGCCTCCTCCTCGGGAGCCGGAGCAGTGCTCATGCAGAAGTCCTCCTCCGGGAAGATGGTTACTTGCGGTTTCTACTCCAAGAGCTCCTCAGCGCCTGAACGCAACTACACCATCGGTGACCGAGAGCTATTAGCAGTCAAACTGGCTCTGGAGGAATGGCGCTACCTTCTGGAGGGAGCAGTGTACCCCGTGATCATCCACACGGATCACAAGAACCTGGAATACCTGCGGTCCGCTCAGCGACTGAACCCACGGCAAGCCAGGTGGTCCTTGTTCTTTGCCAGGTTGGATTTTCAGCTCCATTTTCGGCCCGCGGACAAGAATGTAAGAGCAGATGCCTTGTCCAGGTCATTCATGCCCATGGAACAGGAGGAGGAGACATCCCAGCCCATCATCTGCCCAAGTAAAATCATTCCGGTGGCCCCTGTCACCCTGGCCCAGATACCGCCCCGGGAAGACCTATGTCTCTGAGACTGACAGGCAAAAAGTGTTGCACTGGGGCCATCCCTCGAAAATAGCCGGCCATGCTGGTCAGAAGAAAACATGGAGTACTATTGTACGTCACTACTGGTGGCCATCCCTTCGCACTGACGTCGCTTCTTTTGTCTCAGCCTGCTCCTCTTGTGCCAGGAACAAGACGCCCAAACACCTGCCATATGGTCGTCTTCTGCCTCTGCCTATACCCTCCGTTCCGTGGCAACACATTGCAATGGACTTTATTACAGACTTGCCCTTGTCCTCCGGACACACAGTCATATGGGTCGTGGTGGATCGGTTCTCCAAAATGGCTCATTTCGTCCCTATGGCTGGACTGCCCTCTGCCCAGGAACTCGCTGACGCCTACATACAGCACATCTTCCGGTTGCATGGCTTTCCATCACACATTGTGTCCGACAGAGGAACTCAGTTTACCTCCCGCTTCTGGAGGGCTCTCTGCAAACATCTGGGAGTGACTCTGGACTTTTCTTCAGCCTACCATCCTCAGTCGAATGGCCAAGTGGAACGAGTCAATCAGATCTTGACCTCCTTCTTACGTCACTACGTTAATGCCCATCACGACGACTGGTCCACGCTTCTTCCTTGGGCTGAATTCTCCCATAACCACCACATCAGTGAGTCCTCCTCCAGCTCTCCCTTCCATGTCATTTACGGACTTCAGCCTTCCGTCCCATTACCTGTATCCTCTTCCTCGGATGTCCCTGCTGCTGATGCCGTAGTCCGTGACTTTAGAACAATTTGGGACTCTGTCAAGACGTCCCTTGGACGTGCTTCCCTGCGGATGAAGAGACACACAGACAAGAGGCGTCTGGATCCTCCGTGTTTCTCTCCAGGAGATCTGGTCTGGCTTGCTTCCAAGTACGTCTGATTGAAGCTACCATCATACAAGCTGGGTCCTCGCTACATCGGGCCGTTTAAAGTCCTCAGCAAGATAAATGAGGTCTCCTACAAGCTGCAGCTCCCGGCCACGATGAGGATACCCAACTCCTTCCACGTCTCCCTGCTCAAGCCGGTTGTCCTTGGTCCCTTCTCCGCTGCTGCCAGTTCTGCTCCTCCCCCTATTGCTGATGATGACATCTAGGCGGTAAGGGATATCGTGGCCATGAAAACCGTACGGGGCCGACAGTTCTTCCTGGTGGACTGGGCAGGGTATGGTCCTGAGGATAGGTCCTGGGAACCCCGGGAGAATGTGGGTACTCCCCTTATACGTGCCTTCCTGTCCCGGTTGCGGGGAGGGGGGCGTGGGGGAGTGGGTACTGTCACGCTCCCCGACTCCCCTGCCACGCTCCCCGGCTCCCCTGCCACGCTCCCCGGCTCCCCTGCCACGCTCCCCGGCTCACCTGCCTCGCTCTCCGGCTCCTCTGCCAGGCGTCCCCCGCTCCAGAGCCTCCATGCTCCATCTCCTGCGGTCCCCAGGCAGCCCGGTCCCCGCTCCCGGCACCCGTCAGCATCCCTGCTCCAGCCCGGCTCTCCTGCCTCCTGTTCACCGCTCCCTGCTCTGGCTTCTGGCACCCGGGCCTCACACATGCGCATTAGGGCGCGCGCGCGGTCTTTGACCCTCTCTTAAAGGGCCAGCGTCCACTGACAGGATATTGAACACACAGGTACAGGGTATAAAGGGGTTTAATGTCCAAGTGGGCGGGGCCTGTTCTTCGTGTTTTGCTAAGCTAGGAGTCAGGTCTCCTTGTGTCTTCTGGTATACTTACCTATCTCTCTCCTAGAGCCGCTCCTGCCTCGCCAACCGGTCCTGACGATACCCGAACCCCGAACGGTGACTGTCTGCCATCCCTGTCAGTCCTTACCATCTCCGATCCCTGTGGTGACCCGTCTTCTCGCTCCATCGGTTCCGGACTCTGCCTGACGTCATCTCGGCCTCCGAACCTGAGCTCCGTCACCCGGACTACCTTCAGAGACTCCGTGGTCCCAGGGACTTCTGCACTCCACTCCTCTGAACGGACTGTCCTGCTACCTGTAGTGCTCCGGCTACCGGGCACCTTGCCTTTGGTGAGGTGTTCAGCCCAGTGGATCCACCTCCTGGGTCTGCCCGTCCACCTGGCCCTAACATATATATATATATATATATATATATATAATATATAAAGCTGAATGTGTGTATGTGTGTGTGTATGTATGTCCGGGATTGGCATCTGCACCGTCGCAGCTACAGCCACAAGATTTTGCACACTCACACTTCTGGACCCCGAGAGTGTCATAGGCTATGTTTTGAGGGGAATTTTAACCCCGCGCTTTACAGGTATTCACCAAAAAACCTGCCTCCATTAAAGCGAATGGAGCTGGGAGCCACAGTGCAGCCAGAACTTCAGAAGAATGTGCAGCCACGCCCTTAAATGGAATGTTGGCGTGTCACAATGCAGCTAGGGAAAGAGACAGACACAGACAGGTAAAGAGACAAAGAGACAGAGACAGACATAGGGAAACAGACAGACAGGGAAAGAGAGGGAAAGAGACAGACAGGATAAGAGACAGACAAAGACAGGTAAAGAGACAGACAAAGAGACAGACACAGGGAAAGAGACAGATGGAAAGAGAGGGAAGGAGACAGACAGGGAAAGAGAGGGAAAGAGACAGACAGGGAAAGAGACAGACAGGGAAAGTGACAGAAATAGATAGTCACACAGGGAAAGAGATAGATAGACAGACAGACAGGGAAAGAGATTGAGACAAACGGCGAAAGAGACAGAGACAGTCAGTGACAGACAGTGAAAGAGACAGACAGACAAAGAGAGAGAGACAGAGAGATATATACAGAGGGGGAGACAGACATTATAATTACATTTATATCTATTTGTTATGTGGTTTTTGTGTGCAGAATACATTTTTGTTAATACATTCTATTTTGTTAACAGCAGTTATTAACCCGGGCGAAGGCGGGTAGTACAGCTAGTATATATATATATATATATATATATATATATATATATATATATATACGTCTTCAGGTATATATGTCATCTGCCTGGGCCCCTCCTGGCATATTTGTGTGCTACAAAAGGAAAAAAAAAACAAAACATTGTACACACCCTCCCCAGCTCCACGTTGCACGGCATCCTCTCTGAGCCGTGATGCATTTCATCTGTATATGAAGCCTCCAACGTGCATGCAGCTGAAGCAAATGGGGTCAGGGGGCCCTCACCACCCCCAGCAATCATCTTCAGTTCACCAAGTTTTTATCTGTCCCGGCTGGCTGCAGCCTGCATCCTCACTACCGCCATGGCTCTGTTACCTGCAGCAGTGTGTGATGAGGTCACAGCAGGGACAGACACTGGGAGCAAAAGGCACCTGTGCAAGAATTGACCATGGGGCCTCTTCATCTGAACCCCTCCCACACCTTCCCCCACCTCTTAGGATCTTTCATTTTACTATTTTAAGTTTTATTGTGCTCATGCACTGGGAAAAAAAATAAAAAAGTTACTCATTTTTACCTGGTCCAGTGATGTCTCTCTGCTGCTCCATCTATGTTTACAGGCTGTAGTGATAATATCACAGGTGAGCACTTTAGCTAATCAAAGGGGCTCCACAACTGCCGCCATCTATCTTGGCGTGATGGCTGAGCTTAGTGATTGGCTCCAGCAGTCACATGTTTTAGTCATGACATCACGGCTGCAAACATAGACCAGCAGAAGTAAAGAGGAATGTCTGGCCCTGAGGAGGATAAGTGACCCTGATTTTATTGTTTTTCCCTAGACCATGACTAAGGGCACTAAAAAAAATTTCAACAGAAAATATATATACACACAGACACATACTGTATACACATACTATTTATGCACAGAGATAGATACGGTATACGGTATACATGCACATACACACATATGCTATATATAAACACATAACCTTGCGATGCTGGGATCGTGACGGAGCCGGTGTACGCTGGTAACCATGATACACATCACGTAACTATAGGAAGCGCTTCCCTTAGTTACCCGATGTGTATCATGGTTACCAGCGTACACCGGCTCCCGGTACACATGTGCAGGGAGCCGGCATACGCTGACGCCTTGCCCGCTCAGCCCCGCCCCCGGCACACATTGTCACGCTCGGACCCGCCCCCGGCGGCCCCAGCATGGGGGATGGAGGACGATGGGGGGTGTGCAGCATGGAGGATGGAGCACGATGGGGGGTGTGCAGCATGGAGGATGGAGCACGATGGGGGGTGCGCAGCATGGGAGATGTAGCACGATGGGGGGTGCGCAGCATGGGGGATGGAGCACAATGGGGGGTGTGCAGCATGGGAGATGGAGCACGATGGGGGGTGCGCAGCATGGGGGATGGAGCACGATGAGGGGTGCGCAGCATGGGGGATGGAGCATGATGAGGGATGTGCAGCATGGGGGATGGAGCACGATGGGGGGTGCGCAGCATGGAGGATGGAGCACAATGGGGGGTGTGCAGCATGGAGGATGGAGCACGATGGGGGGTGTGCAGCATGGGGGATGGAGCACGATGAGGGGTGCACAGCATGGGGGATGAAGGACGATGGGGGGTGCGCAGCATGGGGGATGGAGCACGATGGGGGGTGCGCAGCATGGGGCATGGAGCACGATGGGGGGTGCGCAGCATGGGGGATGGAGCACGATGGGGGTGCGCAGCATGGGGGATGAAGCACGATGGGGGTGCGCAGCATGGGGGATGGAGCATGATGGGGGGTGCGCAGCATGGGAGATGGAACACGATGGGAGGTGCGCAGCATGGGGGATGGAGCACGATGAGGGGTGCACACCTCCCCCCAAAACACATACACACACCACCACACGCGCACCGCACAACACACCACACACACACTGGGAACCATAAACACCGCCCTACACAGACACCCACAGACAACACCACACACACACAACACCCAACACACAAACACCGCGGCATACATAAATATACGCACATACCGCGCAACACACACACTGCACAAAACATACCTCCCCCCAAAACACACACACGCACTCCACACCCACACAAACCGCGCAACACACACAGCACCACACCCACAGAATGCTGCAGACACACAGCGCTCCACAAACAACGCAACACACACAACGCAACACCCATACAACACCGCTCTAACACACCCCCATACCCAGACAACACCCAGAACATTTACAGCGCCCTACACAAACACTGGCAACTACACACAACAATATATATATATATGTATATATATATATATATATATATTTATATATATATATATATATATATATATATATATATATATAACAAAAATCATACATTAACTACACAATACGTAAATTCTAGAATACCCGATGCATTAGAATCGGGCCACCTTCTAGTATACTATATGTACTCACAGGCACATTACACATACTATTTATGCACAGAGATACATATACTGACACACACATGCACATACACACATAAGGGTATATCTCAATAAATTAAAATATCCTCAAAAAGTTAATTTATTATAGTAATTCAATACAAAATGGGTAACACATATATTATAGAGTCGTTATATACAGAATGATCTATTTCAAGTGTTAATTTTCGTTAATGTTGATGATTATGGCTTACAGCCAATGAAAACCCAAAAGTCACTATCTGAGCATAATTACCACAAAACACCTGTAAAGACTTCCCAAGCATTTAAAATGGCCCCTTAATCTGGTACAGTAGGCTGCACAATCATGAGGAAGACTGCTGACTTGACAGTTGTCCAAAAGGCAGTCATTGACACACTCCACCAGAAGGGTAAGCCCCAAAAGGTCATTGTAAAAGAAGCTGGCTGTTCACAGAGTGCTGTATACAAGCATAGTAATAGAAAGTTGAGTGGAAGGAAAAAGTGTGGTAGAAAAAGGTGCACAAGCAACCAGGATAACCACAGCCTCGATAAGATTGTTAAGAAAAGGCCAATCAACAATTTGGTGAAGATATCGGAGTGGCGGTCAGATAGGAGCGCTAGAGAGTAGGAGGACAGGGAGGATTTTAAAATGACAAACCTTTTATTTAATTTAACAACCATCTAATGGCCACTACGCGTTTCAACAACTGATTGATGTCTTCATCAGGTGATGACAGGAATCAGCTGCTAATCCAGGTCTTCGTGTCAGCTGTGATTTTTTTGAGAAATCATAGCTGTCATTAACCCCTTATAAAACCCCGTTTACCACCACTCCAGGGCAACAAGGATGAGCTGGGTAAGCACCAGGATTGGCTCATCTAATGGATGTGCCAATGTTAGGACGGCTGGAAGCTATTTTTAGGCTGGGGAGGGCCCAATAACCATGGGCCTCACCAGCCTCAGAATACCAGACACCTGGTGTCCACTTTATCTTGGCTGGGCATCACAATTGAGGGGACCGCACACTGTTTTTTTAAATTATTTAAATAATTTTTTAAAAGATGCATGGCGTCCCTTGTATATACAGCCAAGATAATGCGCACAGCTGGGGGCTGCAGCCTCCAGCTGTCTGCTATATCTGCACTCGGTATCAAAAGACAGGGACATCATTCCCTTTTTTCTAATTATTCATTTTTACACTCCAGTTTGGGAACCAGATAGCTAGTTTGAGGATAACCAATCACAGATGCTGGTACGTCGACAGAATGACTGCAACCAATCACAGTCACTATCACAGAGGGTGGGCAGGGGAAGCAGTGACTATTCATGAGATTTAATAAGCAAACTCGGAAGCAGTGTTACAGCTGCGCGGAAACTTGGTAAGAATAATTGTTCTGCTTTCACCCCATTGTGCTTCCTTGTACAACCCTCTAGCCCTTACTAACACTATTTTATATTACTTAAGTATGGGTCCCTTAGACTTATATGGGGTTCGGCTTCTGTGGTCAAGTTTGGGGCAAGTCTTTTTTTTAACCCCTTCATGACCTAGGACGTATATGTACATCTAGGTCGCCTTCCCCCAGTTACTGCAGGCTCACCGCACATGTCGACTGATCTGATCACCAGACATGTGCGGCTAACATGCACAGGTGGATTGGAGATCCACCTTCACCTTTTAACCCCTTAGATCACACTGTAAAACTGACAGCGCGATCTAATGCACGTTTGCAGGGATTGCTACGTTCATCACCGCCATTGTATTCACGGTGCGCCAATGTGTTGACTTGACAGCACAGGGTCAAGTGATGACCACTGTCACTGTCATTACTCACTTCCTGTGAATTTTGGCAGAATGCAGTCTCTCACAGGAGGTCAGCATTTCTGCTGACCAGAGTGATGCTGAAGCATCACTCTGATCAGCACAAGCAATCAGATTGTGCAGTGGTAAAGTCCCCTAGGGGTACTAGTAAAATCATTAAAAAATTTAAAAAAAACCCTAAGGCTATGTGCCCACGGGACTCTGTATCTGCGGATTTTTCTGCAGCAAAATCCGCAGCTTTCCCCCGGAATCCGCACCTTTTCATAGGTGCGGATTTTGTGCGGATTTGATGCGAATTTGACGCGTATTTTGTTACGAATTTTGCGGTTTTTTTTAATTCAATTTGAATAGGCAAAATCCGCATGAAAATCCGCAACAATAAGGCTATGTGTCCATGGGAGAATGTATCTGCGGATTTTTCTGCATCAAAATCCGCAGCTTTCCCGCAAAATCCGCACCTTTTCATAGGTGCGGATTTGCCGCGGAATTGACGCGGATTTGATGCGGATTTTGGTGCGTTTTTTTTTTTTTTCCCCAATGTTAAAGCCAAAATCCGGAAGAAAATCCGCAACAATAATTGACATGTTGCAGATTTTTCCGGACGAAAATCCGCACGATTTCCGCTGCGGAAAAATCCGCAGCATGGACACAGCATTTCCCAAATGCCATAGAAATGGCTGGGGAGTAGCTGTGCTGCAGATTTTCGGGAAATCCGCTGCTTTTCCGCGAGAAATCCGCGGCAAAATCTGCGCATTTTCCGCAGCGTGGGCACATAGCCTAATTGACATGCTGCAGATTTCTCCGCACGAAAATCCGCATGATTTCCGCTGCGGAAAAATCCGCAGCGTGGGCACAGCATTTCCCAAATGCCATAGAAATGGCTGGGGAATAGCTGTGCTGCAGATTTCTGGAAATCCGCGGCTTTTCCGCGAGAAATCCGCGGCAAAATCCGCGCATTTTCCGCAGCGTGGGCACATAGCCTAAAAGTTCAAATCACCTCCCTTTTGCCCCATTAAAAATAAAACAATAATAATTTTAAAAAATACACATATTTGGTATTGCCATGTTCAGAAATGCCCAAGCTATCAAAATATATAATCAATTAATCTGATAGGTACGCAATGTAGCGAGAAAATAATTTCAAACGCCAAAATTATGTTTTGTTGGTTGCAGCATCATTGCCTTAAACTGCAATAACAGGAGATAAAAACATCGCATCTACCCAAAAATGGCATAATTAAAAATGCCAGCTCAAGACTCAAAAAATAAGTTGTCACTGAGTCCAGATCCCAAAAAATGAGAACACTAAGGCGGGCTTTGCACACTACGACATCGCAGGTGCGATGTCGGTGGGGTCAAATTGAAAATGACGCACTTCCGGCATCGCATGCGACATCGTAGTGTGTAAAGGCTCGATGATATGATTAACGAGCGCAAAAGCGTCGTAATCGTATCATCGGTGCAGCGTCGGCGTAATCCATGATTACGCTGACGCGACAGTCCGATGTTGTTCCTCGCTCCTGCGGCAGCACACATCGCTGTGTGTGAAGCCGCAGGAGCGAGGAACATCTCCTACCGGCGTCACTGCGGCTTCCGTAGGATATGCGGAAGGAAGGAGGTGGGCGGGATGTTTACATCCCACTCATCTCCGCCTCTCCGCTCCGATTGGCCGCCTGGCGTGTGACGTCGCTATGACGCCGCACGACACGCCCCCTTAACAAGGAGGCGGGTCGCCGGCCAGAGCGACGGTCGCAGGACAGGTGAGTCCATGTGAAGCTGCCGTAGCGATAATGTTCGCTACGGCAGCTATCACAAGGAAATCGCTGCTGCGACGGGGGTGGGTACTATCGCGCTCGGCATCGCAGCATCGGCCTGCAATGTCGCAGCGTGCAAAGTACCCCTAAAGGTCTCGTAATATGGTGACAATAGTGCAATTCTTTTTTCATACAAACTTCTGAATTTTTTTTCACCACTTAGATAAAAGAAAAAACTATACGTTTTGTATCTGATAACTCGTAATGGCCTGGGGAATCATAATGCTAGGTCAGTTTTTCAAATTAGTGAATATGGTAAATTAAAAAAAACCAAATAATTGTGTAATTGCACTTTTTTTGTAATTTCACTGCACTTGGAATTTTTTACTCGTTTTCTAGTACAATATGCAGCAGAATTAATGGTGTTGTTCAAAAGTACAACTAGCCCAACAAAAAATTAGCCCTCATATGGCTATATAGATGAAAAAATAAAAAAGGTTATGGCTCTTGGAAGAAGGGAAGGAAAAAATAAAAACCAAAAGCAGACAGCTGTTGGGGGTTGAAGGGTTTACCGTGCTGGACTCGTCGAACTTGAACATCTGCGGGTTCGCTCATCTCTACGCATAAGCCATCTCAAAAGGAATTTTAGAGAATTTGGCAGTACATCCAACTGATCTCACAACCTTAAGGCCCCATTACACGCTACGATTTATCTGACGATCTCTTAAACGATGTGACACACCCAGATCGTAGTTACGATTTGTCAAGATCACACATAGGTCGTTTAGTAGCGGTCACACGTACACATCTCACAAACAATGCTACATCGTTCAGCGATATATTGTTTGCTCAAGGCGGTCGTGTGAATGCTGTTCATCATTGGCAGGGTGTCAAATGTAGCAATATGTCTGCTGCGTTCCAAACGACGAACAATATTTTGAAACTGAACGACGTGTCAACGATCAACGATTTTCATCCTGTTTGCGATTGTTCAGAGTCGCTCATAGGTGTCACACGCAACGACATCGTTAACGACGAGGAAAGTGCATCACGGAAACCGTGACCCCGATGACATATCGTCAGATAAATTGTAGCATGTAACAGGGCCTTTAGAGCACATGTAATCACTCCAGCCCTGAACTTCAACATCCAGCATCTTCACCTCCAAGATCATCTGAGAGCAGCCACCCAGAGAGCTGTTGCAACAATCAGTTTGCATAACCAAAGAGTTTCTAGACAAACTGTCATAAACTGTTTTAGGGAAGCTCATTTGCTGCTTGTCATCCTCATTGGAGTCTCCACCTGACTGCAGTTCATCGCGTAACCGACTTGAGTGGGCAAATGCTGACATTAGCTGTCTTCTTGACGGGTGTTTAAAGGGAACCTGTCAGATGATTCATCCTGCCCAACGTTTGTGAAGCATAAATTGCATCCTGACTGCATGATTGTCATGTAAATTATTCTGTAAATGTGGTGTTCCAGAGAATATTATGATTTTAAAATCTTCTCTATAAGTGAAGTTTCAGTCACCTGCTGCCTCGTTGGAAGAAGCCAGCTGGGGGAGGAGTGAGTCTTCTAACTATATTTTATCTGAAAAATGCAACAGTGTTTCAGGGAATAATATACTTGGCTGAAATTGTGTAGCTAGGTTATAATTCATGCTGCACATGGTTCGGACAGTATGAATTCCCTGACAAGTTTCCATTAACTGGTAGACATCAGTAATATGAATAGGAGCAAATCAGATATACCAAAATTCATTCTATTATTACAGTATCTGATCTCTAATAGTGATGTACCGCCCCAGCGTCAGCAGCCAAGACTGCTCGGATCCGGATCCGCGGTGGCTCGAGAAGTCTCCAGACCTGGGAGGGGTCGCGTGGTCACCCGAAATAAAAGGGGGGTATTTACAGGGGGTTTTGTGCTTAGAGTTCATGACGCCACCCACCGCTGCTGTTGACAGCACCCGATGGCGATGGGATGGCAGCTAGATGTTTAACCCCTCCGTGGGTAGGGGAGAAATGCCCCGGGGCTCGATGATGGTGAAGTGGTGATACCGTTGGGGAGGAAAGGGTCACTGGGTACTCACTCAGTCCAATAACACTGACACCGACAACTTGTAAACCGAAATTCTGAGCACCACTGCAGCAGGGAGGGAGCACATCTGGATCCTGTGCCCGATGGTGTTGCTGTTAGCCTGTGACCTTTTCCTTTGCACCTTCTTTGCTATTTAGACCCTATAGTATAGAACTAGTCGGGTCCTGCTCACCCATATGGCTAACAGAGTGAGCTTGCTCTCAGGGTTCACGCTTAGGATTTGCTGGACTATATATTGGGAAAGTCCTATCCCCCTCGTTGCGCTAGTACCCCAATTTTGGAGCGGGTGGAGGACTACTCTTGAAGACTTCGCCCTCGTCGGGTAAATTACCAGGACGCGTGAAGCTACTTTGCGGCCTAGGGTCCACGTACCCCGTCGTGCCCTTGCCCCTGCCCGGAGATAGCTCAAGGGCGCCGGCTGCCCTCCTTGGCAGTTCCGTGCCCCTTGACACGATCCCCTGCGACTGGGGTTCCAGCTCCTACCAGGCCCACACCAACATCTGCCACCTAGTATTCTCAAGGAGCCCTGCTCCCAATCTCCTCCAACGCTACACCTCTCTCAGCTGTCTGGCTCCTGACACTCCTGACCCTCCCAAACCAACCCCCCAGATGGGTGGCCCTATTCCCTTCAGGCTACCCATTGGTGTTACTGGTGGGTGTGGTGCAGAGGGTTTCTAGGGTTTTAATTAGCTCGTTCTTAGCAACACCAAATGCCAGGGACCCGTAACTAAGGAGGATTGGATATCGTGCAGAAGGGCAGGTTGCACAATATCCTGTGACGACCTGATAGGCCAGGGCATCACAGTGACAGAACACAAGGCCACTAGGAGTCCCATGAGTGGAGCCCGTAACACTAAGGGGATTCAATATGGACAAAATTACTTTGCAAGTGCTACAATACATGGGAGGTATGCTCTTCTGTGTCTGTGGCTATACACTGTGACCAATCCTACAGGAATAATATTTATTTGTGGGGGGCCCATTCAGACTTTTGCTGTGAGATCCCATCATTTCTATGTACACCTCTGATGCAGTGTATTAGGATTTGGCTGCACTTGACAGTTCTAGTGTTCGTCTTGTGACTGCAAGTATAAGATTTCCATACTTGTAGTCCCATATAGAACATTGGATAAAGCAGCTAAGATTCCAGTCGGAATGTGATCACAAATATACAAATTACATTTTTGGAGTCACATAACAATTACTGTAACCGTCAAGCGAGATCCTAATGATGTGAATATACCACACTGTTAGGATTCAGCAGTCTAGACTACTTGCTAAAAATGTCTCCATTGATAACAGTATGATGGCATTAGTCAGGGCAGCATGGTGGCTGAGTGGTTAGTATTGCAACGCTGGGGTCCTGAGTTCAAATCCCATCAAAGACAACATCTGCAAGGAGTTGGTATGTTACCCCTGTGTTTGTGTGAGTTTCCTCTGGGTTCTCCAGTTTCCTACCACACTCTAAAGAGATACTGATAGGTAATTTAGATTGTGAGCCCCAATGGTGAAAGTGTTTGTAAAGCACTGAGGAAATAATGGAGCTATATAAGTGAATAAATATTATTATTATTCTGTCACTATGTGATAGTATTATGTAGTAGTGACATAGAAGTGTTATTTAATTTTAATAAGCTGTTAGTATGATTGGTAATACTTATTTTGTAATAAATCTTTATTTTTATCCAGGCTAAGTCATATTTGACCTATAGACCTCTATCTGGGGAATGGGAAAGAAAGCATGGGCATGCTTTAAAATACTAGGGTTGAATTTCAGTCCCTTTGTAGCACTTACTGACTGACTGTGCCCAAGTGATATCTCTCAGAGGGCAGCAAAAACCTTCTTCTACAGGTGTATTATATTACTCCTTGGGACATACATCAGATCTCTGCCTGAGTCAAAATACTCATCTTGCTTAATGGTACATTTAGCATGTGTTATGAAGCATCTTGTTGCAACAGAGTTGAAAATGTGAACAGTAGTGATGAGCGAGTATGCTTGTTACTACTCGGTACTTGCACGAGTATCACTGTACTCGGGCTACTCGGCGGGTACCGAGTAATTTTGCGATACTCGTGCTGTACTCGTGGTCTTCATCTTTGCATGTTGGCGCTCTTTTGAGAGCCAGCCCTCATGCAGGGATTGGCTGGCAGACCACTGCAATGCCACAGCCCTGTTAGTTGTGGAATTGCAGTGATTGGCCGGCCTGCACAGCGTGACCGAGCCTTTATACCGGCGGGCGCGCTGTGCTCTGCACACAGCCATCTCATATTCCCTGCTTTCCACGCCCACAGGCGCCTATGATTGGTTGCAGTGAGACACGCCCCCACGCTGAGTGACAGGTGTCTCACTGCACCCAATCACAGCAGCCGGTGGGCGTGTCTATACTGTGCAGTAAAATAAATAAATAAATAATTAAAAAAACCGGCGTGCGGTCCCCCCAATTTTAATACCAGCCAGATAAAGCCATACAGCTGAAGGCTGGTATTCTCAGGATGGGGAGCCCCACGTTATGGGGAGCCCCCCACCCTAACAATATCAGTCAGCAGCCGCCCAGAATTGCTGCATACATTAGATGCGACAGTTCTGGGACTGTACCCGGCTCTTCCCGATTTACCCTGGTGCGTTGGCAAATCGGGGTAATAAGGAGTTATTGGCAGCCCATAGCTGCCACTAAATCCTAGATTAATCATGTCAGGCGTCTCCCCGAGATTCCTTCCATGATTAATCTGTAAATTACAGTTAAAAAACACACACACCCGAAAAAATCCTTTATTAGAAATAAAAAACAATAACAAAGTCCCTCATCACCAATTTATTAACCCCGACAAACCCTCCATGTCCGGCGTAATCCACAGTCCTCCAGCGTCGCGTCCAGCTCTGCTACATTCAGGTGACAGGAGCTGCAGAATACACCGCCGCTTCTGTCAGCTTCACACAGCAACTGAGGTGAGTAGCGCGATCAGCTGCTGTCAGTCAGGTAACTCACGGCCACCACTGGATCCAGCGGTGCTGCGATTAACCTCAGTGACAGCTCAGCTGATCGCGCTACTCACCTCAGTTGCTGCATGGAGCTGACCGGAGCGGCGGTGAGTAGCGCGATCAGCTGAGCTGTCACTGAGGTTACCTGCGGCCACCGCTGCATCCAGGTAACCGCAGTGACAGCTCAGCTGATCGCTATACTCACCTCAGTTGCTGTGTGAAGCTGACCGGAGTGGCGGTGTATTCTGCAGCTCCTGTCACCTTCATGCAGCACAGCTGGATGCGACGCTGGAGGTCCGTGGATTACGCCGGACATGGAGGGTTTGTCGGGGTTAATAAATTGGTGATGAGGGACTTTGTTAGTGTTTTTTATTTCTAATAAAGGATTTTTCGGGTTTGTGTGTGTTTTTTAACTGTAATTTACAGATTAATCATGGAAGGAATCTCGGGGAGACGCCTGACATGATTAATCTAGGATTTAGTGGCAGCTATGGGCTGCCATTAACTCCTTATTACCCCGATTTGTCAACGGACTAGGGTAAATCGGGAAGAGCTGGGTACAGTCCCAGAACTGTCGCATATAATGTATGCGGCAATTCTGGGCGGCTGCTGACTGATATTGTTAGGCTGGGGGGCTCCCCATAACGTGGAGCTCCCCATCCTGAGAATACCAGCCTTCAGCCGTATGGCTTTATCTGGCTGGTATTAAAATTGCGGAGACCACACGCCGTTTTTTTAAATTATTTAATTATTTATTTCACTGCACAGTATACACACACACACCAGCTGCTGTGTTTGGGTGCAGTGAGACACCTGTCACTCAGCGTGGGGGCGTGTCTCACTGCAACCAATCATAGGCGCCGAAAAGCAGGAAAGCAGGGAATACGAGATTGTTTAATGAGCGGCCGGCTTTTTCAAAAGAGGAAAAGCCGCCAGAGTTTAGTGAACAGCTGTGCAGCGCCGCGCCGGAGATCGGGGAACGGTAAGTAAGAGAGAGGGGGGAGAATGACCGACAGACTGTGAGAGGGGGACAGACAAGACAGAGAGACCGACAGAGCGAGACCGACCGACGGGAGATAGAATGAAAAAAAAAATGACCGACATCGCTAGTAAAAAGCACAAAACGTGCGTTTTGGACATCGGAGTGCCACACAATGTTTTACGTAAAATCTTTCATGTATTAATCTCAAAAAGTAACATACACCAGCTCTATCTCACTATTGGGTATGTGCCCTTAACATTTCCGCCATGAAAATTCATTTTGGTGTCATTTTGGAAGGTTTTCTGGTGAGTCCGTAAAAATGGTGTAAAACTCGGACAAAATTGTTCACAGCTGTGACTTTTGAGTGATAAATGCTTCAAGGGGTCTTCCTCATGCTGTTGCCATGTCATTTGAGCACTCTTCTGAGACTTTTGTGACATTTTTAGGGTTTCTACATGCTGCCGGGGGGTCATTTCAGAAAAATACTCGGGTCTCCCATAGGATAACATTGGGCTCGGTGCTCGGGCCGAGTACACGAGTATCTTGGGATGCTCGGCCCGAGCCTCGAGCACCCGAGCTTTTTAGTACTCGCTCATCACTAGTGAACAGCACTATGAGTAGGAGAGATGACTGTTGCAGTAGAGTTGAAGGTGTGAACAACACCTAAAGTAGCAAAGCTAAAATTGTTATCAGCTACCTTGTGGCAGAGGTGAAAGTGTGGATAGTGTAAAGGGTAGGGGAAATTAGTTTAATAATCAGGTATAATATTGCAGCAAAGTTGAAGGTGTGAACAGCCCCTGAAATATAGATGTGAGCTTGTTAATAGTTTGTTGCATTATACTAGACTGGAGCAGCTGAATTGATAATCAGACTCCTACCTTGAGCTGTAGCAAGTAGAAAATGTGGCTTAACTCTAGCAAAGTGATTTACTACCTCAATAATTAGGTAGCACATAGTCGCTTAAAAGGCCTTTGATGATGAAATCAGAGGTGATTTTTGGGTTCCATACTTACCCAATGTGGACTGGTACAGAAGGATAGTACCATAGTAGAAGGAAATACTGTGTATGAAACAGGGGAGTAACATTTATAATACCTAGACCATCTATATTTGGCCAAATTGAACAAGTTTAACTGTACTGGAAAGTAAAGATTAGCGGCAAAGCCAACAGAGTATGTCATCCTGTGTGCTTAACATGTGCGTTTCTGAAAAAAAGGTAAAATGAGTGGTGCTCGGTTATTGCGGTATATCTGAATGTAAGACAAAGTGAGCAGACATAATACAGATGAACCAAGGCTCACCTTTCCTTGTACGATAGAACAGGCACAACTATTGGCAGTGTGTTAGAAGTACCAACTTGGGCAAATCTTGATCCTGGTTCTGAAACATGGGCTTCCTACAAGTTCATTGCAATGATCAGTATCAGAAGACAGAGGAAGCCAAGATATACTGTACAGCTGAATGCATGGGAACTACAAAAGTCTGGTTCCGTAAAATGTGAATGTAAAATAAAAGTCTGACCTTTATTGCCATTTGACTACGCACCACTCCCTGCACTTGGCCATAGTCAAATAGCAATAAAGAAGACACTTTTATTTTAATCCTCGTATGGAACCAATCTTTGAAGCTGCACATCATGTCTTCTGTCCTTAGATGCTAGTAATCATCAGAAAGGATATATTTTTTACACTTAGATTTTCATATATGCTTGCCACAAGCTCCAAGTATATTCACTAAACAGGCCCAGTTTTGAGATCGAAGAGTAGCTCGCATACATGTGGATTTCTTTCTTTGCTGTCTGAAATAGACTTGTTGATTGCTGTATTTCATACAGTGACATCCAGTAAAAAATATACTCCACATCAGTATCTGGGTTTTCTTTTTGTTTGCTTTTTTCGGTACGGAAACTTATTGCCACTTAGTGCCATCCTAATTATTTTCTGAAGTTTCTGGAATTTTTCTTCATGCAAATCTCAAATCCACAGCGTAGTATATAGTACTTGTATATGAGGAGCCTTACACGGGAGGCTGATCTCTGACTTCTATAGATGCTGTATGAAAGCTTAAATTACTGATCAAAAAAATGTCCTACATTAATAAAAAGGAGCTAAAAACAAACCAAAAAAACACACTTTAAAGGGAACCTGTCAGGTGCTTTATGCACCCAAAACCACGAGCAGTTCTGGATGCATATTGCTAATCCCTGCCTAACCGTCCCTGTATACACTAGTATAGATAAAGAGATCTTTAGAAAAAGTATTTTTAAAGCTCATTTATAATATGCTAATGAGCGAGAGGACTAGTCACAAGGGCGTTAGTTTCTGCGCTCATTAGCATGTTTTGTACACCCACAGGGGCCTGCTAATATGCTATTCAATGCAGCGTCATCAGCGGTGATACGCGTACCTGTGTTCGTTGTTACTGTTGGTCTGAATTCCCTGCACTTTCGGTCATGCGCAGTAGACCTCTCTGAAGCATGGACGCGTACACCCAGCTTCATACTGCAGATGACTGGAAGTGCCAGGACTTCGGATTAGTGGTGACAGCAGACACAGGTACATGCGCCCCCACTGATGATGCTGTATTGAATAGAATGTTAGCACACCCCTGTAGGCGTACTAAAATGCTAAGAGGGCGGACTAGTCGGGGGATAGAACGCCCTTGGGACTAGTCTCCTCGCTCATTAGCATAAGATAAAAGATCTTTAGAAATACTTTTTCTAAAGGGCTCTTTATCTGTGCTACTACATACAGGGACGGTTAGGCAGGGATTAGCAATATGCACACAGAACTGCTCCTGGTTCTGGGAGCATATTGCACCTAAAAGGTTCACTTTAACATTAGCCTTATGGTAGAATTAAAAAAAAAGTTTCTTCCATACGTAAAATAGCTAGGTAAGCTTGACTGGACCTGGGAAGCTAATATATAAGAGACATCATAATGCATGCAGTTAATGACCTGCTTATAGTAATGTCTTTTCCATGGGTCTCCACGCTGTCTAGAATTTGGCCTTTTAACCCTAGAACGCATACCTGGGGCCTCGCAGGCCTGCTAGGTTACTTGTTTTCTATGGTTGATTTCTATTGTTGCACGTTCTAGTTAAGGCAGTTGTTTACATGTCCTTTACTCAATGAAATTACCTGCTTTTATTCTACTCCCCAATAAAAGCTATTTTCCCTGTAACTTGGTTTACCATGCTCATTATTTTTTAATTAAATATGAATGTATCTAGCATAGAATTGTAATTGTTTTGAACAAATATGACTTTTCTACCTCAAGATAAGGAAAATCACTGATTCTGTGCTATGACTGATGCTTCTATTGTGATGCATTATGACTTGCTGGAGATAAGGCAAAATTGAAAAGTGAGCCAAAGAATGCAATAATAACTGCTATCTTTTGGGAGAAAACAAGCTTGTGAACTGTATCCAGGATGAAATACAGAATTAATTTACAAGCAAATAACAGAAGAACCCATTGATCCATGCTGCCTAGGTCTGATCGATTCTCCTGTATTTCAATGTGCAAAACTACTGTATACAACATGAAATGTAAAGGACTGAGACTTCTTGAGACTTTTAATGTATGTAATAATGACTGTTCATTGTTAACCTACATGTACTTAGAATGTACAGGACAAATAGGCTGAAACTGATTATCGGTAACTAATTGTCTACTGAAGAGATGGAAGCAGATAAATGGTAACAGGTCACATAAACCTCGTAATAGAATATATCTTATGCACAATTTCTGTAAGTCAATTAAATGCAATGTTCTGTACCAAGCTAATTTTGAACAGTCCAACTGCATGGCTAAAGAGCATTCTAACTTACTCGTAGCAACTAACCTCTGTCTTTCCCTCTCTGTCAGTTGCTTCTTGCATATACATCAGATGTTCCTTTCTCTGGATGCTCAGTCTGGAAATGTGACTTGCCGGTGTTCTTCCGCAGTGTGACTACCTGAACATCTGTCAACACCAGTTGCCCTTGGTAGATCCAGTATCTAACACTCTACTGCCTACACTCTGCATTATAACCACAACGCCATAACTTTTCTACTTGTGTCTTTGGTTATCCACTCTCTCTTCTCTTACATCTGTAATCTGGGGGCGACAAGGTGAGGTATGGCCATTAAAAAAGAATAGTGTGTACCACCTAAACACATTTGTGATGTCAGCATGGGACCCCTTACAGTCATGAAAGCTCATATCTGTTTAGAACAACAGTTGCACCAATAGTTTTCAAAGCATATCAGGACTCTATTACAATCTGGATTTGTAACTGGTATTTTGCTCCTGTATCGGGGAGGAACATAAAGCGCAACTAATAGGGCAGAGAGATAAATCCATTACCCCAATGCAACTGCATGTATATAATAATCTGTTCTTAATGTGAATATTGTGGCATCAACAAAGTATTAGAGCTCTCCTGTGGAGTGAACCTGCAGAAATATGTCTATAATTGTATGCCTTTTCTGTGTACATAGATGGAGAGTGCACCCCTAGTGTAATTGCAGTCCTCTGTGGCAACATCTGTCAAAATGTGGCTACACAATTTGCCAAAATCAAGTAACTAGTGCAGCTTTGATATTTCCCATGAAAATAGGTAATCAATTATGACACTAGTATCTCTGGGTTCACAGGAAGGTAAAAGGGTGATATGTTCCAATTCATTCCACCAAGGAAGCATGGGGGTGGAAACATCATACTTCGGTGGAGGTTTTCTGCAAAGAGGACAGGACGACTGCAACGCATTGAAAGGAGGATGGATCATGTATTGTAAGATTTTGGCCCACAATCTCTTTTCTTCAGTAAGAGCATTGAAGATGGCTGGGTCTTCCAGCATGAGAATGACCTGAAATACACAATGTATTTTATTCATTGAAATCCCTATTGTTTGTATGTATATACAGTTAGGTCCAGAAATATTTGGACAGTGACACAATTTTCGCGAGTTGGGCTCTGCATGCCACCACATTGGATTTGAAATGAAATCTCTACAACAGAATTCAAGTGCAGATTGTAACATTTAATTTGAAGGTTTGAACAAAAATATCTGATAGAAATTGTAGGAATTGTACACATTTCTTTACAAACACTCCACATTTTAGGAGGTCAAAAGTAATTGGACAAATAAACCAAACCCAAACAAAATATTTTTATTTTCAATATTTTGTTGCGAATCCTTTGGAGGCAATCACTCCCTTAAGTCTGGAACCCATGGACATCACCAAACGCTGGGTTTCCTCCTTCTTAATGCTTTGCCAGGCCTTTACAGCCGCAGCCTTCAGGTCTTGCTTGTTTGTGGGTCTTTCCGTCTTAAGTCTGGATTTGAGCAAGTGAAATGCATGCTCAATTGGGTTAAGATCTGGTGATTGACTTGGCCATTGCAGAATGTTCCACTTTTTTGCACTCATGAACTCCTGGGTAGCTTTGGCTGTATGCTTGGGGTCATTGTCCATCTGTACTATGAAGTGCCGTCCGATCAACTTTGCGGCATTTGGCTGAATCTGGCTGAAAGTATATCCCGGTACACTTCAGAATTCATCCGGCTCCTCTTGTCTGCTGTTATGTCATCAATAAACACAAGTGACCCAGTGCCATTGAAAGCCATGCATGCCCATGCCATCACGTTGCCTCCACCATGTTTTACAGAGGATGTGGTGTGCCTTGGATCATGTGCCGTTCCCTTTCTTCTCCAAACTTTTTTCTTCCCATCATTCTGGTACAGGTTGATCTTTGTCTCATCTGTCCATAGAATACTTTTCCAGAACTGAGCTGGCTTCATGAGGTGTTTTTCAGCAAATTTAACTCTGGCCTGTCTATTTTTGGAATTGATGAATGGTTTGCATCTAGATGTGAACCCTTTGTATTTACTTTCATGGAGTCTTCTCTTTACTGTTGACTTAGAGACAGATACACCTACTTCACTGAGAGTGTTCTGGACTTCAGTTGATGTTGTGAACGGGTTCTTCTTCACCAATGAAAGTATGCGGCGATCATCCACCACTGTTGTCATCCGTGGACGCCCAGGCCTTTTTGAGTTCCCAAGCTCACCAGTCAATTCCTTTTTTCTCAGAATGTACCCGAGTGTTGATTTTGCTACTCCAAGCATGTCTACTATCTCTCTGATGGATTTTTTCTTTTTTTTCAGCCTCAGGATGTTCTGCTTCACCTCAATTGAGAGTTCCTTAGACCACATGTTGTCTGGTCACAGCAACAGCTTCCAAATGCAAAACCACACACCTGTAATCAACCCCAGACCTTTTAACTGCTTCATTGATTACAGGTTAACGAGAGATAGACGCCTTCAGAGTTAATTGCAGCCCTTAGAGTCCCTTGTCCAATTACTTTTGGTCCCTTTAAAAAGAGGAGGCTATGCATTACAGAGCTATGATTCCTAAACCCTTTCTCCGATTTGGATGTGAAAACTCTCATATTGCAGCTGGGAGTGTGCACTTTCAGCCCATATTATATATATAATTGTATTTCTGAACATGTTTTTGTAAACAGCTAAAATAACAAAACTTGTGTCACTGTCCAAATATTTCTGGACCTAACTGTAAGTCAAGTGGGAGATCCTATTCAGTGATTGACAGTCTTACATGACTGTACATACTGATAGCAATCAATCGCTATGTGGGACCATGTAGGGACTAATTGAATCAATTGTCAGCTCAACTGAACCATTTCCAACAAACCTATCTATCATTCTGTTCAGAAATGCCTATAATCTCCAATGACTCCCTGCGTCATCACCACCAGAGTTGCTGCCTCACCACTGTGCTGGAACTGCCGCCCGACCAACACCCTACCTAGTGTCTCCTCTACAAAATCCTATAGAATGTAAGCCCGCAAGGGCACGGTCCTCTTCCCTCTGTACCAGTCTGTCTATTGTTATTTCTACATGTATTCTGTAAGTAACCCCTTCTCATGTACAGCACCATGGATTAAATGGTTCTATATGTATAAATAAATAATAATAATATTAATAATAATTCTGCTGAACTTCTCCTTCTTTACAACCTGCTGTTAACATTTCAAATTGGACTTCATTTACAGCATGGCAGGTTTACTTTAATCTTAGGTGGCCAGTGAGAAAATTACATTTCTTATTTTTTTTCTAATGTAATGAGCAAAATGTAATAGAAAAAAACTAACTTTTATTTCAGTACATTAGACATAAAAAACATTAAGTTAGTATAGGACAAAACTTTTTTCTTTTTAACCATTATTTTGGCTTTATACAACAAAAGCAAAGAAGACCAATTTGAAAAACTTACTAAAAAGAAGCTATATATTTACCCATTGCCTATTAGTACTAAGAAGGTATTAATTGATTAACTGAATGATTAGTAAAGTCTTTATAAATAAGTTTAGCAATTATTCTGTTGGATTTTAGCTAGTGAAGTATGAAAAAGGATAAAACATAATAATCTAAAAAGGAAAAAGTAATTTTCCTATTAATTATAATTTTCTGCTAAAAAGTAAAATTTACAATAATAAAACTTAGCAAATGCAAGAAATTCAAGTAAATGCATATCCAAAGAAGCACTGAGGGGCCAACGCACCAAAGCTTCTCCTTGTATAATTTTTACAATCAACACAATTTCTGTAAAATCAATAACCAGACACTTACTAAACAAAGAAATACATAAAAGGCAGGCCGTCTATTTCAAAAAGTTACTTACTGTTCGGTAACAGCAGGCGTGCTTGTTCGCTGCACGCCCGCGCCACCCCACAGCGTTACTTAAGAAACCTGCTGCTCAACTGGCATCTGACATCACATAGCGTTTTGAAATAGGCAACCTGCCTTTTATGTATTTGTTTGTTTAGTAAGTGTCTGGTTATTGATTTCACAGCATTGTGTTGGTTGTGACCATAGACCGTCTTTGAATACTCCCCTTATGATTTGAAAGGAAACGCGTCGGGTGAAGGGTTATGCTGAAGAACAACCAGCTGAGTAGTTGGGGATCCTGGGCCATGAATTAACAGCCATTTTTTTCTGCCTTAAGGACCAGATATTCCGTGAACAGCAAGTTAATGAAAATAGGGACTCCACTTTAAATGGATGAGAAAGTTCCTTTTTGTCTTGTGGTTTACACTATTGCGGCATTATGAATTGTTAGCCTCTAGTGCCTTATGGTCTAAAGGTGTTTATTATAAAAAGGTACTAAGTGTTAGTCCACTATAAGCTTGGTGGCAACAGTGGTTTGTATACCTGATATGGCACATGTTGTTTGTTTTTTCTTAGGTCATAAGATTAAGACTTTTTTAAGACATATTTTTTAAAAGGTATATTTTAGGCGTTTACTCAATCATTATTCATCTAGCTGTATTATGTTTTATCCTAAATGTAGTGAATTTTCCCCTGATCCAGTAGCTAATTTTGTTTTCTTATTTGTGTGGCCTAAAGTTGGACGGAGTACAAAGGGGGGTACTGTCACACCTGTGACCCACACAGCTGGTATTACTCACTGCATGCACTGTCCTGTGCATGGCCAGCTTGCTGTTGCATCCATCTGTTGCTGCTGACTCTTCACTTGGTTTTAGGGAGACACAGCTAGACTTTGCAGGAATTTGTATTCTATGTGTCCTGCAGTGTGTTTGTTGCCTACCAATCCCCTGCCGGCATTTGGTATTTCAGGCAGACCCTTAGTTAAATAGTGAAACAAATTGATTTCAACTTTTACTAGCTTTAGTACCCGGGCAACTGTCTGTCTCTCTCCCAGTCTCTGTCTCTCTCCCAGTCTCTGTGTCTCTCCCAGTCTCTGTCTGTCTGTCTTTCTCTCTCCCAGTCTCTCTCTCCCAGTCTCTGTCTCTCTCCCAGTCTCTGTCTGTCTGTCTGTCAATCTCTCAGTCTCTGCCTGTCTGTCTGTCTCTCTCCTAGTCTCTGTCTGTCTGTCTGTCTCTCTCCCAGTCTCTGTCTGTCTGTCTCTGTCTGTCTGTGACTATCTCGCTTTCTCTTTCTATCTCTGTGTCTATCCGTCTGACTCCTCTTTCCCCGTCTGACTCCTCTTTCCCCATCTGACTCCTCTTTCCCCATCTAACTCCTCTTTCCCCGTCTGACTCCTCTTTCCCCGTCTGACTCCTCTTTCCCCATCTGACTCTTTCCACGTCTGTCTCTTTCCACGTCTGTCTCTTTCCACATCAGTCTCTCTCCCCATCTGTTTCTGTCTCCATCTGTCTCTGTCTCTTTCCCCGTCTGTCTCTTTCCTCATCTGTCTCTTTCCCCATCTGTCTCTCTCCCCATCTGTCTCTCTCCCCGTCTGTCTCTCTCCCCGTCTGTCTCTCTCCCCATCTGTCTCTCTCCCCATTTGTCTCTCTCCCCATCTGTCTCTTTCCTTGTCAGTCTGTATCTGTCTCTTTCCCCGTCTGTCTCTTTCCTCATCTGTCTCTTTCCTTGCCTGTCTCTTTCCCCATCTGTCTCTTTCCTTGTCTATCTTCATCTGTCTCTCTCCCTGGTCTGTCTCTTTCCCCATTTGTCTCTTTCCCCGTCTGTCTCTTTCCCCATTTTTCCCTGTCTGTCTTTGTCTCTCTGTCTGTCTCTTTTGCTATCTGTCTCTTTCCCTGTCCGTCTCTTTCCCCGTCTGACTCTTTCCCCGTCTGACTCTTTCCCCATCTGACTCTTTCCCCATCTGACTCTTTCCCCGTCTGACTCTTTCCCCGTCTGACTCTTTCCCCGTCTGACTCTTTCCCCATCTGACTCTTTCCCCGTCTGACTCTTTCCCCGTCTGACTTTTTCCCCGTCTGACTCTTTCCCTGTCTGACTCTTTCCACGTCTGACTTTTTCCCCATGTGACTCTTTCCCATCAATCTATGTCTGTCTCTCTGTCTCTTTCCTTGGCTGTCTCTTTCCCTGTCTGCATCTGTCTGTCTCTTTTCCCATGTGTCTTTCTGTCTATCTCTTTCTGTCTGTCTGTCTTTTTTTCCTATCTGTCTCTATCTGTCTTTGTTTGTCTCTGTCTCTTTCCCTGTATGCCTCTTTATCTGTCTGTGCCTGTCTGTCTGTCTCTGTCTGTCTCTCAGTCTGTGTCTGTCTATGTTTGTCTCTCCACCGACATCTTATTACCTCACACATAAGCTTTTTATACTATGAATGTCCTCTGTTCCTATAGCAACCAATCATAGCTCCTATTAATAACCTGTAACTCGCAGCTCCATTCAGTTTAATGGAGGCAGGTTTTTAGGAGAGTAACTGTAAAGCGCGGGGTTAAATTTTCTTGTCAAAACATAGTCTATGACGTTCCCTGAGTCACATGAGGCGTCTGTGCAAAATTTTGTGATTATAAATGCGACGGTGCAGATTCCTTTAGCGGACATACACACACACACACACACACACACACACACACATACACATATACATACACACATACAGTACATACACACAGATATGTATACACACATACACTCAGCTTTATATATTAGATTACACATACATACATGTATGTATAATAAAACACACACACACACACACACACACACATATATATTTTATATCATTTTTTCACTTTGTTTTATTGCAGCCACTTGTTAAATTCAAAAAAGTTCATTTTTTTCTCATTAATGTACACTCTGCACCCCATCTTGACAGAAAAAAACAGAAATGCAGAAATGTTTGCAAATTTATTAAGACACTCATATTTAAGTCACATGCTGCCCATTTCCTTGTGATCTTCCTTGAGATGGTTCTACTCTTTCATTGGAGTCCTGCTGTGTTTAACTAAACTGATAGGACTTGATTTGGAAAGGCACACACCTGTCTATATAAGACCTCCCAGCTCACAGTGCATGTCACACCAATTGAGAATCATGAGGACAAAGGAACTGCTCAAGGAGCTCAGAGACAGAATTGTGGCAAGGCACAGATCTGGCCAAGGTTACAAAAGAATTTCTGCTTGACTCAAGATTCCCAAGAGCACAGTGGCCTCCATAATCCTTAAATGGAAGACGTTTGGGGCCACCAGAACTCTTCCTAGACCTGGCCGTCCAGCCAAACTGAGCAATTGTAGGAGAAGAGCCTTGGTGAGAGAAGTAAAGAAGAACCCCAAGATCACTGTGGCTGAGCTCCAGAGATGCAGTCGGGAGATGAGAAAAAATTCCACAAAGTCAACTATCACTGCAGCCCTCCACCAGTAAGGCCTTTAGGGCAGAGTGGCCTTTCCTCAGTGCAAGACATATAAAAGCCCCATAAAGTTTGCAAAAAAACACATGAAGGACTCCCAGACTATGATAAAAAAGATTCTCTGGTGTGATGCGACGAAGATAGAACTTTTTGCTGATAATTCTAAGGCTATGTGCGCACGTAGCGTAATTACATGCAGTTACGCTGCGCTTTGTAGCACAGCATAACTGCATGCGTCCTGCGTCCCCTGCATAATCTATGGAGATTATGCAGGAGCCGTGCGCACGTGGCATATTAGAGCGCAGCGCTTCGGCTGCTGCCCGAAGCGCGCGTTCTAAGAAGTGACATGTCACTTCTTCCGTGCGCTTTGCCGGCAGCTCCTGCTCTGTCTATGGCAGGAGTTGCAGGCAGAGCGCATGGAATCGGCTTTTTTTTTTTTCTCTACGGACATTTTCTGCAGCGATTTGAAGCGCACGTGTGCTCTTCAGATCGCTGCAGAAATTTCTGCAGGGCTAGTACGCAACGTGCGCACATAGCCTAAGTGGTATATGTGGAGAAAACAGGCACTGCTCATCACTTGCCCAATACAATCCCAGCAGTGAAACATGGCAGTAGCAGCATCATGCTATGGGGTGTTTTTCAGCAGCAGAGACAGTACGAATGGTTGTAATTGAAGGGAAGATGAATGCAGCCAAGTACAGAGATATCATGGAAGAAAACCTCTTTCAGAGTGCTCTGGACCTCAGACTTGGCTGAAGGTTCATCTTGCAACAAGACAATGGCCCTACGCACACAGCTAAAATAACAAAGGAATGGCTTCAGAACAACTATATGATCATTCTTGACTGGCCAAGCCAGAGCCCTGACCTAAATCCAATTGAGTATCTCTGAAGAGACCTGAAAATATCTCTCCATTAACATTCACCATCCAACATGTCGGAACTGGAGAGGATCTGCAAGGAATAATGGCAGAGGATCCCCAAATCCAGGTGTGAAAAACTTGTTGCATCATTCCCAAGAAGTCTCATGCTGTACTAGCTCAAAAGGGGGCTTCTACTTAATACTGAGCAAAGGGTCTAAATACTTATGACCATGTGAAATTTCAGTTTTTCTTATTTAATAAATTTGCAAAAATTTCTACATTTCTGTTTTTTTTCTGTCAAGATGGTGTGCAGAGTGTATATTAATGAGATTTTTTTTATAAAATGGCTGCAATGAAACAAAGAGTGAAACATTTAAAGCAGTCTGAATACTTTCTGTACCCACTGTATATCTATCATTCTTTTATAGAGACAGAAGATTTATAGTCTGACAGGTTCACAATTATTAACATTAACTACTTAAACTTACTTCAATGCCCCAAATTGTCTGTCAAATTGTCTAAAGGCTGCTTTACACTCATACACTCAGCAACATCACTAGCGATGTCGCTCGTGAATGCACCAACCCCTGTTGTTTGTGCGTCACGGGCAAATCGCTGCCCGTGGTGCACAATATCACTAGGACGCGTCACACATACTTACCTTCCTAGTGAAGTCGCTGTGGGAGGCGAACAACCTTTTCTTTAAGGGGGAGGTTCTTGCGCCATCACAGCGTCGTCACACAGTGGCCCGTCAACAGAAGCGGAGGTGCAGAGACCAGCCACATTAACGACACGCCCACCTTGTTGCCGGCAGGGTGCAGGAACGCTGTTGTTCATCGTTCCCGGGGTGTGACACATTGCGATGTGTGCTGCCTCAGGAATAACGAACAGCCTGCATTCTGAAAGAGCAACAACATGAATGACGTGTCAACGATCAGCGATTAGGTGAGTATTTCTGATCGTTAGGGGTCGCTCGTAGGTGTCACATGCAACAACGTTGCTAAAGAGGCCGGATGTGCATCACGAATTCCGTGACCCCACCGATATCTCGTTAGCGATGTTGTTGCGTGTAAAGCAGCCTTTAAGGTACCGTCACACTTAGCGACACTCCAGTGATCCAACCAGCGATCTGACCTGGCAGGGATCGCTGGTGCGTCGTTACATGGTCACTGGTGAGCTGTCAAACAGGCAGATCTCCACAGCGATCAAAGATCAGCCACCAGCCACCAGTGACCTGTGTAACGACGCTGTGTTTGGTAACCATGGTACACATCGGGTTACTAAGCAAAGCGCTTTGCTTATAGTTACCCGATGTGTTCCTTGGCTACGTGTGCAGGGAGCATTTGGGGATGAAGATAAAAAACACGGTAACGGCTGCGCTGCTAGAAAAGTTCATAGGGATGATGGTATTATTTCAGAAGTTTTTATTTACAAATAAATATGCCACAACGTGTTTCGGGGATAAAAATTCCCCCTTCCTCAGGTAGCAGCAAATATATGAAGTGATATGCCTTATATACATAAATTTAAAGGTCCCCACACCCCTTGATCAAATTAGCATATGGATCATGATGATCAATCAATCAGCAGGGTTTGCAGGGACCTCGCCTCACAAAAATCAATTGTACATATTCATTTTTAACAGCATTGTTCAATGAACCACATGTATGTTTTTAGATTTTTATAGGTGAAGTTGGTTATGGTAGACTAGTCACTCTAAAATTGAATAAAAACAATTCTTTTAAAATTATTCTAAAAGAATTTTTTTAAAAAGATTTTCATAGAAAGGGAGGAGAAAAAGTTGAAAAGAATTTTATAATATGAACATATATATATATATTTTAAGGGACTCTAAAAGTTATTTTTATATATAAAAAAATTTTTTACATATAAAAAATTTTTTTTCTCTAAAAATTCATACTGAGGGAACGACAAGTTTGACAGGTCATATAATCCATAATATATAGTATATGCCATATAAAAAATATATATATAAATACATTTGGTAGATAATACATGTTTATATAATGATTATACCATATTAAACCTCAAATTTATTTAGTTAGTGGTGATGATGGAAAATATTACTCTATTTGGTCTGCTCTGTCATTATATTGAGGCCTTCTGGGTTTAAGGTGGCTAATTTAAATATCCAAAAGGATTCGCGCTCCACCAACCTCCAATACCTAGCTGTAACATTTGCCATAATCTGCTCAATAATCACCATTTTAAAATTGTCCCTATCTTTATCATGTTCAAGTAAAAAATGTCTAGAGAGGCTATGGGTTACTATACCATGGCGGATGTTATATCTGTGGCCATTTAATCTATTATACACCATTTGCGTCGTGCGGCCTACGAATTGCAGGCCGCAAGGACATTCCAATAGATAGATAACATAAGAACTGGTGCAGCAAAGATGTTGCTTTATTAAAAATTCCTCCCCCGTTATATTTGATTTAAAAGATTGTACGCCATGTTCTAATGTACTACAACATAAACATCGGGATTGTCCACAATGAAAATTCCCGACTGGTTTACTGGTATCTAATCCATTTTGGGGCAACTCAGTTTTCATCAGTGTTGTTTTACTCAGTGCAATCATGTTTTTGAGGTTTCTACTCCTCCTAAAGATCACCTGAGGTTTATCGGGTAGAATACCTGAGAGGATTCTGTCACCTTTTAGAATGTGCCAGTGTCTACCCACTAACTCCTTTACTTTACCATATGAGTCACTGTAGGTAGTCACTAGACAACTATCAAAGGTGGTCTTTTTTCCTTCTACTCCTATACCCGTCTTTTTCCCTTCAATTGTATCCAAACACGTGTCTTGATCCAGTAAGAGGCTTTTTTTAAAGGCATCAGTTAATATTTTTTTCGGATAGCCTTTACTAATGAACCTACTCTGCAATGTTCTGGCTTCAGCTCTAAAAGAAGCAATGTTGGTACAATTCTTTCTGATGCGCCAATATTGCCCATACGGTATATTCCTTATCCATGTAGGGAGATGGCTACTTGAAAATTCAAGATAACTATTGACATCCACCTTTTTAAAAAAAGTGGATGTTTCAATAGTACCCTGTTCATTAAATTTAATATTGAGGTCCAGGAATTGGATGGAATTTCGGGATATTGTAGCTGTAAAGCTTAATCCCCATTCATTCTGATTAAGTGAACTTATAAAAGTTAAAGCACTTTCCTCGGAGCCTGACCAAATAAAGAACAGGTCATCTATGAATCTACGATAAAATATCATGTTTTCCAGGGCTAAGGGGGACTGTGTGATATAAAGGGACTCGAAGCACCCCATATATAGATTTTCAAAACTGGGGGCAAATCTCGTCCCCATTGCACAGCCCTTCAATTGACGGTAGACCTTATCCTCAAAGGTAAAGACGTTGTGATTTAAAATAAACCCAATAGATTGCAAAATAAATTCCCTCTGGGAGGTTGGAAGTAAGTCATCCATTGCCAGATAGGATTCCACACTTTTTAACCCCAATTGATGATCAATATTGGAGTAAAGTGCGGCTACATCCAATGTGATGAACAGACAATTTGGAGTGCCAGGTAATTTTTTCAGTAGACTGATAAGGTGTGAGGAGTCTCTTAGATATGAATCAAGTTTGCCGACGTATTTTTGCAGGAAGAGGTCAACATAATGTGACAAGTTGGCCGTGATAGAATTAATTCCCGAAATAATCGGTCTTCCTGGTGGATTGGTGAGGCTTTTATGGATTTTCGGGAGAAAATAGTAAAAAGGTACTGAATAGTACTTAATATCCAAATACTGTCTCTCCCTTTTGTTCAGTATTTTGTCCTCACACGCCTTTTTGATCATGGTTTTATACAGAAGAAAATACTCGGGGGACGGGTCTTCTATTAGGGTCTCATATTATTCTAAATCCCCTAATTGTTTCAACCCCTCCTCCACGTACCATTCCCTAATCATCAAAACCACCCCTCCCCCTTTATCCGCACTTCTTATTATTAAATCATGATTATTTCTAAGAGAATAAATTGCGAGCCTTTCTTCCCTTGTTAAATTATCATTTTTAAATTTACACCGAAATTCTCTAATTTCTTTGAGCAAGAGTTGGTGGAAGGTTTCAATATTGTTTCCCCTATGGTGGTAGGGGTAAAAATTCTTGTTACCTTTAACCTGTACATGTACGAAACCATCAGAGGTTCCCCCATCAGTAACAGCCCTCTCCACCGCTGTCTGTTTAGATAATATTAAAAAGTGTCTTCTTAGAGTAAGTTTTCGCACAAAATCATTGATGTCTAAGAAGAGACGGAAAGTATCGACATTACTGGAGGGGCAAAAGGAAAGACCCCTTTTGAGCAATTCATTTCATTGGGTTAAAAAGGTTAAAAAGTGTGGAATCCTATCTGGCAATGGATGACTTACTTCCAACCTCCCAGAGGGAATTTATTTTGCAATCTATTGGTTTTATTTTAAATCACAACGTCTTTACCTTTGAGGATAAGGTCTACCGTCAATTGAAGGGCTGTTCAATGGGGACGAGATTTGCCCCCAGTTTTGCAAATCTATATATGGGGTGCTTCGAGTCCCTTTATATCACACAGTCCCCCTTAGCCCTGGAAAACATGATATTTTATCGTAGATTCATAGATGACCTGTTCTTTATTTGGTCAGGCTCCGAGGAAAGTGCTTTAACTTTTATAAGTTCACTTAATCAGAATGAATGGGGATTAAGCTTTACGGCTACAATATCCCGAAATTCCATCCAATTCCTGGACCTCAATATTAAATTTAATGAACAGGGTACTATTGAAACATCCACTTTTTTTAAAAAGGTGGATGTCAATAGTTATCTTGAATTTTCAAGTAGCCATCTCCCTACATGAATAAGGAATATACCGTATGGGCAATATTGGCGCATCAGAAAGAATTGTACCAACATTGCTTCTTTTAGAGCTGAAGTCAGAACATTGCAGAGTAGGTTCATTAGTAAAGGCTATCCGAAAAAAATATTAACTGATGCCTTTAAAAAAAGCCTCTTACTGGATCAAGACACGTGTTTGGATACAATTGAAGGGAAAAAGACGGGTATAGGAGTAGAAGGAAAAAAGACCACCTTTGATAGTTGTCTAGTGACTACCTACAGTGACTCATATGGTAAAGTAAAGGAGTTAGTGGGTAGACACTGGCACATTCTAAAAGGTGACAGAATCCTCTCAGGTATTCTACCCGATAAACCTCAGGTCATCTTTAGGAGGAGTAGAAACCTCAAAAACATGATTGCACCGAGTAAAACAACACTGATGAAAACTGAGTTGCCCCAAAATGGATTAGATACCAGTAAACCAGTCGGGAATTTTCATTGTGGACAATCCCGATGTTTATGTTGTAGTACATTAGAACATGGCGTACAATCTTTTAAATCAAATATAACGGGGGAGGAATTTTTAATAAAGCAACATCTTTGCTGCACCAGTTCTTATGTTATCTATCTATTGGAATGTCCTTGCGGCCTGCAATACGTAGGCCGCACGACGCAAATGGTGTATAATAGATTAAATGGCCACAGATATAACATCCGCCATGGTATAGTAACCCATAGCCTCTCTAGACATTTTTTACTTGAACATGATAAAGATAGGGACAATTTTTAAATGGTGATTATTGAGCAGATTATGGCAAATGTTACAGCTAGGTATTGGAGGTTGGTGGAGCGCGAATCCTTTTGGATATTTAAATTAGCCACCTTGAACCCTGAAGGCCTCAATATAATGACAGAGCAGACCAAATAGAGTAATATTTTCCATCATCACCACTAACTAAATACATTTGAGGTTTAATATGGTATAATCATTATATAAACATGTATTATCTACCAAATGTATTTATATATATATTTTTTATATGGCATATACTATATATTATGGATTATATGACCTGTCAAATTTGTCGTTCCCTCAGTATGAATTTTTAGAGAAAAAAAAATTTTTATATGTAAAATTTTTTTTTATATATAAAAATAACTTTTAGAGTCCCTTAAAATATATATATATATATATATATATATATATATATATATATATATGTTCATATTATAAAATTCTTTTCAACTTTTTCTCCTCCCTTTCCATGAAAATCTTTTTAAAAAAATTCTTTTAGAATAATTTTAAAAGAATTGTTTTTATTCAATTTTAGAGTGACTAGTCTACCATAACCAACTTCACCTATAAAAATCTAAAAACATACATGTGGTTCATTGAACAATGCTGTTAAAAATGAATATGTACAATTGATTTTTGTGAGGCGAGGTCCCTGCAAACCCTGCTGATTGATTGATCATCATGATCCATATGCTAATTTGATCAAGGGGTGTGGGGACCTTTAAATTTATGTATATAAGGCATATCACTTCATATATTTGCTGCTACCTGAGGAAGGGGGAATTTTTATCCCCGAAACGCGTTGTGGCATATTTATTTGTAAATAAAAACTTCTGAAATAATACCATCATCCCTATGAACTTTTCTAGCAGCGCAGCCGTTACCGTGTTTTTTATCTTCATCCCCAAATCCTTCATCTCCATGCTGGAGCTCACGGGGCTGCTGCAGCTAATTGAGGATTTGCCTGACTCCATCCACGCTTCTGAAGGGCCGGTGAGTGACTGGCATCTTGGTTACGGGTCCGTCCATCCCTGAGGAGGAGCTGCAGCCTAACGCTGTTCTGGCGGCTGAGCGCTCCACGTGGACTTTGATCGTGTGAGCGGCCGCCTGGGCTGGAAATTCCTGCGGGCACTAGAGGACGTGTTCCCCACTGATGCCTTAGTGGTACACCCGGGATCTCCCTTCGGCTGTTTCCCCAGCGTTGTACCTGTTGTACAACAGAATCAGGTGAGTGTGTCCATCACACTGTTTCCAATTTTTTATCATTGGTTTTACACAGGAGCGCGCCTTCTTTTTTCTTTACGTGTGCAGGGAGCAGGGAGCCGGCTTTTAGAAGCTGCGGATGCTGGTAACTAAGGTAAATATCGGTTAACCAAGCAAAACCTTTGCTTGGTTACTCGATGTGTACCTTGGTTACCAGCGTCCGCAGAAGCCGGCTCCCTGCTCCCTGCACATTCAGATCGTTGCTCTCTCGCTGTCAAACACAGCGATGTGTGGATCACAGCGGGAGAGCAACAACCAAAAAATGGTCCAGGACATTCAGCAACGACCGGCGACCTCACAGCAGGGGCCAGGGCTGGATGTCACACACAGCGACATCGCTAGCAAGATCGCTGTTGCGTCACAAAACCCGTGACTCAGCAGCGATGTCGCTAGCGATGTCGATTAGTGAGACGTGGCCTTTAGATTCAATGTCTCAGAGTTGGTTATGTCACCAAGCACAATGCAATGATTACTTATGATAATGTTCTATTCTCAGAGGTCCTATGGAAGATTTATTCTACTAGTTCTGTACTATATTAGCCTTGACTGCAATGATTCACTATTGCCAATCTGCAGATGTGACTATACATTAAACTATAATGATAATGTATAGCACATCTACAATACTTAATAATAGAATATTCTCATTTATACTATATTTAGAGTTAACATTTTCTTTTAGCTATATTTGCAGCTCACTATGCACATTCACATACATTTTAAAGGATTTACATTTTTATTCCTTTGTCTTATGATATTCTATCTAATATATGAACATATACACCGTGCTGAACAACTTTGGTGCATTCGAGTTTATATGAAACTCTGAATAAATATCGATGTAGGGCTTCAATTACAAGCATCATGTTTCTGCTTTCAACTCACTATATTTTACTGTATAATATCTGAAACTTTTGCCAAGGGTTTAACGTGTCTTGTAAATATCGGAAAACAAAGACCTTGTAAAAACTAAAGGGTTGACACACTTCACCAAGTTGTATGGCATGTCCATTTTAACCCTTTATTACCGATACCGGTTTTCACCTTCCTGACAAGGCCAAATTTTAGAATTCTTACCAGTATCACTTTATTATACATTAGTGCATGCCCTCATCATCTCCTGCCTCGACTACTGCAACCTACTGCTTTGTGGCCTCCCTTCTAATACTCTTGCACCATACTAATTATCTTAAACTCTGCTGCCCGATTAATCCACCTCTCTCTCTCTATTCCCTGGCCTCGTCACTCTGCCAATCCCTTCACTGGATTCCCATTGCCCAAAGACTCCAGTTCAAAACACTGACCATGACATACAAAGCCATCCACAACCTGTCTCCTCCATACATCTATGTCCTAATCTATCGGGACCTACCTGCGAGCAACCTCAGATCCTGATAAGATCTTCTTCTCTACTCCTCTCTTATCTCCTCTTCCCACAATCACATACAACATTTTTCCCACACCTCCCTCATACTCTGAAACTCTCTACCCCAGCATATCAGACTTTCACCTACCGTGGAAAGTTTCAAAATGAACCTGAAGACCCACCTCTTCTGACAAGCCTACAACCTACAATAACCCTCAGTCCAGTACATTACTGTGTAACCAGCTCTGTCCTCACCTAATGTACCCTCACCCATCCCCTGTAGACTGTGATCCCTCGCGGGCAGGGTCCTTTCTCCTCCTATACCAGTATATTTTTTTAATGTTCATGACTGTTGTACTTGTCTTTTATTATACCCTTTTCACTTGTAAAGCGCCATGGAATAAATGGCGTAACAAAAATAATCATAATAACAACTTTGTAATGCTTCAATGCATCCCTGTGAATCTAAGACTGTTTTTCATGGTACATTGTATGAGTGGTAAATTTAGGTATGAGTGGTAAATTTTATCGGACTTTTGGCTAAAATGTAAAAAATTTCTCAATTTCAAACTTCTAAGTTTTATGCCTTTAAACTAGAGAGTTATGTCACACAAAGTATTTAATAAAAAACATTTCCTACATGTTTACTTTACATCACCACCATTTTTGAAACACAATTTTTTTTTGCTAGTTCAAAGGATTAAAAGACTATCTGCAATTTCTCATTTTTCAAACAAAATTTACAAAACTAATTGTTTTAGTGACCACTTCACATTTGAAGTGACTTTGAGGGACCTATATGGCAGAAATTACCCAAAAGGGCCAATATTTTAAAAACTGCATGCCTGAAAGTGCTTAAAACCATATTCAAGAAATATATTAACTTTTAGGAACTTCACAATAATTAGAGCAATGTAGAAGGAAAAAAATGAAAATGTTAATTTTACACAAAAATATTACTTTAGACTGAAATGAGGTAATAGAAGAAAATGGACGGTACAATTTGTTGTGCAATTTCTCTTGAGTGCACTGATACCACATATGTTGTGGAAAACTACTGTTTGGGTGCACGGCAGGGCTTAGAAAGGAAGAAGCACCATTCGATTTTTGGAGCGCAACATTTTCTGAAATATGTACTGACGCCATGTCGCATTTGCAGACCCCTGATGTGGCTAAACAATTTAAACCCCTCACAAGTTACCCCATTTTGAAAAATACACCCCTCAAGAGATTTATATAAAGGTTTGGTGAACATCTTGAACCCACAGGTGATTCACAGAATTTTATAATGAGCTGTGAAAATGCAAAAAAAAATACATTTTCCCACAAACATGTTCCTTTAACTCTACATTTTTAAATTTCACAAGGTTAACAGAAGAAAATGGACCACACAATTGTTTGTGCAATTTCTCCTGGATATACAGATACTTCATATGTGGGGGAAAACTACTGTTTGGGCACAGGGCAGGGCTCTGAAAGAAAGGAGCAGCATTTGACTTTTGGTGTGCACAATTGGCTGAATTACATAGCGGACACCATATTACGTGTATTGAGCCCTTAATGTGTCTAAATGGAAATGAACCGCCCCGCAGGCTCGGCTGCGACCGTCGAGCCGCTCGGATCCGTGCTTGTACTGCGGGTGGTGGCTCAAGCCTCTCACGGACCCGGGGGCCACGTCGCTCTGCAAGGGAGTTGGAGCTACACGCGGGGATTTGGGTGAGGAGTCCCACGGCCGGGGCCGCAGTGGTTTAGTTTGGGATGATAGTTCATGGCGCCACCCATGGGTTGTGGTGATTGTAGACACCACCGCTGCGGTGAAGGTATGGGGGCTCCCGGGACCGGTGTAATGACGCAGCTAGGTGTTGACTCCCCCGTGGGTAGGGGGTGTTGGTCCCGGGGCCCGGTAGGCGAGGGCCGGGGGGCAGGGTGAAGTGTTGCGGTGCAGTGCGGTGTGGTGCTTGATGGCACTGGTGTACTCACTCTGACACAAGACACTGGAGTCTCTGGTAAACAAAACGGAGTGATGAACGGGGCCCGTAGCCGGCTGCAGCTTCTCCTAGAATAGGTTGGTGGTTTCCGCCTTTCTCCTGCACCTCTGTATGTAAATGTTTGACTCCTACGCCTAGACACCGGTAGTCCGCTCCCCGACTTGTATATGCAGTAGGAGCCCGTTTGCCTGCAGACGCTGGCCCTTTGGGTCTCTATGCCTTGGTGGTGGCTTTACCCGGTATGGTTGCGCTGTTGTCTTCTAACGGGACTTGTGTGGGATAGGTCCTAAGGTCCAGTCAGTTGATTCGACTCAGCCCTGTCGGTTCAGGGATTTGTACTGGGTCTGAGTACCCTGCCTGGTGCTCCGGTATCCAGTTGGCACCCCGGTTCGGTTCCGGCGGGCCACTACCCTGTCTTGGTCCCTTACGGTTCCACCGGTCGTCTTCCTAGTCTCCTGCAGGCAGCCACCACCGTCTGCCTCCTTGCCAACCAGCCACCTGGTAGTCTCTTGGCAGCCTGGACACAGGACTGCCCGTAAACTTGACTGCTCTACACTTGCACTTGAACTAGACTCCTCTAGACTCTGCTAGACTCTGCTAGACTCTGCTAGACTCTGCTAGACTCTGTGTTTTCCCGCCTCCAGGCCTTTGAACTCCTCGGTGGGCAGAGCCAACTGCCTGGCTCTGCCCCCCTGGTGTGGACATCAAACCTGGATGGTGGTGACAAGGTTTTTATTTTGACTGATGTCTCCTAACCGGGAGGAGGTGTGGTATTGTGTGTGACTACCTGGGATGGCCCGACTAGTCCAGGGCGTCACATTCCCTCTTGGTTTAATGCAGACGTTCCGCGGGCTGCCCGTCCATCACCAGTTTATTTTTGTTTCTGGAAAATAGAAAACGGGAACATAATACAAGCATAATAACATTTGTACAAAGTTTCAACAATTTTATTTTTGGATCTTCCCGTACGGGAGGCACATACTTGAACATTACGATAACATTTTTAATAACACGGGAACCGGGTCCTTAGTAATCCACCCAAACAACCTAGCCTTGATGCTGCCCCTAAGAAATGGGCAGCACCCCTTTTCTCCAGGCCAGGAATGGGCCCAGGTGTGTTTAACGGGACGGGTGCAGGTTTCACAGTCCTTTCAGAGGCCCCACATCCAGGAGACCCCTGACTCGGAGGATGGCCACCGGTTGTAGTGGTGGCGGACCTCGGCAAACAGCTTCCCACAGGCCCATCCTCCAGTCTGCCTCTCCGGAGGCGGTGAAACCGGATGGCCGGTTAAGGGGGGGGGGTATTATTTACAAGCTTAAAAGTTTTTGGGTGGCCTGCAAGTTTTCGGCCGTGTCTTTTGTGAAATGGGGGCAACAAAAGTCCCAACAGGGACAGGCAGTCAGGGTCCCAACGGGGACTTCAACATGGTAGCCGGGAACCGCTACCGCTCTTTAACTTTCTTGTCAGAATAAACACGGGCAAGCACATCCGCTCTCCTGCCCAGGAGCCAGGACAACTTGGGTGCCCTCAGCGCCGACTACGACTGGCCTCTCATACTGCCGTGGGCCCCACCAATCAGTGGCCTGTTCCGGATCAGCCTGTGTGGGGGAAGGGCCCAGCTGGAGTCCCTCCGTGCCGGCTACGACCGGCACCTTCGGTAATGAGGGACCCCACTGTGACGTGGCCTGCTCTGCCGCTTGGCAGCTGTGTACCCACCGTGCCTCATCTGAGGCCGGGGGTCTGGGCTTCTGGGCGAGGGTCGTCTCCGGATGGGATGTCGTTGGCGGTGCTGGAGCGATGGTGACGGTAAGGCCTGAGGGCCCAGTAACTGGGTCCTCCCCCATAGGTGGTACGGGCTCCGCTAACACAGACAGGGGCAGCGGGTCGGTCGGGGCGTTGGCTGCGGACCTGGGCACCGAGAGAAACGGTGTGGCAGATAGGAGCAGGCCGGGTCCCTCAGCCGCAGCGGCCGATCCCTTGGGGACATAGGGGCGTGGGTCACTGCTTACCTGCTCCTCCGAGATTATCTCCACTTTGCGCGCCCGGACAGCTGCAGCCAGGCCCTTCATCCCCGACGTCCACTTCGCCAGCATGAAGTGGACTTGGACCTGGATCTTCCGCCACATCCTGCCGCGTTGGTGTCCAGGAACTGGTTTCGGCAGAGTCCTGGCGTCCCTGCACTCCACAGCGCTAGTCACATGTCGCCATTCTTTACCCGCTCAACAATTGGTGTTTTCCGAGCACTTCACTTGCTTTTTGCTCCGCTCCGCTCTCGGGGGGTGGGGCTTCATCTTCGCGCCCTTTCTGTTCAGGGAAGATGGCTCGGGCGGGAACTTTTCGCGCCCAAGATGGCGGATTCTCCAATTTTTCAGCGGGACGCTGCTGGCAATGATCTGAAGGCGCACTTCCACAGGTAAGTGGACGGTTCTATCCTGTTCGCCAGAAGAGTCGATGTGTACGCCCCGTGGGCTCAGCTGCGACCGCCGAGCCGCTCGGATCCGTGCTCGTACTGCGAGTGATGGCTTGAGCCTCTCACGGACCCGGGGGTCACGTCGCCCTGCAAGGGAGTTTGCGCTACATTCAGGGATTTGGGTGAGGAGTCCCACGGCCGGGGCCGCGGTGGTTTGGTTTGGGATAATAGTTTGTGACGCCACCCATGGGTTGTGGTGATTGTAGACACCACCGCTGCGGTGAAGGTATGGGTGCTCCCGGGAGCGGTGTAATAACGCAGCTAGGTGTTGACCCCTCCGTGGGTAGGGGGTGTTTGTCCCGGGGCACGGTAGGCGAGGGCCGGGGTGCAGGGTGAAGTGTTGCGGTGCAGTACGGTGTGGTGCCTGATGGCACTGGTGTACTCACTCTGACACAAGACACTGGAGTCTCTGGTAAACAAAACGGAGTGATGAACGGGGCCCGCAGCCGGCTGCAACTTCTCCTAGAATAGGTTGGTGGTTTCCGCCTTTCTCCTGCACCTCTGTATGTAAATGTTTGACTCCTATGCCTAGACACCGGTAGTCCGCATCCCGACTTGTATATGCAGTAGGAGCCCGTTTGCCTGCAGATGCTGGTCCTTTGGGTCTCTATGCCTTGGCGGTGGCTTTACCCGGTATGGTTGCGCTGTTGTCTTCTAACGGGACTTGTGTGGGATAGGTCCTAAGTAGAGATGAGCGAACCAGTCGCGGTTCGGCTCGAGCTTGGTTCGTCGAACGGAGGTCTAGTTCGAGTTCAGTTCGGCGAACCAGTTCGACGAACCACTCGAACCCATAGGAAACAATAGGAGGCAATCACAAACACATAAAAACACCTAGAAAACACCCTCAAAGGTGTCCAAAAGGTGACAAACAACTTACAACACAACACAAACACATGGGAAAGTGACAAGGACAAATACTCATGCAAAAACAGAAGAGCTGGACAAGGAAAAAGAGGAGGAGACACAGATATAGGCATGGCATGCCCTTCTAAAATTATGTAAAACACCGCAAGGTGACTCAAAGCGGAGTCTCCCTTTTTTCCAAAAATTGGGCCACACAGACACCTCTTCAGTGGCAGCACTTGTGCCCCAGTCGTACACTTCACAGGTAGATTTGCATCAAGCACATTCAACAATACGCCATCCTTAACCGTCCCCAGGATCACACCGGGGTAGGTAGAAAAGTCTTTGCTGAACCATGACTTGTTCATATTGGATCATTTTTAGAAACACTGCAAGCAAGGGTTACTCCAAGCGGAATCTCCCTTTTTTCCAAAAATTGGGCCACACAAACACCCCTTCAGTGGCAGCACTTGTGCCCCAGTTGTACACTTCACAGGTAGATTTGCATCAAGCACATTCAAAAATACGCCATCCTTAACCATCCCAGGATGACACCGGGGTAGGTAGCAAAGTCTTTGCTGAACCATGACTTGTTCATCTTGGATCATTTTTAGAAACACTGCAAGCAAGGGGTACTCCAAGCGGATTCTCCCTTTTTTCCAAGAATTGGGCCACACAGACACCTCTTCAGTGGCAGCACTTGTGCCCCAGTTGTACACTTCACAGGTAAATTTGCATCAAGCACATTCAAAAATACGTCATCCTTAACCGTCCCCAGGATGACACCGGGGTAGGTAGCAAAGTCTTTGCTGAACCATGACTTGTTCATCTTGGATCCTTTTTAGAAACACTGCAAGTGTGGCGCCCTGGACTAGCCAGGTCGTCACAGGTAACACACACACACCCCCACCCCCACTAGACAGTAACATTAGCCAAACACAAAATCCTTGTTGCCTCCCTCCAGGGTCGGATGTCCACACCAGGTAGGGCGGAGCCAAGTGGTTGGCCCCACCCACCGAGGAGTTCACTGGCCTGGAGGCGGGAAAAGGAGTCAGAGGAGTTTAGGAGTTGAGTCCAGGAGGTTGAAGTGAGAAGAGTAAAGTGGAGAGTGTCTGGGTTTGTGGCAAGCACATTCAAAAATACGCCATCTTTATCTGTCCCCAGAATGACACTGGGGTGGGTAGCAAAGTCTTTGCTGATCCCCGATCTGTTCATCTTGGATCATTTTTAGAAACACTGCCAGCAAGGGTTACTCCAAGCGGAGTCTCCCTTTTTTCCAAAAATTGGGCCACACAGACACCTCTTCAGTGGCAGCACTTGTGCCCCAGTTGTACACTTCACAGGTAGATTTGCATCAAGCACATTCAAAATACACAAGCATTTACTCTCCCCAGGATGACACAGGGGTAGTAAATTCCTTGTGGATCCATGACTTGTTCATTTTGATGAAAGTTTGTCTGTCCACATTGTCACTGGACAGATGCGTGTGCTTATCTGTCAGCACACACACAGCAGCACCGAAGACACGTTCAGAGACAACGCTGGCAGCTGGACACGACAAGATCTTCAAGGCGTAAGTGGAGAGCTCTGGCCATTTTTCAAGATTTGAAGCCCAAAATGAGCAAGGCTCCATTTGCAAAGTCATGGCATCGATGTTCATTTGGAGATACTCTTGTATCATCCTCTCCAGCCGTTGACTATGTATCATACTTGTTGTCACTGGTGGACTTGCAAAGAATGGTCTAAAAAAATTATGAAAAGATTCAATAAAATTGCTGTTACCAGCACCATATACGGTGCTGCTGGTATGGGTAGACTGTTGAAGATGACGAGACCGTCCCATGTTTGTCAAGTTACAACTGGGTGATTCACTCCGTGCACCACGGTTGTTTGGTGGAAAAGCCGAGCTAAGATCGAGTAACAGCTTTTGCTGATACTCCTGCATACGTGTGTCCCTTTCTATGGCTGGAATTATGTCACAAAATTTGGACTTGTACCAGGGATCTAATAGTGTGGCAAGCCAGTACTCATCATCACTTCTAATTTTGACAATACGAGGGTCATGTTAGAGGTAGTGAAGCAAGAAGGCGCTCATGTGTCTTGCGCAGCCATGCGGACCAAGTCCACGCTGTGTTTGTGGCATAGAGGTGCTAACCGTTCTTTCTTCCTCTGACATCTCCCCCCAACCTCCTTCAACTGAAATTTGACCAAGGTCTCCCTCATCCGCTGAGTCTTCCATATCCATGGACAGTTCTTCCTCCATTTCTTCATGTTCTCATGCACCTTCCTCAACATTTCGCCTGCTACCATGCACCCTTGTTGATCCCTGTCCCCCATGGTCCCATGCCTACCGCCTTGGTGATGATGAACGTCTGGACCTTGGTGATGTTGTTGTCCCTTGCGCATATGAATCCTCCTGTACTTCCTCCCCTTCCTGTTGTCCAACCCCCTGACTCCGAATAGTGTTTAGCGTAGTGTTAATAATAGTAATAGTGTTGTCCAACCCCCTGACTTCAGCATGTAAATGACTGGAATTGTCATGCTGATAATGTCATTGTCAGCGCTAAACATATTCGTCACCATCTCGAAACTGTGCAGAAGGGTGCATAGGTCCTTGATCTGAGACCACTTCATCAGGGTGATCTGCCCCACCTCTGCATCTCGTTGGCCCAGGCTATACGTCATGACGTATTGCACCAGGGCTCGGCGGTGCTGCCACAGTCGCTGTAACATGTGGAGAGTCGAATTCCAGCGGGTCGCCACATCGCATTTCAGGCGATGAACCAGCAGGCCGAAAGACTTCTAGAGTGATGCAAGTCGCTCAGCTGCGGCGGTTGAACGGCGGAAGTGAGCAGACAGTTTTCGTGCCCTGTGCAGAAGGCCATCTAGGCCGGGATAGTGTGTTAAAAATTGCTGGACAACAAGGTTCAACACGTGAGCCATATAAGGCACATCTGTCACCTTGCCCAGGCGAAAGGCCGCACCCAGGTTTGCAGCATTGTCGCACACGGCCTTACCAGGCTGCAGGTTGAGTGGAGACAACCATTTATCAAACTCAGTTTCCAGAGCTGCCCACAACTCAGCCGCTGTGTGACTCTTATTTCCAAGACATTTTAAGATAAAGACGGCCTGATGCCATTGCGCTCTGCTGCCAGCATAGTAATGAGGGGTGCTTGATTCCTTCTGCGCAGTTACAACGCTGGTGGCCTGACCAGGCAGGCTTGGGGCGGAGGTGGAGGACCCAGATGAGGTTAAGGAGGCAGAAGCAGTGGAGGAATTTGGACAGACAGAGCATTGACACACAAGTCGTGGGGACGGCAAGACTTGTGCAGCAGACCCTTCACCATCTATCACCATAGTTACCCAGTGCCCAGTCAGCGACATGTAACGTCCCTGTCCATGCTTACTGGTCCAAGTATCGGTGGTGAAATGCACCCGTTAACACACAGAGTTTCTCAAGGAAGCGGTGATGTTGTGTGCGACTTGCTGGTGTAGCGTAGGCACACCTTTCTTAGAGAAGTAGTGGCGACTGGGCATCTGGTACTGGGGCACAGCGACAGACATAAGGTCTCTAAAATCCTGTGTGTCCACCAGGCGGAAAGGCAGCATTTCGGTAGCCAAGAGCTTACAGAGGGATAAAGTCAACCTCTTAGCTTTGCCATGGGTCACAGGAAATGGCCTTTTATTTTTCCACATCTGAAGGACAGAGATCTGGCTGCTGTGTGTAGACGGTGGTGAGTAGGGTGTCGCTGGAAAAATGCAGGTTTGTGAGGAAAGTGCAGGCATACACACGATGTTGCCTTCATCCAACGTTGGTGCTATCGATGTCTGAGAGAGCTGTACACACGCACTTGTTTCCCCATCCAAACTAACTGACGACCTACCAAGGCAACTGCCTGTTGCGGTTACAGTGGTGGAAGTTGTGCGTGGAAAACCAGGTGTGACAGCTGTCCCCATAGTCCTAGAAGATGAAGAGCGTGCGGATGCATTGGAAGGGGCAGGCGGTGGATGGTCCGCTCTGCTAGGCCGCATTGCAGCACAGTGAGCATCCCACTGTGACATATGATATTTATTCATGTGACAATTAATGGAAGAAGTTGTCAAACTGCTGAGGTTTTTTCCTCTACAAACAGATTCCCGACAAATTTTACAGATCTCATGACTTGGACGATCCTTTGCAAGGTCAAAAAACGACCAGGCTAGGCAAGGCTTAGAGGACATGTGACCTGCTGAGCCACCCCGACTAGTGCTCAGCGGCAGAGTGGTGGCTGAGGATGCAGTTGTAGATGTGCTACCAGTACTCCTCCTCTGTCCAGGAAGGCGCAAAGTAACTTTGTCGTCAGTTGCATCCTCCTCCCCCGCCTCTGTTGACCTCCTCGAGTGCCTGACTGTGGGTTGACAGTAGGTGGGATCTAGAACTTCCTCATCAAGCGTTGTGTTTGCACTCCCCTCACCCTCAGACCGAGTCTCTTCCTGCCCTGACTGAATATTTAAGTTGTCATCTCAATCTGGTATCTGCGTCTCATCGTCATCAGTATGTTCCTCATTGTCTATAACAACAGGTGTTTCAGTTTGTGAATAAGGGTCAACATTATGCTCAGAAACTTGTTCATCACGGCCTGAATCTGAGTCACAAAGGTTCTGGGCATAACTGCAGACCATTTCCTGGTCTGTACTCACTGTAGCTTGGGAGCAGACCTCTGATTTCCAGGCTATAGTGTGACTGAACAGCTCTGCAGACTCAGCCATCTCTGTTCCACCATACTGTGCAGGGCGGATGGAGACTTGAGAGCTGGGAGAAAGCAAGTGTGATAGGGATGACAACTCAGAGGACTGTTTTTTTTTGGATGCGGTAGTTGAGGTGGAGGAGTGGGCACTTGTTGGAGCACTTGAGATCCATTCAAGCATGTTCTTTTTTTGGGCATCATCTACCTTTGTTCCAATTGTTCGTGTCCATAAAAAAGGGAACACATCGGATTGTCCACGGAAAGGAGTAGACATCTTACTTTTGCTGGAAGATGGCTTATCTTCAGCAGATGTTAATGGAGCTTTGCCACCTTCCCCATGGACACAAACTTTTTTTCCTTTTCCAACCCGCCTGTTCCCCTTTCCACCAGCATCTGTTATTTTGCCACTCATTTTGATTGCGACAAGATTGACAACTTAAAATGTGGTAGTAAAAATTGAGAGGTGGTGTAGATTGCAGAGGTGGTCTAGCTTTATTGACAGCAGAAGAAACAACACAGACTATCCCTGACAATGCAACTATGGCCCTTATACTGGCAGCACAGTTTGCAATTATAATAGCTTTGTAAAAATAAGCTTGAGGGTGCAATGCAGAGGTGCTGGAAATACCTTGGCACCAGTAGGACACTAATGTAGTCCAACAGCCACTTTTTGGATGCCACTAAGTTTCCTCAGTGTTTGCTATTATAATGGCTTAGTAAAAATGAGCTTGAGGGTGCAATCCAGAGGTGCTGGGAATAGTTTGGCACCAGTGAGACACTAATGTAGTCCAACAGCCACTTTTTGGATGCCACTAAGTTTCCTCAGTGTTTGCTATTATAATGGCTTAGTAAAAATGACCTTGAGGGTGCAATCCAGAGGTGCTGGAAATTGCTTGGTACCAGTGGGACACTAATGAAGTCCAACAGCCACTTTTTGGATGCCACTAAGTTTCCTCAGTGTTTGCTATTATAATGGCTTAGTAAAAATAAGCTTGAGGGTGCAATGCAGAGGTGCTGGAAATTGCTTGACACCAGTGGGACACTAATGAAGTCCAACAGCCACTTTTTGGATGCCACTAACTGGCAGCACTCTTTTCAATTAAAATGGCCTTGCACAAATGTGCAGGAGGGGAGAATGCAGAGGTGGTGGGACTTGCTTGGTACAAGTGCCACAATAATGTTGGACAGCAGCCACTCTTTGGATGGCCACTTTTAGGTTGCCACTAACTGGCAGCACTCTGCAATTAAAATTGCTTTGCTAAAAAGGGAAGGCGAGTACAGTGCCAGGGTTGTGGGTCAGTGTAGAGGAAAGGAAGCCTCACTTTCTATCCCTTGTGAGGTAGCGCGGTCGGCTGCGCAGCAGAAGACACGGGATCCAGGCATCAAGGTTCACAGCACACGGTGTTTAATGTCCAAACAAAAAGTCCATAACAAAATACATGTGCCTCTCCAGCAGAGGGCTCAGGAAGTTCTGGTCACTTCCCCCACACCCGGCACACCTGCCCTCGTTCCTGTTTCCTTTTTAACCCTTCCTTAAGCCTGTAGGGAAACAGCATTAACCCTATAGTGGATTTACTTTCTATCATGGAGTGAGCACAACCTGGGCGAGACATACCGGCCGTCATAGATAACCCCGGTCACAGTCTCACATACCCCCCCCCTCAGTTCAAGCGTGCGGGGTTGAACTCCAGCCATCAAGCACGGGCCGCGGGACAAGGCATCGGCGTTGCCCTGCAACCTACCGGCCCGGTGTTCAACCGTAAACCGGAAGTTCTGCAGAGAAAGGAACCACCGGGTAACCCGGGCATTCCGTTCCTTGGCGGACCTCATCCAGACCAGTGGAGAGTGATCCGTCACCAAGCGAAACTGCCGTCCCAGCAGGTAATAGCGTAGGGACTCCAAGGCCCACTTGATCGCCAGGCACTCCTTCTCCACTACGCTATAATTCCGCTCGGGAGGGGTGAGCTTCCTACTCAAGAAGGTGACGGGGTGTTCCTCCCCCTGAACCACCTGAGACAGCACTGCCCCCAGGCCGACCTCCGAGGCGTCAGTCTGTACTATGAACTCCTTCCGGAAATCAGGGTTGACCAGAACGGGCTGTCCGCACAGGACCCCCTTCAGGGCCCGGAAGGAGTCCTCGGCCTGCGGAGTCCACCGCACCATGACGGACTTCTTGCCTTTGAGAAGGTCCGTCAAGGGGGCTGATAGTCCCGCAAAATCCTTTACAAACCTCCTGTAGTACCCCACGATACCCAGGAAGGCCCTAACCTGCTTCGTGGTCAGGGGTCTAGGCCACTTCTGGATCGCCTCAACCTTGTTAATTTGGGGCTTAATCACTCCTTGGCCTATCACGTAGCCCAAGTAGCGGGCTTCCGTGAGTCCCAATGCACATTTCTTGGGATTGGCTGTCAATCCGGCTGTTCGAAGCGCATCCACCACCGCTTGTACCTGTTCCAAGTGGGTCTGCCAATCGGAGCTGTAAATAATGATGTCATCCAGGTACGCTGATGCATACGCCTGGTGGGGTTCCAGCACTAAGTCCATCAACCTCTGGAACGTGGCCGGAGCGCCATGTAACCCAAAAGGCAAGACAACATAGTGGAAGAGACCCTCCGGCGTAACAAAAGCTGTTTTCTCCTTGGCGGACTCCGTTAGTGGCACCTGCCAGTACCCTTTGGTCAGGTCGAGCGTGGTAAAATATCGCGCCTGTCCCAGCCTATCAATCAGCTCATCCACCCGGGGCATGGGGTAGAGATCGAACTTGGATATTTCGTTCAATCTCCTAAAGTCATTGCAGAACCTTAAGGAGCCATCGGGTTTTGGTATTAGGACAATCGGACTAGCCCATTCACTCCGGGATTTTTCGATGACCCCCAGGCGTAACATTGTCTTTACTTCCTCCGATATGGCTTGTCGTCGAGCCTCCGGCACCCGGTATGACTTCAGGCGTACCTTCAGGTGGGGCTCGGTGACAATATCATGTCGTATCAGACTGGTCCTACCGGGCAGCTCGGAGAAGACATCGGGGTTCTGCTGAACCAACCGTCTGGCCTCTCGCCTCTGTTGCTTGGTGAGGGCTTCTCCAATCCTTACTTCCGGTTCGTCCTCTCCGGAGGTCGCTGGAGCCGGATGTGAACGACCCGAAGAGGAGGGAGGTGGGGAAAAAACAGCCATCAGGCTTTCCCGTTCCTGCCAAGGTTTTAATAGGTTGACATGGTATATTTGTTCAGGTTTCCGCCTACCGGGCTGCAATACTTTATAGTTAACCACCCCTACTCTTTCCTTTATCTCGTAGGGGCCTTGCCACTGAGCCAGGAATTTGCTCTCCGCCGTGGGGATCAATACCAACACCCGATCCCCGGGTTTAAAGGTCCGCACGGTGGCTTGTCTATTGTAGCGGCCGCTTTGCGCGGCCTGAGCCTCCTGTAAGTGCTCCTTCACAATTGGCATGACCGCGCTTATGCGGTTCTGCATACCCAAAATGTGTTCAATCACACTTTTATGGGGGGTGGGCTCTTGTTCCCATGTTTCCTTTGCCAGGTCCAACAATCCCCGGGGATGTCGCCCGTATAACAATTCAAAAGGCGAAAACCCCGTGGATGCCTGTGGCACCTCTCGTATGGCAAACATCAAATAGGGAAGCATCATATCCCAGTCTTTCCCGTCTTTTGAAATCACCCTTCTTAGCATGGTTTTCAGGGTTTTATTGAAACGCTCGACTAAACCGTCCGTTTGCGGATGATACACAGACGTACGCAACTGCTTGATCTGGAGTAGCCGGCATAGCTCTTTGGTCACTTTAGACATGAATGGGGTCCCCTGATCCGTAAGGATCTCCTTGGGCAATCCCACCCGGCAGAACACAGCAAACAACTCCCGAGCTATAAGCTTTGCTGCAGTATGTCTGAGAGGTATCGCCTCGGGATACCGGGTGGCATAGTCAACGATCACTAGGATGTGTTGGTGCCCTCGAGCGGACTTTACGAGGGGCCCCACCAGATCCATCCCTATCCGTTCAAAAGGGACTTCTATAATGGGTAACGGTACCAACGGACTGCGAAAATGGGTCAGGGGTGCAGTAAGCTGACACTCCGGGCAGGTTTCGCAGAACCGTTTTACCTCCCCAAAGACCCCGGGCCAATAGAACCTTTGCAATATTCGCTCCTGCGTTTTCTTGACCCCTAGGTGGCCACTCATCAGGTGTTTATGAGCCAAGTCGAGGACCCGCCGGCGATGCGGCTGGGGCACCACCAACTGTTCTACCCCTACGCCCCGTATTTCATCTACCCGGTAGAGTAAATCCTGCTTAAGAGCGAAATGGGGGTACCTTACCTGGGCACTGGGCAGCTGTGCCACCCCGTCAACTACTGTCACCCGACTCCGGGCATGTATTAACGTAGGGTCCTGGAGTTGGGCTGTCCCAAACGTATCCGGGGACGCCTCCAACTCCGGGATGGGCTCGACCGTCTCAGCCTCTCCTGCCAATACCTCTAGGGGTGACCTATCGGGTTCACACTCTGTCCCTATCATCGTGACCCCTACGGCAGGTGTCCCGGATTCAGGATTGTAGGGCTCAGGTCCCGGACCGACCAATATCTGAGGGGACTTAGGGGGTCCCCTCCATAAAGTCCAAAAATAGGGCAGATCCCTTCCTAGGATCACGTCATAAGGAAGAGTGTTAAGAAGTCCCACCTCATGTTGCACCTGACCGCAAGGTGCTGTGATGGTGACAATCCCCGTGGGATAGTCGTGGCGGTCCCCATGTATGCAAAGCACCCCCACAGTGCGTCCTGTGGCCTTTACTTTAGCTCTCAAGGTGGATCGCACAAGGGTCACTAAGCTTCCGGAATCCAACAATCCTGTAACCGGACATCCATTCACCTGTATTTGGCACAAGTGGGGCTCTGTCTCTGGGGAGACCAGGTCAGCGGTACACACCACCTGAGCATACATTGAACCCCGCCGGGTAACCCCACAATCCATGGGCTCCGTGGTGAGTGGACACTGGGCTTCCATATGTCCCACCCGCTGGCACCGCCAACATCTAATAGGGAAGGAAACCCCCTTGACAAGTTGTCGTTTAGGGTACATGGCCTTCCGGACCTCAGGAACGGCGGGCGCGGCCTCAGCCAGGATGGTAGCGGACTCCTGTACCGGTGTCGGCGGTGGGTCCTTGGCCCTAGGCTTGGAGGGGCCGGACCGACGGGCGGTACGCAAAGTCTCAGTGTCCCGTATCAAGTCCTGCGTAGCCACATGCCGCTCTACCAGGGACACTAATTGGTCCAGGGTACTCGGGTCACCCTGTCCTACCCACCGTTGAACGGTGACGGGTAAAGTGCGCACAAAACGATCCACTACTACCCTTTCCACCATTTGCGCCGGGCTCAGAGTGTCAGGCTGCAACCACTTTTTTACAAGATGTAATAAGTCATAGGCCTGGGAGCGTACGGGTTTGGCTTCCTCATAGAACCACTGATTTACCCGCTGAGCCCGTACATAGGTATTCACCCCCAACCGAGCCAGTATTTCGGCTTTCAGGGTCACATAGTCAATGGCGTCCTCGGTACCGAGGTCCAGGTACGCTTTTTGGGGTTCCCCCGTCAGATAGGGCGACAATACCTCAGCCCACTGGGGGGTCGGCAGCTTTTCCCGCTCGGCCACCCGCTCAAACACCGCCAGGAACGCTTCCACATCATCACCCGGGGTCATCTTTTGCAACGCTTGTCTCACCGCTTTCCGGACGCTGCCGTCGTCACCCGGTCCCGGGGTTGTTGCTGCCGGTCCGGCACGGATCGACTTGGCCAGGAGAACCATCTGTTCTTGGTGCCTTTTTTCCTGCAATTGTAAGGCTTGCTGCTGACGTGCATTGGCCTGCTCCATCTGTTCTTGGTGCCTTTTGTCCTGCACTTGCAAGGATTGCTGCTGACGTGCATTGGCCTGCTCCATCTGTTCTTGGTGCATTTTGACCTGCACTTGCAAGGATTGCTGCTGACGTGCATTGGCCTGATCCAACTGTTCTTGGAGTTTTTTTTCCTGCACTTGCAAGGATTGGAGCAGGTGTGCATTGGTCTGTTGCTGCTGTGCATTAGCCTGTTGCTGCTGTGCATTAGCCTGAGCCAAATGCTTTAGTATGTCCTCCATGGCGTCGCCGGGTTTGGGCTGTAGTATAGCCGCTCGAATCCAGGACATGCGCAGCTGGGTCACCAGGGATGGATGCTACACCTCACCGGCTGTCATGCCCGCCGATTCTCCACCATATGTGAGGTAGCGCGGTCGGCTGCGCAGCAGAAGACACGGGATCCAGGCATCAAGGTTCACAGCACACGGTGTTTAATGTCCAAACAAAAAGTCCATAACAAAATACATGTGCCTCTCCAGCAGAGGGCTCAGGAAGTTCTGGTCACTTCCCCCACACCCGGCACACCTGCCCTCGTTCCTGTTTCCTTTTTAACCCTTCCTTAAGCCTGTAGGGAAACAGCATTAACCCTATAGTGGATTTACTTTCTATCATGGAGTGAGCACAACCTGGGCGAGACATACCGGCCGTCATAGATAACCCCGGTCACAGTCTCACACCCTCCTAATGGTGAAATGCAGCAAGGAAGTCCCTGAGCTTAGCTACACAGACGCTGTTATCTGTAGCTGTTAAAAACAGTTTCCACGGACCTGACTGTCACCTATGGCTCTGAGACAGCTGTAATTAGCCCTTAAAAGGGCTGAAATAAAATGTTGTCCCTAATCTGTAGAACGCTGTGTGTATAGCGTACACAGCAGGATCGGCGACAGGAGCTGCATGAGAGTTGACTGACACCCAGACACAGAAGGCAGATAATGCCATGCTGGAACAAAATGTCCGTTTTTATAATGCAAGGACATGTGGCATTGACAGCCTATGACACATGCCCTTGCTTCTCAGGCAAAAAGTCCACTTAGCTGTGTGTGTCTGGGATTGGCTGACATGCTGGCCCGCCCCACTACACGTGCGCTTAGGGAAGGAAAAAAAGAAAAAAAAACAATGGCGATCTCCATTATCCCCGCAGTGATCTGAACGCGCAGTCCCCGCACACTATACGCTGAAATTTCATAATAGTGTGAGTCACAGAGTGACTTACACTATTACAGTGAAAAGCCAGCTAGTAATTAGCTTGGCTTTTTGCTGATAGAACCGTTCTCGAACGTAACTCGAGCTAATGAACTTTTAGCAAAAAGCTCGAGTTCTAGTTCAATCTAGTACACCCCCCAAAATCACTCGAACCGCGAACTGGAGAACCACAAACCACGAACCGCGCTCAACTCTAGTCCTAAGGTCCACTCCGCAATCAGTTGATTCGACTCGGCCCTGTCGGTTCAGGGCTTTGTGCTGGGTCTGAGTACCCTGCCTTGTGCTCCGGTATCCAGTTGGCTCCCTGGTTCAGTTCCGGCGGGCCACTACCCTGTCCCGGTGCCTTACGGTTCCACCGGTCGTCTTCCCGGTCTCCTGCAGGTGGCCACCACCGTCTGCCTCCTTGCCAATGGTGACTGGGCCCCGACCCAGCCACCTGGTAGTCTCTTGGCAGTCTGGACACAGAACTGCTCGTGAACTTGACTGCTCAACACTTGCACTTGAACTAGACTCCTCTAGACTCCGCTAGACTCTGCTAGACTCTGTGTTTTCCCGCCTCCAGGCCTGTGAACTCCTCAGTGGGCGGAGCCAACTGCCTGGCTCCACCCCCCTAGTTTGGACATCAAACCTGGAGGGTGGTGACAAGGTTTTTAGTTTGACTGATGTCACCTAACCGGGAGGGGGTGTGGTGTTGTGTGTGACTACCTGGAACGACCCGACTAGTCCAGGGCGTCACAGAAACACCTTACAAGTGGCCCCATTTTGGAAAATTACACCCCTCATGTAATTTATTTAGAGGTGTGATGAGCACCTTGAACCCACAGGTACTTCACAGACATTTATAATGTTGAGCTGTGAAAAAGCATTCATACAAGTGCATCTCAATAACTTATAATATCATCAAAAAGTTAATTTATTTCAGTAATTCAATACAAAAATTATATTATATTACACACAGATCTATTTCAATTGTTTATTTCTGTTAATGTTGATAATTATGGCTTACAGCCAATGAAAACACAAAAGTCATTATCTCAGAAAATTAGAATATTATATTAGACCAACTGTTAAAAGGATTTTAAACTCAGAAATGTTGGCGCCTACTGAAAAATATGTACAGTAAATGCACTCAATGCTTGGTCAGGGCTCCTTTTGCATGAATTACTGCATCAATGTGGCATGTCACGGAGGCGATCACCCTGTGGCACTGCTGAGGTGTTATGGAAGCACAGGTTGCATTGATAGCAGCCTTCAGCTCATCTGCATTGTTGGGTCTGGTGTCTCTCATCTCCCTCTTGACAATACCTCTATGGGGTTTAGGTCAGCCGAGTTTGCTAGCCAGCCAAGCAGAGTGATACTGTGGTTATTAAACCTGGTTTTGGCACTTTTGGCAGTGTGGATGTGAAGCCCGGTCATCCTAGGGACATTGATCCACCTTCAGGGACGCCACAGGGTCTTCTTTAGTATATAGCAAGGCAATAGGTATGTTGGTTTTGTGTATAATATCGTGACGCCACTCACGGTTTGCGGTCAGGGTTATGGGTGACTGCCACTCACGGTTTAACGAGATTCTGGGGCTGATGGGGTCTGCAGTCGGATGGTGTGGCCTCCCATGAGTGAGGCTGGCCCCAGGGGCTCGGGTGTGTAGAACAGCAGGTCCCAGAATAATTCAATCTCAGTCAAGATAGTCTTTCAACTTATCTTTACTCACTTTCTGATGTTATCGTGAGGTAACCCGGGTGATGCTTCAATAAACCAGGTGAAACCAGGTATCCTTTAGCCCGGTCTGAGGGTAACCATTAACTCACCTTCCGAGCACTTCCTTGTTCGGATAACCCCTTACTTTAAGTACCGTGGGGTCTATCCAGGGAGTCGCTACTGCCTTTTCTCACCTATGTTTGGCCCATTGTCGGCAGCGTGGACCAGGTGAGATGGCTTCAAGCTATGTCTCCTATGGGTCCCTGCGCTGCTGCTGAGGCTCGGACCTGTGAGGTTGGTGAGGGACTTGTAGTTCCCCTCACCAGCAGATTTAGCAGGTACTTAAACTTGAGCCTGCTCTGGGAACCTGTATCCCGTACGTGCCTAGTCACCAGGAGTCCCCATACTCAACCGACTCTCTCTCTGTCTTTCTGACTGTCTGGAAACCGTTCTCCCCCGCTAACGGCTACTCCACGCGCAGGGTTTGACTAGTGGCCACGCGCGTCTCCTAGCAACTCCCGCGCTCACCACTACCAGACTGGCTCGCTCCACTTCCTTTCCTGACAGCCTCTGCATTTTGCTCTCAGCCCCTCCGCTACACCCCTTGATGGGATATGGAGGCAAGTTCCCTCTTGAGACTTCCCAAGGGTCCCCTCTCAAGGTGTGGGAGACCTAGTTGGTACGTGTCTGTGCGTACACACCCCATTCCGGCCTTTAGGATTACCTGGGAGCATTGCCCCAGCATGGGTGCAGTACTCAGTGGTGCCTGACCAGGTCAGGGGCACCACATGGACTAGTGCTAGTCCAGCTGGAAAATGACATTTCCATTTCCAAAAAGCTTGTCAGCAGAGGGAAGCATGAAATGCTCTACAATTTCCTGGGAGATGCCTGCGCTGACTTTTGTCTTGATAAAGCACAGTGGATGTACACTAGCAAAAGACATGGCTTCCCAAACCATCACTGATCATGGAAACTTCACATTTGACTTCAAGCAGCTTGGATTGTGTGCCTCTCCATTCTTCCTTTAGACTATGGGACACAACAGGTGTGTCACAGATATTTATACCATTTGGGTGAAGAAAAAATAAATACATGTTTAACACCAAAAATTTATTTTAGCCTCAGATTTAAAATTTTCAAATGGAAAAAATGGTAACAATAGCATCAAAATGTATTACGCTCTTTCTGCTGAGCATGGCAATACCCCATATGTGGCTATGCAGTACTGGTTAGCCACATGGCGAGACTTGTGAGGGAGGGAATGAGTGTTATTTGACTCTAGAAGCACATCTTTTTTCTAGAGTGTTTGTGGACTTCATATATAGAACACCTTAGTGTCTAAAAGGCAGAATCCTCCCTCAAGTATCCCCGTTTTGTAAATGACCCCAATCAAATGTCTATATTTTACAGGACCTACAGTCAAATATGGGGGTGGTTGAAAGATATGTTGAGGTTGTTTTGCTGCCTCTTGCACTGAGTGTCTTTATTGTGTGCAAGACATCATGAAATCTGAAGATTACCAAAGAATTATGAGTCGCAATGTAATGCCCAGTGTGAGAAAGCTGTGTGTCCTAGGTCATGGTTCTTCCTGCAGGGCAATGACCCCAAACATCCTTCAATAACCACCCAAAGGTGGATGGAAACAAAGCACTGGAGAGTTCTGAAGTGGCAGCAATGAGTCCGGATCTAAATCCGATTGAACACCTGCAGAGAGATCTTAAGATAGGTGTTGGGAAAAGACAGCCTTCAAATATGAGAGACCTGGAGCAATTTTCCAAAGAAGAGTGGTCCAAAATTTTACTTTACAGGTGTAAAGCCCACTTTACACGCTGCGATATCGTTACTGATATTGCTAGCGAGCGTACCCGCCCCCGTCGGTTGTGCGTCACGGGCAAATCGCTGCTCGTGGTGCACACCATTGTTAACACTCGTCACACGAACTTACCTTCCCTGCCATGTCGCTGTGGCCAGCGAACCACCTCCTTTCTAAGAGGGCGGTTCGTGCGGCATCACACGGCAGCCGTCCAATAGAAGCGGAGGGGCGGAGATGAGCGGGCGAAATATCCCGCCCACCTCCTTCCTTCCTCATTTCGTGCGGCCGCAGGTACGATGTAGTCCCTCATTCCTGGGGTGTCACACATAGCGATGTGTGCTGCCGCAGGAACGACGAACAACATCGTACATGCAGCAGCAACGATATTTGGGAAAGGAACGACACTTCAACGATCAACAATAAGGTGAGTAATTTTGATCGTTAGCGGTCGTTCGTGTATTTCACATGCAACGACATCGCTAACGAGGCCAGATGTGCGTCACGAATTCCGTGACCCCAACGACATCTTATTAGTGATGTCATTGCATGTAAAGCGGCCTTAAGAAGCTTGTTGATAGCTAAAGGAATTTTTTTTCTATTTCAAAGGGTGTGCAATCAAATATTAAGTTGAGGGTGCAGCAATTTTGTATGGTCCATTATCGGAGTTTTGTGTGAAATTATGTCCAATTTGTTTTTTTTGTTTTTTTCATTTTTTTGTGTTGTACCAATACACACAGAAAATAAACATGTGTATAACAAAACGTGTTATTCCGATAACTTTCTGGGAGAAATACTTCATCTTCTGGAACAATTTCAAAACTTTTGGTAATAACTGTATAAGGAGGCTGGATGTAGCAATCCTTATTCTGTACAACAGTTTAGTCATCTTTACCACAAGAAATAGGGAAGCACACCAAAAGCTGTGTGAGCCAGTCACCTGTATTTGCATATACACAGATATTAAAGGGAAGCTGTCAACAATTTATTGTCAACAAAAAGCATGATGTAGAGACAAAGACCCTGATTCCAGTAATGTGTCACTTACTGGGCTGCTTGCTGTAGTTTTGATAAATTCACTGCTTTATCACCAGAGGTTTAGCGAACCTGTTGCTATATTCGTGAGCTCTGTATAACCCTACCCCCACCACTGATTGGTACAATCTGACCATGCACAGTGTACATAGAAAGCTGCCAATCAGTGGTGTGGACATGGGCTCAGCATTCAGAGAACTTCTAGATCTTCAGCAGATAAATATATTGCGCTTTTCAAAACTGCACTTTGCAACTCAGTAAGAGACATATTGCTGGAATCGGGATCTTTGCCACAACATCATGCTGCTCTCAGATGCGGTAACAAGAACCTGGTGGAAAGTTTCCTTTAAGTGCATTAGGATGCTACAAGTGCGGTGGATATTTTTGAATTTATGGATAAAGTTCTGAAGAGAAATGGTGATAAAAGGGAAACAGTTGATTTACAAACTATGATTTTTGAGGTGCAGGTGACCTGAACATACAAGTGATGCAATGTAAGTAGTGAAAGCAAAGATATGAGTTAAACATAATTCCAAGATAGGAAGTGCTCTCCCTTTGAGTTATGATTGTACTGTGGTGCCCCTGAGGCTTCAGTTGCCACAGGGTATTGCATCACACTTAAGGTGCAGCACTCTTCCCGGGTGAGGAAGAGGTTAACTGCTGTTGGTCATCACTTGCACAAGACACACTTTAGGTGTTTTCCCACTGGAACTAGGCTAGAGATGGTGAGCCATGTCCCTGTGTATGGCCCACATTGTGCTTTTTGATACTCCAGTAACGTTGCAGCTCTGATATATGGTCAAACTGGTGGCAAATGACATCTTTGTAGCTTCATGCTTGATTTTCCTTAATTCATGGGCAGTTATTTTGCGCCTTTTTTGCTCAACACGCTTCTTGCGACCCTGTTGGCTATTTTCCATGAAATGCTTGATTGTTCGGTGATCACGCTTCAAATGTTTGGCAATTTCAAGACTGGTGCATCCCTCTGCAAGACATCTCACAATTTTGGACTTTTCAGAGCCCGTCAAATCTCTCTTCTGACCCATTTTGCCAATGAAAAGGAAGTTGCCTAATAATTAAGCACACCTTATATAGAGTGCTGATGTCATTATGTGACGTCCTGGACTAGCCAGGTTGTCAAAGGTAGGCCCTTATACAAACACTCCCCCGCCCTTAAAAAGGTTACAGCAGCCAAACTACAAAAACCCTTGTCACCTCCCTCCGGGTTTGATGTTCACACCAGGGGGGGCGGAGCCCGGCAGTTGGCTCCGCCCACCGAGGAGTTCACAGGCCCGGAGGCGGGAAAAACAGTAGTCTAGTCTAGTCTAGTCTCGTCTTGACAGTGAAGTGGAGTGGAGTGAAGTTCAAGGGCAGACCTGTGTCCAGGTCTGCCATAGTCTACACAGGTGTCTGGGTTGGAGCCCATTCACCTCTGGCAAGGAGGCAGACGGTGGTGGCCACCTGCAGGCGCTGGGATTACAGCCGGTGGAATCGTAGGGACCGGGGACGGGCGGTGGCCCGCCGGTACCGAACCGGGTAACTGATTGGAAACCGGAGCACCAGGAGGGGTACTCAGACCCAGTACGAGGCCCAGAATCTACCAGGCTGAGTCAAATCAACTGATTGAGGATTGGACTTAAGGACCTATCCCACCTAAGACCCGACTGAAGACAACAGCCCAATGATTAGGGTAACTCCACCGCCCAGGCATAGAGACCTGAGAGGCCAGCGTCTGCGGGCAAAGAGGGCTTTCCTGGCACATACCAAGCCGGGGAGCGGACTACCGTTGCTTAGGCATAATAGTTGACGTTTTCTACATAAGTAAGGTGCAGGAGAAAGGCGGAAACCACCAACCTGATAAGGGGAAAACTGCAGCCGGCTGCGGGCACCATTCACCATCTTGTTTGGTTTACCAGAGACTCCAGCGTATTTGTAATAGTGAGTACAACAGTGCCTTCGGGCCGCACACCGCGCCACACCGACACCCCAGCACGCATCCATTCCCCCGCCTCAGCACCTCCCTCGGATCCCCGGAACCATCATCCCCCTACCCACGGAGGGGTCAACACCAAGCTGCACAACACCATCCCCGGAAGCCTAGTCAACGGCAGTGGTGGTGTCCATCCATTCACCACAACCCGTGGGTGGCGTCACAAACTCAAATCCCCCCCTACAAATAACCGCGGCTTCGGCCATGGACCTCCCCACCGAAGCCCCTATGTGTAGCGCCAACCCCCTTTCAGAGCGACGTGACCCCCAGGTCCGTGAGGAGCTCAAGCCACCTACCGACGAGCACGGATCTGAGCGGCTCGGCAGCCGGCTGAGCCCCGGGGCCGTACAATTACACCACACTCCTCCTCATTACAGAGATGCACATCACCTAAATTACTTAATTGGTAGTTGGCTCTCAAGCCTATACAGCTTGGAGTAGGACAGCATGTATAAAAATTATCATGTGATCAAAATACTCATTTGCCTAATAATTCTGCACACAGTGTAGTAGGTTTACCTGCAGTCCTATGTAACACCATAGATAACAGTTATATATCTGAGTACAGATAATGTAGCACATGTGACCCGCAATCCTATGTAACACCACAGAATACACAGTGATAATTCTGTGAGTATAGATAATATACTATATGTCCCTGCAGTCCTATATAACATCAGACAACACAGTGATAACGCTGAGTACAGATAATGTAGATATCCCCTGCAGTCCTATATAACATCACAAATACAGTGATAATGCTTTTAGAACTGCAGATGACATCTACTACATAATCTAATCCGGCTAGGCACACCGAAGTCAAACACAAAATCCTTGTTGCCTTCCTCCAGGGGCTGATGTTCACACCAGGGGGTGGGCCAGGCGGTTGGTCCCGCCCACCGAGGAGTTCACAGTCCTGGAGGCGGGAAAAGAGTTCAGTTTTGAGGGAGAGTTCAGTTGTAGAGGAGTGAAGAGAGGAGTGAAGTGTGTGGCAGTAGAGGAGACTGAAGGCGTCCGGGTGTGTGGCCCGGACAGAACAGCAAGGTTGGCAGACGGTGGTGACCGTCTGCAGGAGAGGCTAATTAGAGCAAACCGTAAGGACCGTGGACGGGCGGTGGCCCGGCGGTACCGGATCGGGGAGCAAAAAGAAGCCAGCACCATCCGGCAGGGCTTACGGACCCCGACCATGCTAGGAGTGGCCGTTAAACTGGTCAAATCCATTAGCGAAGGGAACCTCCGGGGTTTCCCAGCAGTCAAGACCCGATTGAAGGCAACAGCTCACACCGTAAAGGGAAACACAGTCACCGCCAAGGCTACAGTTCCCAGGGCCAGAGCCTGCGGGCAAAAGGGGCTCCCTCAGCCTCCATCCAAGCTGGGGAGCGGGTTACCAATGGGAACTCATTGGAACCGTAAACACAACACAGGTGCAGGGAAAGGCAGTCACCATCAACCTACCGGGAGAACTACCGCAGCTGTCTGTGGGACCCGTCCATTTAGCCGTTTGTTTTACCGGAGACTTTGCATTCATAATTGGCTGAGTGAGTACCTCCGTGCCGTGCGGCACAGCACTGCCCCCGCGACCCTGCACCTCACCAGGCCCTGTAACCCGCCTGCCATCCATCCCTACCCCTCACCGGGCCCCGGGACAACCAACCCCCATACTCACGGAGGGGAGAAACAACATCCAAGCTGCTCCCTGTCACCGCTCCCGGGATCCCCATCCAGAGCAGCGGTGGTGTCACAACCTCACCACAACCGTGGGTGGCGTCACGGACAATATCCCTAAACCAAACCACCCCCCTTTCACTCACGGGCGAGGAACGCCGCTCGAGTCCCCGGGATCCGGCCCACCGCTCGAGCCACCACCGAGCAGCAGCAGCAGAGCAGCCGGACCCGAGCAGTGGGTGAGCGCAGCGTCCCCTCCTCCGCCCGCGACAGTAGGAACTGGAACCCCGGTCGCAGGGGATGGTGTCAAGGGGCACGAGTCTGCCGAGGAGGGAAGCCGGCGACCTTGAGCCATCTCCGGGCAGAGGCTAGGGCACGACGGGGTATGTGGACCCTAGGCCAGGAAGTAGCTGGTAATTTACCCGACGAGGGTGAAGGCTTCAAGATTCATCCTCCACCAGCTCCAAAATCGGGGTACTAGCACAATGAGGGGGATAGGACTTTCCCAATACATAGTCCAGAAAATCCCAACCGTGAACCCTGAGAGCAAGCTCACTCCATTAGCCATATCGGTGAGCGGGACCTGACTAGTTCTACACTACAGGGTCCAAATAGTGAAGAAAGTGCCATGGAAAAGGTCACAGACTAACAAGCAACACCAAGGGGCAAGGATCTACGCGTGCTCCCTTTCTGCTGCAGTGAGGCTCAGAATTCTGGTTTACAAGTTGTCAGTGTCAGTATTCTTGGACTGAGTGAGTACGCAGAAACCCTTTCCTCCCCAACAGCATCCCACAACCACCATCACCCGGGCCCCGGGGCAAACCCCCTATCCACCGAGGGATTAAACACCTTGCTACCATACCACCACCACCGGGCACTCCCAACAGCAGCGGTGGTACTTCATCTTACCATGCACCATGGGTGGTGTCACGAACTGTCAAAACAATCCCCTGTACATAGCCCCCCTGTTACGGGGGGACCGGCGGATTAAGACCAAGGGGTATATATCCCAATCGCCAGTCGGGGCCCACTGTGCTCCAGATGGCAATGGAGCTGCTGGCACCCTGTGAGTTAGGCAGAGACTATAGAGCTGGACGGCTCTGAGATAACCCAGGGAACCAGTCACTTGTGTAGGGCACAAGTGTCAGACCGGACGACAACCCAGTTAGCGTTTCGGTGGAGCGGACGCTACTCCGACCACGTGTGTAGCGAACACGTCAGGCCGGATGGTAACCAGTTAGCGTTGACCGAGAAGACCGCTGTGACAGCGCCCTGTTGGCCATGTGTGGAAGACACGTCAGGCCGAGCGGTCCTCCGATTAGTGTTTCTGGCCACCATTCAACTGGCCACGTGTGTAAAGGACACATCAGACCAGGTAGTCACACCAGTAACATTTGACTGGGAAGCCGAGGAGGATAATAGGGTTCACACACCCAATCCAGGAACACCCTGTTAACTTCACAGGGGTTCTGGGGTGCGCTGTCCGTGCGCGTAGAGGGCACAACCGGACAGGTGGCGCAGCAGGTAAACTGTCCGTGTGCGTAGAGGGCACTCTCGGACAGGTGACGCAACAGGTATTCTGTCCGTGTGCGTAGGAGGCACAACTGAACAGGTGACGCAGCAGCCGCAGCTCAGTTAACGCCACTGGACTGCTCTAGCACAACAGGAATGGTAGCAAGGAAGCACGGCGCCTGACCCTCATGTGCTGAGCCACGAATCTTGGCGTGACAGGCACCGTTCGCCTAGCCCTACCTACCGCTTCCAACAAGGCTTATGCCACCAAGAACTCTAAATGAAGACTGCGCACCTCCATGTTGTCTCCACCCCTTTTATAACCTGGGTCCGCCCCAAACCCAGGGTGGAACCACCAAGGTCCAATAGCAGAGTGCCATGTCATCAGTGACGTCACATGCGACCTATCCGGAACCGCAACGTCATTGATGACCTCATGGCAGCCACGCCCCAAACACTTCACCAGTCATCGTCTGCCGACCAATGGTGAGGTGCCAGATCATAGGGGCGGGCCTCTGCGAACCAGTCCGGAGTTGCCACGTCATCAGGACACCTAACAACCTCTGCCCTATCAGGGCCTGCCACCTCACGGACATGCTCAGTGAGGTCCTTACTGGACCTAGCCTGAGCAACAGGCTCAGAAAGCAGATTATCAGTTTGAGCATGCTCAGTAGGCACATCCCAGAACTTAGACACAGCACGAAGTCCAAGTACCTGTGCAAAGAGGCTGTTAGGGTTAATTGTGGGAGCATGCTCAGTAGCCTGAACTGAGGACTTAGCCTCAGAAATAACACAATCAGGCTGAGCATGCTCACTAGGCAAAACACCAGGCTTAGACCCTGGCTGGGGTAAATCGGCGCACGCATGCGCACTAGCCGCCTCTCCACACTTAGATGTGGTGGAAGGAGCAGCCAACTGGACGACCCGAGGCACGGCCAAGAACGGCAGCCGGCGCCTGGGCGCAACAGGAACCGCAGCAGGCTGCTTGCGGCGCCGGTTCGCAACACCTCCTTTATTCAGTGGCCGCACAACCCCCGGGTCCGGAGACCCCTCGAACCACCGCGGATCCGGATCTGAGCAGCCTGGCTGCTGGCACAGGGGCAGCACAGAATGCATTGAGGAAGTGCAATAGAAAGCATCAATGCTTTCCACCGCAGGTCCTCCATGCATTCCACTACAGGTCCTCGTGCTCCACTACACTGTCTCAGTTTCCGGAAGCAGTACCTGTTGTATGTGTGTGTAGGTGTGCGATGCACTGCAGGTCTTCCCTTTCGGTATCTGATGAGTATGATTGCGGGGTCTTCTGTCTTCTTTCTTTTCTCTTTTGGGGGGTGTCTGTTTCTATAATGAAGTGTCGTGCTGTATTCTTTCACTTTTTTAGCTGCATGGACACTTCATTATTGAACCACGACTAGGGCTTGTTTTCGGCATAGGGCATATATTTTAGAAAAATTCCTGCTAGGGCTTATTTTGGAGAAGCATAGTACTACATCAGCTGTACTCAGAAAGTGATCACTATGTTATCTGTGGTGTTACATAGGAGTGCATGAAACATGTACATTATTTGCAATCAGAGAGTTATCACTGTGTTATCTGTGGTGTTACATGGGATTGTAGTTGTGATTTACAACATTATCTAACCTCAGAGAGTGATCAATGTGTTTTCTGCACTGTTACATAGGACTGCAAGTAACAACTATTACATTATCTGCATCCAGATAGTAGTCACTGTGGTATCTATGGTGTTTCATAGAACTGCTTGGAACATCTGCATGATCTGTACTCAGAGAGTTATCACTATGTTCTCTCTTGTGTTATATATGACTGCAAGTCACATGTACATTATCTGTCCCAAACACGTGATCTATTCTGACACTAGGAATGCAACTGCTTAGAAATGTTGGTCTCAAATTAAGCAAGTACTGAGTCTATAAGTAGAAAATAAGATTATAAACTCAACTGATTAAATATAGATATTGATTACATGAAAGTATAAAATGTTCTCTATTTTCAGGGTGCGAAAAGCATTCAATTTTCCTATCCCACCAGTTGAAATACTTTACTCTTAACTTTCCTTGCCTTGACATTACTGGATCTATATCTTTTTAATCAAATCTGAGAAATAAAGTCACAATCTTAATTCTCCCAGAAACATGATGTGTATGACACTAGTGCCATAGAAAACACTCGCTCACATAGAAAGTTTTATTTCCTTGATATTCGTATCAAACAGTGAATGCTCTAAAAATCTTTGGAACATTTAGGCTGTTATCGAGAAGCACTAGAAATAAAGTGTAATCCAGGATTTAAATTGTTCAATAAAATTCAAAGCTTTCTCTGTAATAAGCAGTCATGGTCTGCCTAGAAATTACAAAGGAACCTCTAATTGAGATTTTGCAGAGTTGGAATTTCTGGCACTTGTCACCTCTCAGTCATTTGTTTAAATAGGCAGAAGAAGAAAAAACACTTAGCCAAGCAATTAGTCTGCATTTTAATTGACTGGAGAAATCTGATTTCTAATGAGAACAGGACATTATAAATGGTATTTGGAAATCTTATTCTTGTGATATGCCTAATCTTTTTACCATGCTTTCTCGTCTTATTTTGTACACAAATGGCATTCTTAGTTTTTGTAAAATGTATTTCTTTTTAATAAGAAATGTAATATACAATGTTTTTCCAAAAATAAGCACTCTCTCCCCAAAAATAAGCCCTAGAGGGAATTTTCAGCATTTTCGGTGTAAGACTTAATAAACCCTACACTAAAAATAAGCCCTAGTCGTAGTTCAATAATGAAGTGTTCATGCAACTAAAAAAGGTAAAGAATACTGCAGGACACTATAGAAAGCAAACACCCCCCAAAAAAAAGAGAAGTAAGAAAACAGAAGACCAGATGTTGAACAGGAGGACCTGCGGAGCAACACACACCCACATCAGATCGAACACCCACACACATCAGATCGCACACTCACACACATCAGATTGCACACCCACACACATCAGATCAAACTCACATACACACACATGTGCACAAACATCAGATTGCAACAAATCAGATCACACACACTCACATATCAGATCGCACACAAACTCACCAAATTGGCAGAAAATCCTGGGATGCAGTGTGGTGGAACGCATAGAGGACCTGCAGAGGAAGGCATCAATGTGTTCCACAGCTGAGTCCTCCATGCGATCCACCCAAGGTCCTCATGCTCCAATACACTCTATCCCAGATTCCCCTGCTGGCTGGAAGCAATCCTTATCTCCGGATGTGGTGATGTGTGTGTGTGTGTGTGTGTGTGTGTGTTTGTGTGTGCATGAGTGTGTGCGATCTGATGTACGTGAGTGTTGGGGCTAAAAGTAGGGGAGTACCGCGAAGAGCATACCTGTTGGTAGCGCACACCGAAGATCGCAGGAGAACTGGGAGCCACGCAGACAACCAGGGTCTGGTAAGTATGATTCTCCTAGGAAGGAGGATCTGCTTTTTTGGGGTGGGTAACCTTAAGCCTAACAGTGTTTCCACAAAAATAAGACCTAACTGAAAATAAGCCCTAGCGCTTTATTTGGGCCAAAAAAAAGGATAAGACAGCGTCTTATTTTTGGGAAAACACGGTACCATATTTTTCAGACTGTAAAATCCACTTTTTCCCCTCGAAATTTGGGAGCAAAATGGGTGGGGGGGGTATACTTATAGTCCAGGTCTGCCTGCCTCACAGTGGGGAGAGGCGAGGTGGCATTTGTGGTGATGGTGGAATGGGTCACAGGAGGCAGGAAAGGGGTCACCACTGCAGAAAGCTGGCAGCTGGGCCAAGCTATTAAAGAAGATTTATATTCACTGCTCCTCACTCCCATAATCCCACCCACCTCTCAGCACTGAAGCTGGTGCCGGGAGGTGGGCAGGATTATGGGCATGGAAAGCAGTAAATATTCATTTTCTTCATTAGCGTAACCTTATACCCATTCTTCCAGCTCCCACTCTTCCAATACCTATAACAGGTGTTGAGGAGGGCCATTGGATCAAATACTTAATTAACCTTGAGATGTAAGGGATTGTAGGAAAAATGTCGAATGAAATAATTTCATTTTACATAAGCCTTTTTAGATCATACACATGAAACAGATCTAAACTTGGCCGCCATTTCCTGTTCTCTACACCCTGCCCTGTTATGCAAGGAAGGTCCAGATGTAAGAAGAATCACCATATAAAGAAAAAGACCCACTGGCCAACCTAGAGGACCACCCCACTGATGTCCTAATGGAACAACCCCATTGATGACCTCATGGACAACCCTACTGACCGGCCCATGGATCAGCCCATGAACTAGCCTATTTACCGACCCACCGAACCACTGACCAATGAACACATCCAAGCATGCCCACTGTAGAGCTGACCATGCCCTTTTTCTTAGTTTATATAAGTCCATGATTCTGTTGGAATAAAGGTCTTGGTGCCATTCTCTGTTCAAGGAGAGACTTCACATCTGACTCTGTCTGATGTTAATTCTTTTACACATGTACTTGATCCACATCAATTAGGTCAGGAGCATGCAACTCGTGAACATTTCTAAGTGTTCACACTAACGCAGGAGCACTATGGAACGGACACTCTGTCTGTAAAAAACTTTCATACATCCATAACTTTTTTATTACAAATCAACTTTCCTTCCCCGACATCACTGAAACCTTGCTCACCCCCTGTGACACAGCCTTTCTAGCTGCACTTTCTTATGTTGGTTTCCATCTTTCCCACCCCACAGCAACAAGCAGTTCCTTAACTCCAATTTCACTGCCACCCTTCATCAATCTCCCTTCTTTTGTAATGCACTCTGTTCGCACTTACTTCCCCTCCAACCTCCAACTGGCTGTTGTTTTCTGCCCTCCAGGACTAGCTACCACCTTTTTTGACCACTTACCCACTTAGGTACTTCAATTCCTTTCTGCTGATATCACCACTATTATCATGGGTGACTTCTATATCCCCATTGACATTTCCAACTCAGGTGTCTCTAAGCTTCTAACACTCCTTGCTTGGGCCTCACTCAATGGTTATCGGCAGCCACTCTCAAAGATAGCCACAAATTGGACGTAATCTTCATCCGCTGTTGTTCCCCACCTATCCTCTCTAACTCATCACTCCACCTGTCTGACCATAACTTACTTACATTCTCTTCTCTCTCCTTTCCAAATGCACAATCCCCACCCCACAATCTTACACACCCTCACAGAAATCTCAAACACCTTGATTTACACTTACTCTTTGAGTCCCTTCTCCTTTTTTCAGACATAGGTTCTAAACACAATGCAGATGATGCTGCCACTTTATATAATACCACAATAGTTGCAGCTCTAAAATCAATTGCCCCTCTTATGCATACCAAAACTTGCATAATTAACAGGCAACCCTGACACGCCAGCCTGACTAAAGAAATCAGACAGGCTTCCAGGGTTGCTGAGCGAAGATGGAAGAGATCTCATTCCAACAAACACTTCATCCCATACAAACAGTCCCTCATCACTTTCAAGTTCAACCTCACTGTTACAAAGCAAACCTACTTCTCATCTCTTATATCCTCCCTGTCTCACAACCTTTAACAGTTATTCAACACATTCAATTCTCTCCTCTGTCCTCAGGCACCTCCTTCCTCTCCTATCATCTCAGCTGAAGACTTTGCCTCATTCTTCTAGCAGAAGACTAAGACCATACGACAAAGATTTGCTCTCAAGTTCCCACAGCCCCACCTCATAAATACTGAGCCCTCTTCCTCCAAAACCAACTTCTTCACCATTACAGAAGATAAACTTTCCTTTCTACTTTACAGATCACATCTCACAACCTGTGCATGTGACCTGATCTTGTCCCACCTCATCCCCAACCTCACCACAGTCTTAATCCCAATCTCATCCCAACCTTAACCCATCTCTTCAACTTATGACTAACAACTGGTGTCTTCCTCTAATGAATGAAAAATGTCTCTATCACACTTATCCTCAAAAAGCCCTTCCTTGACCTATTCTCTGTGTCTAGGTATAACCCCATATCACTTTTCCCATACACTTCAAAACTACTGGAACAGCACATCTATCTTGAACTGGTTTAACACCTCTCCTCCTACTCCCTCTTTGACCAGTTTTAATCTGGCTTCCGAACACATCATTCAACTGAAATTGCAATAACTAAAGTCACCATTGACCTATTAACTGTGAAATCCAAATGACACTACTGTATATACTGCTCTTGTTGGACCTCTTCTCTGCCTTCTACTCAGTGGATCATTCCCTCCTACTACAGACTTTCTTATTTTTTGGCATCAAAGATTTGGCACTATGTTGTATTTTTCATACCTAACCAACTGGACATTCAGTGACTTCCACTCATCTCGCTGCCCCCTAACTGTTCATGTCTTCCAAGGTTCAATTCTTGGACACCTCTTCTTTTCTATTTACACCTTTGGTCTGGGACAGCTCATTACAGAGTGCTAGTGCTTTCAGTGTCATCTCTATGCTGATGATATGCAGATCTCCCTCTCTGGATCGGATATCACCTCCTTATTAACCAGAATCACACAATGTATGTTTGCTATTTCATCCATTTTCTCTACTTAATTTCTAAATCTCATCGACACCTAAACAGAATTCATCATCTTTCCCCATCTCACTCAATCCCCCCACCAGACCTATCCATCATGGCCAATGGATGCTCTCTCTCCCCAGTCTGGGAAGTTCACTGCCTTGGGGTAACTCTTGACTCTGCTGTCTCCTTCAAGCCATATATCCAAGCCCTTTCCACCTCTATCCTACTCCAATTCAAAAATATTTCCTGGATCTGTAAATTCCTTAATCAAGATTCTGCAAAAAAAACCACTAGTGCATGCTCTCATCACCTCCTGTCTTGACTACTGCAACCTCCTGATCTGGGCTTCCCTTCTAACACTCTTGCACCCCTCCAATCTATACTAAACTCTGCTGCCCAACAAATCCACCTTTCCCCCTGCTATTCGCCAGATTCTCCACTCTGCCAATCCCTTCACTGGCTTCCCATTGCCCAAAGACTCCAGTTCAAAATTCTAACAAAGACATATAAAGCCATCCACAACTTATCTCCTTCATACACTGTGTGCAGAATTATTAATCAAATGAGTATTTTGATTACATGATAATTTTTATACATGTTGTCCTACTCCAAGTTGTATAGGGTTGAGAGCCAACTACCAATTAAGTAAATCAGGTGATGTGCATCTCTGTAATGAGGAGGGGTGTGGTGTAATGGCATCAACACCCTATATAAGGTGTGCTCAATTATTAGGCAACTTCCTTTCCTTTGGCAAAATGGGTCAGAAGAGAGATTTGACGGGCACTGAAGAGTCCAAAAGTGTGAGCCTTGCAGAGGGATGCAGCAGTCTCGAAATTGCCAAACTTTTGAAGTGTGATCACCGAACAATCAAGTGTTTCATGGCAAATAGCCAAAAGGGTCACAAGAAGTGTGTTGGGCAAAAAAGGCTTAAAATAACTGCCCATGAATTGAGGAAAATCAAGCGTAAAGCTGCCAAGATGCCATTTGCCACAAGTGTGGCCATATTTCAGAGCTGCAATGTTACTGGAGTATCAAAAAACACAATGTGGGCCATAGTCAGGGACATGGCCAAGGTAAGGAAGGCTGAGAAATGACCACCTTTGAACAAGAAACATAACATAAAACGTCAAGACTGGGCCAAGAAATATCTTAAGACTGATTTTTCAATGGTTTTATGGACTGATGAAATGAGTGACTCTTGATGGGCCAGATGGATGCACCAGAGGCTGGATCAGTAAAGGGCAGAGAGCGCCACTCCAACTCAGATGCCAGCAAGGTGGAAGTGGGGTACTGGTATGAACTTGTGGGACCTTTTCAGGCTGAGGATGGAGTGAAGCTCAACTCCCAGACCTACTGCCAGTTTCTGGAAAACAACTTCTTCAAGCAGTGGACAGGAAGAAGTCGGTATCGTTCAAAAGAAACATGATTTTCATGCAGGACAATTCTCCATCACATGCATCAAACTACTCCACAGCGTGGTTGGCCAGTAAAGGTCTAAAATATGAAAAAATAATGACATGGCCCCTTGTTCATCTGAACCCCATAGAGAACCTGTGGTTCCTCATAAAATGTGAGATCTACAGGGAGGGAAAACAGTACACCTCTTGGAACAATGTCTGGGAGGCTGTGGTGGCTGCTGCATGCAATATTGATCATAAACAGATCAAGCAACTGACACAATCTATGGATGGTAGATTGTTGAGTGCCATCAGAAAGAAAGGTGGCTATATTGGGCACAAATTTTTTGGGGTTTTGTTTTTGCATGTCAAATGTTTATTTCTAAATTTTGTGCAATTATATTGGTTTACCTGGTGAAAATAAACAAGTGAGATGGGAATATATTTGGTTTTTATTAAGTTGTCTAATAATTCTGCACAGTAATAGTTACCTGCACAAACAGATATCCTCTAGTGATGAGCGAGTACTAAAAAGCTCGGGTGCTCGAAGCTCGGGCCGAGCCTCCCAAGATACTCGTGTACTCGGCCCGAGCAACGAGCCCAATGTTATCCTATGGGAGACCCGAGTATTTTTGTGAAATGACCCCCCGGCAGCATGGAGAAACCCTAAAAATGTCACAAAAGTCTCAGAAGAGTGCTCAAATGACATGGCAACAGCATGGGGAAGACCCCTTGAAGCATTTATCACTGAAAAGTCACAGCTGTGAACAATTTTGTCCGCGTTTTACGCCATTTTTACGGACTCACCAGAAAACCTTCCAAAATGACCCCAAAATGATTTTTCATGGCGGAAATGTTAAGGGCACATACCCAATAGTGAGATAGAGCTGGTGTATGTTACTTTTTGAGATTAATACATGAAAGATTTTACGTGAAAACATTGTGTGGCACTCCGATGTCCCTGAGAAGAGACGTACATGAAGGGCTCTTGAGTCTAATGTGCCCATTTTGAGGAAGTGAGTCTTTGTAGTATTTTCTTTTGCCAGGGCAGTCCAAAATTGTGAGGTTCACCAATGCCCCTGCATACAGACGTACATGAGGGCCTGTAAACCTGAAGTGCCCATTGTAAGGAAGTGGGTCTATTGTAGTATAGCCCTTAGGCAGGGCAGCCAAAAATTGGGAGGCTCCACATTGTCCCTGGATAGAGACGTGCATGATGGCCTGTAAACCTGAAGTGCCCATTGTAAGGAAGTGGGTCTATTGTAGTATAGCCCTTAGGCAGGGCAGCCAAAAATTGGGAGGCTCCACATTGTCCCTGGATAGAGACGTGCATGATGGCCTGTAAACCTGAAGTGCCCATTGTAAGGAAGTGGGTCTATTGTAGTATAGCCCTTAGGCAGGGCAGCCAAAAATTGGGAGGCTCCACGTTGTCCCTGGATAGAGACGTGCATGAGGGCCTGTAAACCTGAAGTGCCCATTGGAAGGAAGTGGGTCTATTGTAGTATAGCCCTTAGGCAGGGCAGCCAAAAATTGGGAGGCTCCACGTTGTCCCTGGATAGAGACGTGCATGATGGCCTGTAAACCTGAAGTGCCCATTGTAAGGAAGTGGGTCTATTGTAGTATAGCCCTTAGGCAGGGCAGCCAAAAATTGGGAGGCTCCACGTTGTCCCTGGATAGAGACGTGCATGAGGGCCTGTAAACCTGAAGTGCCCATTGGAAGGAAGTGGGTCTATTGTAGTATAGCCCTTAGGCAGGGCAGCCAAAAATTGGGAGGCTCCACGTTGTCCCTGGATAGAGACCTGTTAGGTTCTTAGTGCCTCCGTGCTTGCATTTAAAAACCGCACGTGTGTGCCTGTTGGTGGCAGCTTTCCGCTGCATTTGTGTGAGTTTTGCAAAAACTTGGATATAACGCACAAGTCTAGTGAATACACATCAGCACAGCATTGCAAAATGCGCAAGGGCGTTGTCAACGAACAAGGAAGTGGACGTGATGGTGGTGCAGGCAGAGACCGAGGTTGTGTGCAAGCTCTAATTTCGCCACAACAAAGGGCCACATCTAGTCGCTCGCACGTCCTGTCCCAAATTCTTGGGGACCGCTGCAGTACACCGCTCTTGAACCAAGACCAGTGTCAACAGGTTGTTAGTTGGATAGCGGATAATGCTTCCAGTCAGATTGGCACCACCACAAACACTCTGTCTTCCACACGGTCAAGTGTCAGAAGCCGTGATACTGCACCGCACATTTCAGAACCTGATCCTCCTTCCTACCACCAGGCCGAGTACACGTCCACGGACATTACTGATCCCACACTTGGACACTCGGAAGAGCTGTTCGTTCACGTTTCCATTCACAAATTCTGGCCTCTCGCCAGCTCCTGTTGAAGTGGGCCATGACGAGATTGTATGTACAGATGCCCAAATATTTGAGCAGCCACGTTCTCACGAAGTTGGCAACGTGTCTCAACAAGGGGTGGACGATGATGAGACACAATTGTCAGGAAGTCAGGAGGAGGAGCAGGGTGCGGAAGAGGAAGACGACGTGGTGGATGATCCAGTAACTGACCCAACCTGGCAGGAGGATATGCAGAGCGAGGACAGCAGTGCACAGGGGGAGGGAGGCGTAGCATCCCAACAGGCAGTAAGAAGCAGAGTGGTGGCCCCAGGCAGACGTCAGGCAACTGTTCCCCGGAACAACACGACACAAGGTGCCTGTACAAATGTTAGGTCTTCCCGAGTCTGGCTGTAATACTATTGTATGTATTGAGGATTTCGATTGCGTTAGGGCAATGACAAACAGAGACGAGTTCTTGGTGCAAGACGTTTATAATATGCAACCAGCAAATATGTACATAATTGGAACAAAAACACAGTAGAACATAAATACAGGAAATACCTTCCAGGGACGGAGCGAAAGGGAATTCCCGGGACCGCGCACCGGACTCCCCCAGGGAGACCACCAAGAGCGAACCCCTATACAGGGACTGTCTGGCAATCACCCCAGAAGCCCTAAATGCGCAGCAGCCGGGACACAAAAGGGCAATAGGTAAGTCCAAAAATGTCCGTACGTGATGTGAGTCCAGAGTGGTATTAAACGGAAGGAACCGGGCAGAAGTGCCGACCAAAGACGGCAAACGGAGTCCGGGCACAGCTAGATGATACCAGATGAAGTCCAGAGTCGGTGTCGGTTGTTTTCCAAGAGGATCCGAATAACAATCAGGAACCAAAAGCTGCAGGGCAGGAGCACACAGGAAGCAGTATACTCAGGCACTGGACTAAGCTTTAGGGGCGGCTTTTAAACAGATGGACAGGAAGTAGGGCAACAGAACAGAAAACTCCATGTTAACAAAGGGCAAGCTCTTTCAAAAGAAAACTGGAAAACCCGGAACTCTGACACTGGCAGTTTTTTAAGTTGGCTCCAGATGATTCTAAAAAGGCCATTTGCAACACCTGCCATGCCAGCATCAGCAGGGGTACCAAAACTAGCAGCCTGACCACCACCAGCATGATCAGGCACATGTTAGCCAAGCACCCGACTTTGTGGGAAGTACAACAGAGTCCAGGAGCAGTGCTTGCTGATGTCACTGCTACGTCTTCGCTGGTTGTGCATGCGAGCCAATCCCCTGTCCATGCTGCCTGCGAACAAGCCTCCTCCACTCCTGCACCTGCAGTTGCCTACGCAGAAAGAACACCATCATCAAGCACGTCCTTGTCCCAGCGCAGCGTTCAGTTATCCATTCAGCAAACCTTTGAACGCAGGCGCAAATACACTGCCAACACCCCACATGCCACAGTTCTAAATGCTAACATTTCGCGACTGCTTGCGCTGGAAATGTTGCCTTTTAGGCTGGTTGAGACAGAAGCATTCCGCGACCTGATGGTGGCAGCTGTCCCACGTTACTCGGTCCACAGCCGCCACTATTTCTCCCGGTGTGCCGTCCCCGCATTGCATAACCACGTGTCACAAAACATCACACGTGCCCTGAACAACGCTGTTTCAGCCAAAGTCCACCTAACCACAGACACGTGGACAAGTGCATGTGGGCAAGGCCGCTACATCTCGTTGACGTCACACTGGGTTAATATTGTGCAAGCTGGGACCCAGTCTGAGCGAGGGACGGAACACGTCCTTCACACACCAAGTTTTGCAGGCCCTACCTCAGTCAGGGTTTCACACACACTCTACAGCTCTGGAATGTCATGCTCCTCAGCCTCCTCCTCCTCCTGCGCATCCTGATCCACTTTACCCTCCACACCAGTCCCAAGCTGGAAGTGTCGCGGGCGGAGGAGGGGACGGTGCGCTCTCCCACTGCTCGGGTCCGGCTGACGCTGCTCTACGGCTGCTGCTGCTCGTTGGCTCGAGCGATGGCCGGATCCCGGGGACTCGAGCGGCGCTACTCGCCCGTGAGTGAAAAGGGGGGGTTTGGGTTTTGGGGATATTGTCCGTGACGCCACCCACGGTTGTGGTGATTGTGTGGACACCACCGCTGCTCTGGACGGGGATCCCGGGAGCCTGTGACAGGGAGCAGCTTTGTTGTTATTTCTCCCCTCCGTGGGTAGGGGGGTTGGTTGTCCCGGGGCCTGGTGATGGGGTAGAGATGGATGACAGGCGGGTTGCGGGGCCTGATGAGGTGCAGGGTCGCAGGGGCAGCGCTGTGCCGCACGGCACGGAGGTACTCACTCAGCCCAATGATGATGACACAGTTCACGGTAAAACAAGTGGCTGGATGGACGGGTCACTCGGACGGCTGCGGTTGTTCCTCCCTGCAGGTTAGTGATGACTGTCTCTCCCTGCACCTAAGTTAAGTGTTGGTAGTGATGGTTTCCCAACGGTAACCCGCTCCCCGACCTGGATATGGGCCGGAGGAGCCCCTTTTGCCCACAGGCGCTGGCCCTGGGAGACGGTTGCCCTTGGCGGTGGCGGTGTCTCCCCTTCACGGTTGGACGGTTGCCTTCTATCTGGACTTGGCTGTTTGGAAACCCTGAGGTCCCCTTCACTAACGGATTTGGCAAATTCACGGCGACACCAAGCCTTGCCGGGATCCGAAAGTCCTCTGCCAATGGTGCTGGCTTCTCTTTGTATACCGGTCCGGTACGGCCGGGTCACCACCCGTCCACGGTCCTTACGGCAGACTCCAATCGGCCTCCACTGCAGACGGTCACCACATCCTGCCAACCTTGCTGTCCTGTCCGGGCCACACACCCGGACCAACTTCAGGCTCTTTGCTGTCACTTTTCTCCTCTCTACTACTTTTCTCCTTCCACTTCCTTAGCTTAACTCTCACTGCCTGTGTTTTCCCTCCTCCTCGGTGGGTGGAGACCAACCGCCTGGCTCCACACCCTGGTGTGGACAACAGCCCCTGGGGAAGGCAACAAGGATTTTGTGTTTTGACTATGATATGCCTGCAGGGAGTGTGGGGTGTTTAAGTGTTGTGCTCTGTGGCCCCTGGCTTGTCCAGGGCGACACAGAAGCACTGCAGCACTGCCTCGGCGAAGCGGCAACAGGCAGTGCTGAAGCTAATCTGCATAGGTGACAACAAACCCCACAATGCAGAAGAGGTGTGGACAGCTCTGAAACAGAAGGCAGATCACTGGCTCACAACTCTGAACCTAAAGCCAGGAAAGGTCGTGTGTGACAATGGCCGGAACCTGGTGGCGGCTTTGAGGCGAGGCCAGCTGACACATGTTCCATGCGTGGCCCATGTGCTCAACCTCGTGGTTCAGCGGTTTCTAAAGTCATACTCAGAGCTGTCTGATCTGCTGGTAAAAGTTCGCCGCCTGTCTGCACATTTTCGAAAGTCACCTACTGCTTCAGCCGGCCTTGCCGGCTTAAGACGCCGTTTGCATCTTCCGGCACACAGACTGGTGTGTGATGTCCCCACGCGTTGGAATTCAACTCTGCACAAGTTGGTCAGGATATGTGAGCAGAAGAGGGCAGTTGTTGAGTACCTGCATCACCTAAGCCGTCGGGAAATGGGTCAAACTCCACACATAACACCTGAGGAGTGGAGATGGATGTCCGACCTATGCACCATCCGCCAAAACTTTGAGGACTCCACCAAGATGGTGAGCGGCGATGACGACATTATTAGCGTCACCATACCGCTTCTCTGCCTTCTAAAATGGTCTCTGCTCAAAAAACAACCATGATGCATTGCAGGCGGAGCGCGATGAGTTTGAGCAAGAAACAGTAGTGGGTGTGGGTGATAACACACAGCCCAGCCTCGTCTCATCACAACGTGCAGTGGAGGACTATGACGAGGAGGAGGATGAAGACATGGAGCAACTCTCTGGCCAAATTGAGGATATGACATGCAGTCATATCCTCGGTTCAGCGTGGCTGGCCAGAGGACAGGGTAGATGATGAGGAGGAGGAGGACAGCATGTTCAGTCATCGTGTTGGTCAGGATACTGAAGTGATGGCTGTTAAGAGTCTGGCACACATGGCTGACTTTATGGTAAGCTGCCTGTCTCGTGACCCTCGCGTTAAGAACATCTTGGCCGACAATCATTACTGGTTGGTAACACTGTTAGACCCACGCTAAAAGGAGAACTTTATGTCTCTTATTCCCGAGGCGGAGAGGTCAGGCAAAATGCAGCAGTTCCAGAAGGCCATAGTCACGGAAGTAGGCAAAGCATTCCCCTCACAAAACGCTAGTGGCATAGGTCAGGAATCAGTGGACAACCAAGGCGTACAGCCGAGAGGGGCACAAGTCCAATCCGCCAGAGGTAGGGGAACAGTCTTTAAGATGTGAGACAGTTTTCTCAGCCCCTCACATACCACAGCCCCTGAGGTGAGGGGTAGTGCCACAAGAAATCCTAAGTTTGGCCAGATGCTCAAAGAGTACCTTGCAGATCAAACAACTGTACTCCGACATTCCTCTGTGCCTTACAATTAATGTGTATCCAAGCTGGACACGTGGCATGAATTGGCTCTTAGTCTCTACGCCTTGGAAGTCCTGGCCTGCCCTGCCGCTAGCGTTTTGTCAGAGCGTGTTTTTAGTGCCGCAGGTGGAATCATTACAGATAAACGCACCCGCCTGTCAACTGTAAATGCTGACAGGCTGACTCTGATCAAGATGAACAAGGGTTGGATTTGGCCAGACTTCACCACACACCAACAGCAAATGACAGCGGAATTTAAAGTTTGTAACGGGAATTTGCCATGTACCTCCACTCACCCATGGTAACACACTTCTGGACTTTGGCTAATCGCTGGACTGCTCCTCCTTCTCCTCATGCGCCATCATGGTGACCGTTACAATAGTTAAGCCGTTGTTTCAGGTATACCCCCAGTGGTAAATTTTTTCGCCCATTCTTTCTGAATGGGCATTACAACGACAGGAGACCCGCTCCTTTGCAATGCCAACAATGTTTTGAGGCCCTCATGCACATCTCTATCCAGGGACAATGTGGAGCCTCCAAATTTTTGGCTGCCCTGCCTAAGGGCTATACTACAATAGACCCACTTCCTTACAATGGGCACTTCATGTTTACAGGCCGTCATGCACGTCTCTATCCAGGGACAATATGGAGCCTGACGCTGCCACCGACAGACACACACGTGCTGTTTTTAAATGCAAGCACGGACGCAATAAGAACCTAACTGGTTTTTAGGAGCGACAATTACTGAGAAGTCTGACACTATCAGACACTGCTGACTGACGTGTATTATACACTAGACTTGTGCGTTATATAATAGTTTGTGCAAAACGCGCACCTGTACGCTGCCACCGACAGACACACACGTGCTGTTTTTAAATGCAAGCACGGACGCACTAAGAACCTAACTGGTTTTTAGGAGCGACAATTACTGAGAAGTCTGACACTATCAGACACTGCTGACTGACGTGTATTATACACTAGACTTGTGCGTTATATAATAGTTTGTGCAAAACGCGCACCTGTACGCTGCCACCGACAGACACACACGTGCTGTTTTTAAATGCAAGCACGGACGCAATAAGAACCTAACTGGTTTTTAGGAGCGACAATTACTGAGAAGTCTGACACTATCAGACACTGCTGACTGACGTGTATTATACACTAGACTTGTGCGTTATATAATAGTTTGTGCAAAACGCGCACCTGTACGCTGCCACCGACAGACACACACGTGCTGTTTTTAAATGCAAGCACGGACGCAATAAGAACCTAACTGGTTTTTAGGAGCGACAATTACTGAGAAGTCTGACACTATCAGACACTGCTGACTGACGTGTATTATACACTAGACTTGTGCGTTATATAATAGTTTGTGCAAAACGCGCACCTGTACGCTGCCACCGACAGACACACATGTGCTGTTTTTAAATGCAAGCACGGACGCAATAAGAACCTAACTGGTTTTTAGGAGCGACAATTACTGAGAAGTCTGACACTATCAGACACTGCTGACTGACGTGTATTATACACTAGACTTGTGCGTTATATAATAGTTTGTGCAAAACGCGCACCTGTACGCTGCCACTGACTGCCACACACGTGCTGTTTTTAAATGCAAGCACGGACGCAATAAGAACCTAACTGGTTTTTAGGAGCGACAATTACTGAGAAGTCTGACACTATCAGACACTGCTGACTGACGTGTATTATACACTAGACTTGTGCGTTATATAATAGTTTGTGCAAAACGCGCACCTGTACGCTGCCACCGACAGACACACACGTGCTGTTTTTAAATGCAAGCACGGACGCAATAAGAACCTAACTGGTTTTTAGGAGCGACAATTACTGAGAAGTCTGACACTATCAGACACTGCTGACTGACGTGTATTATACACTAGACTTGTGCGTTATATAATAGTTTGTGCAAAACGCGCACCTGTACGCTGCCACCGACAGACACACACGTGCTGTTTTTAAATGCAAGCACGGACGCAATAAGAACCTAACTGGTTTTTAGGAGCGACAATTACTGAGAAGTCTGACACTATCAGACACTGCTGACTGACGTGTATTATACACTAGACTTGTGCGTTATATAATAGTTTGTGCAAAACGCGCACCTGTACGCTGCCACCGACAGACACACATGTGCTGTTTTTAAATGCAAGCACGGACGCAATAAGAACCTAACTGGTTTTTAGGAGCGACAATTACTGAGAAGTCTGACACTATCAGACACTGCTGACTGACGTGTATTATACACTAGACTTGTGCGTTATATAATAGTTTGTGCAAAACGCGCACCTGTACGCTGCCACTGACTGCCACACACGTGCTGTTTTTAAATGCAAGCACGGACGCAATAAGAACCTAACTGGTTTTTAGGAGCGACAATTACTGAGAAGTCTGACACTATCAGACACTGCTGACTGACGTGTATTATACACTAGACTTGTGCGTTATATAATAGTTTGTGCAAAACGCGCACCTGTACGCTGCCACCGACAGACACACACGTGCTGTTTTTAAATGCAAGCACGGACGCAATAAGAACCTAACTGGTTTTTAGGAGCGACAATTACTGAGAAGTCTGACACTATCAGACACTGCTGACTGACGTGTATTATACACTAGACTTGTGCGTTATATAATAGTTTGTGCAAAACGCGCACCTGTACGCTGCCACCGACAGACACACACGTGCTGTTTTTAAATGCAAGCACGGACGCAATAAGAGCCTAACTGGTTTTTAGGAGCGACAATTACTGAGAAGTCTGACACTATCTGGACTGTTTTAGGCCCCCTTCACACGTCCGTGATACACGTGCGTGTTTGGTCCGTTTCCGTATATACCGGAGACACGGCCAAACGTGCACCAATGTTAATCTATGATTGTGGTCACACGTCCGTTATTTCATTATGTCCGTGTGTGCGTGTCCGTGATCCGTATGTGTTTGCGTTTGGCACGGATGCATGTCCGTTATCTGCACGGAGCACGCACACGTGGACACAATGAAAGTCTATGGGTATGTGCACACACGTTAGTAAACACGTATGCATATACCTATAGTCCGTGTCCGTTTGGTGTTTTTATTTCTAGTGATGTCGGCTATTCTTTCTATTTCTGTGTATGTCCGTCAATCTCCCTGAGTCCGTCGGTCAGTCTCTCTGTCGGTCTCTCTGTCTGTCTGTCCCTCTCTCACAGTCTGTCGGTCAGTTTCCCCCCCTCTCTCATACTTACCGTTCCCCGATCTCCGGCGCAGCGCTGCACGGCATTCACACTGCTGCGGCGGCTTTTACTATTTTGAAAAAGCCGGCCGCCCATTAAACAATCTCCTATTCCCTGCTTTCCCCGCCCACCGGCGCCTATGATTGGTTACAGTGAGACACGCCCCCACGCTGAGTGACAGGTGTCACACTGCACCCAATCACAGCAGCCGGTGGGCGTGTCTATACTGTGCAGTAAAATAAATAAATAAATAATTAAAAAAAAACGGCGTGCGGTTCCCCCCAATTTTAATGCCAGCCAGATAAAGCCATACGGCTGAAGGCTGGTATTCTCAGGATGGGGAGTTCCACGTTATGGGGAGCCCCCCACCCTAACAATATCAGCCAACAGCCGCCCAGAATTGCCGCATACATTATATGCGACAGTTCTGGGGCTGTACCCGGCTCTTCCCGATTTGCCCTGGTGCTTTGGCAAATCGGGGTAATAAGGAGTTAATGGCAGCCCATAGCTGCCAATAAGTCCTAGATTAATCATGTCAGGCGTCTATGAGACACCCTCCATGATTAATCTGTAAATTACAGTAAATAAACACACACACCAGAAAAAATCCTTTATTAGAAATAAAAACACACACACATTCCCTGGTTCACCACTTTAATCATCCCCGAAAAAGCCCTCCATGTCCGGCGTCATCCAGGATGCTCCAGCGTCGCTTCCAGCGCTGCTGCATGGAGGTGACAGGAGCTGCAGAAGACACCGCCGCTCCGGTCACCTCCACACAGCAACTGAAGACAGCCGCGCGATCAGCTGAGCTGTCACAGAGGTTACCCGCTGTCACTGGATCCAGTGACAGCGGGTAACCTCTGTGACAGCTCAGCTGATCGCACGGCTGTCTTCATTAGCTGCGTGGAGGTGACCGGAGCGGCGGTGTCTTCTGCAGCTCCTGTCACCTCCATGCAGCAGCGCTGGATGCGACGCTGGAGCATCCTGGATGACGCCGGACATGGAGGGCTTTTTCGGGGATGATTAAAGTGGTGAACCAGGGTATATGTGTGTGTTTTTATTTCTAATAAAGGATTTTTTCTGGTGTGTGTGTTTATTTACTGTAATTTACAGATTAATCATGGAGGGTGTCTCATAGACGCCTGACATGATTAATCTAGGACTTATTGGCAGCTATGGGCTGCCAATAACTCCTTATTACCCCGATTTGCCAAAGCACCAGGGCAAATCGGGAAGAGCCGGGTACAGCCCCAGAACTGTCGCATATAATGTATGCGGCAATTCTGGGCGGCTGTTGGCTGATATTGTTAGGCTGGGGGGCTCCCCATAACGTGGAGCTCCCCATCCTGAGAATACCAGCCTTCAGCCGTATGGCTTTATCTGGCTGGCATTAAAATTGGGGGGAACCGCACGCCGTTTTTTTTTAATTATTTATTTATTTATTTTACTGCACAGTATAGACACGCCCACCGGCTGCTGTGATTGGGTGCAGTGTGACACCTGTCACTCAGCGTGGGGGCGTGTCTCACTGTAACCAATCATAGGCGCCGGTGGGCGGGGAAAGCAGGGAATAGGAGATTGTTTAATGAGCGGCCGGCTTTTTCAAAATAGTAAAAGCCGCCGCAGCAGTGTGAATGCCGTGCAGCGCCGGTGATCGGGGATCGGTGAGTATGAGAGAGGGGGGGACACTTCAGTCACTCGGGGGATTAGCGGTCACCGGTGAATCCTTCACAGGTGACCGCTAATCAGTACTCGACACAGACAGAGCTGCGGTATGAGGATGAAGTCGGGTGAAGTTCACCCGAGTTCATTCTCATCGCGCAACTCTGTCTGCTGTCAGCCGACATTTATAAACGACATTGTGCATCACACACACGGACATTACACACGGACATTACACGTACACATACACGTTAATTCCACACGCACACACGGACGTTCTGCACACAAACACGGCTAGCATACGCAATTCACACAGGTGCCACACGGACCATAAAAACGGACACAAAAACGGGACACAGACCCGAAAAACGGCCCGTAACACACGTGCGTGTTTGGTCCGTTTCCGTATATGCCGGAGACACGGCCAAACGTGCACCAATGTTAATCTATGATTGTGGTCACACGTCCGTTATTTCATTATGTCCGTGTGTGCGTGTCCGTGATCCGTATGTGTGTGCGTTTGGCACGGATGCATGTCCGTTATCTGCACGGAGCACGCACACGTGGACACAATGAAAGTCTATGGGTATGTGCACACACGTTAGTAAACACGTATGCATCTACCTATAGTCCGTGTCCGCTTGGTGTTTTTATTTCTAGTGATGTCGGCTATTCTTTCTATTTCTGTGTATGTCAGTCAATCTCCCTGAGTCCGTCAGTCGGTCTCTCTGTCTCTCTGTCGGTCTCTCTGTCTGTCTGTCCCTCTCTCACAGTCTGTCGGTCAGTTTCCCCCCCTCTCTCATACTTACCGTTCCCCGATCTCCGGCGCAGCGCTGCACGGCATTCACACTGCTGCGGCGGCTTTTACTATTTTGAAAAAGCCGGCCGCTCATTAAACAATCTCCTATTCCCTGCTTTCCCCGCCCACCGGCGCCTATGATTGGTTGCAGTGAGACACGCCCCCACGCTGAGTGACAGGTGTCACACTGCACCCAATCACAGCAGCCGGTGGGCGTGTCTATACTGTGCAGTAAAATAAATAAATAAATAATTATAAAAAAACGGCGTGCGGACCCCCCCAATTTTAATGCCAGCCAGATAAAGCCATACGGCTGAAGGCTGGTATTCTCAGGATGGGGAGCTCCACGTTATGGGGAGCCCCCCACCCTAACAATATCAGTCAGCAGCCGCCCAGAATTGCCGCATACATTAGATGCGACAGTTCTGGGGCTGTACCCGGCTCTTCCCGATTTGCCCTGGTGCGTTGGCAAATCGGGGTAATAAGGAATTATTGGCAGCCCATAGCTGCCAATAAGTCCTAGATTAATCATGTCAGGCGTCTATGAGACACCCTCCATGATTAATCTGTAAATTACAGTAAATAAACACACACACCAGAAAAAAATCCTTTATTAGAAATAAAAAACACACACATATACCCTGGTTCACCACTTTAATCAGCCCGAAAAAGCCCTCCATGTCCGGCGTACTCCAGGATGCTCCAGCGTCGCATCCAGCGCTGCTGCATGGAGGTGACAGGAGCTGCAGAAGACACCGCCGCTCCGGTCACCTCCACGCAGCTAATGAAGACAGCCGGCGATCAGCTGAGCTGTCACTGAGGTTACCCGCGGCCACCGCTGGATCCAGTGACAGCGGGTAACCTCAGTGACAGCTCAGCTGATCGCCGGCTGTCTTCATTAGCTGCGTGGAGGTGACCGGAGCGGCTGTGTCTGCTGCAGCTCCTGTCACCTCCATGCAGCAGCGCTGGATGCGACGCTGGAGGACTGTGGAGTACGCCGGACATGGAGGGCTTTTTGGGGCTGATTAAAGTGGTGAACCAGGGTATATGTGTGTGTTTTATTTCTAATAAAGGATTTTTTCTGGTGTGTGTGTTTATTTACTGTAATTTACAGATTAATCATGGAGGGTGTCTCATAGACGCCTGACATGATTAATCTAGGACTTATTGGCAGCTATGGGCTGCCAATAATTCCTTATTACCCCGATTTGCCAACGCACCAGGGCAAATCGGGAAGAGCCGGGTACAGCCCCAGAACTGTCGCATCTAATGTATGCGGCAATTCTGGGCGGCTGCTGACTGATATTGTTAGGGTGGGGGGCTCCCCATAACGTGGAGCTCCCCATCCTGAGAATACCAGCCTTCAGCCGTATGGCTTTATCTGGCTGGCATTAAAATTGGGGGGGACCGCACGCCGTTTTTTTAAAATTATTTATTTATTTATTTTACTGCACAGTATAGACACGCCCACCGGCTGCTGTGATTGGGTGCAGTGTGACACCTGTCACTCAGCGTGGGGGCGTGTCTCACTGCAACCAGTCATAGGCGCCGGCGGGCAGGGAAAGCAGGGAATAGGAGATTGTTTAATGAGCGGCCGGCTTTTTCAAAATAGTAAAAGCCGCCGCAGCAGTGTGAATGCCGTGCAGCGCCGGGGATCGGGGATCGGTGAGTATATGAGAGAGGGGGGGACACTTCAGTCACTCGGGGGATTAGTGGTCACCAGTGAATCCTTCACAGGTGACCGCTAATCAGTACTCGACACAGACAGAGCCGCGGTATGAGGATGAAGTCGGGTGAAGTTCACCCGAGTTCATTCTCATCGCGCAACTCTGTCTGCTGTCAGCCGACATTTATAAACGACATTGTGCATCACACACACGGACATTCCACACGGACATTCCACGTACACATACACGTTAATTCCACACGCACACACGGACGTTCTGCACACAAACACGGCTAGCATACGCAATTCACACAGGTGCCACACGGACCATAAAAACGGACACAAAAACGGGACACGGACCCGAATAACGGCCCGTAACACACGTGCGTGTTTTTCACGGACGTGTGAAGGGGGCCTTAGACTGTGTACACCAGCCCCAGATATGATGAAGGCTGGTATACGGTCACCACTAGGAATGGCTATATACCCTGCCTGCCTGCCTGCCTGTATACTGCTACAATAGTCCTGACAAGGACTCTTCTGGTCACTAGCCTGTATTCCGACCTGGCTATACCCTGCCTGTATATAGCAACAATAGTCCTGAGAAGGACTCTGCTACTGTACTCCGACCTGGCTATACCCTGCCTGCCTGTATACAACTAGAATAGTCCTGAGAAGGACTTCTGGTCACACTGTTTGCAGCCCTGCTCTGGAACTAACTATAAAGGGCCGCAAACCTTTCCCTGAATCAGCGACACTCTCCCTGCACTGACTGTCTGGATAGTTGTGAGCAGAGCACAGCGCGCCGGCCGGTATAAAGGCTCGGTCACGCTGTGCAGGCCGGCCAATCACTGCAATTCCACAACTAACAGGGCTGTGGCATTGCAGTGGTCTGCCAGCCAATCCCTGCATGAGGGCTGGCTCTCAAAAGAGCGCCAACATGCAGAAATGAAGACCACGAGTACAGCACGAGTATCGCGAGATTACTCGGTCCCCGCCGAGCAGCCCGAGTACAGCGATACTCGTGCGAGTACCGAGTAGTTACAAGCATGCTCGCTCATCACTAATATCCTCCTAATATAGCCAAATCTAAAAAAAAACCCACTCCAACTTCCAAAAATATTAAGCTTTGATATTTGAGTCTTTTGGGTTAATTGAGAACATAGTTGTTGATCAATACTAAAAAAATCCTCTAAAATACAACTTGCCTAATAATTCTGCACACGGTGTACATCTGTGACCTACTCTCGCAGGACCTACCTGATTCCAACTTCTGTTCCTCACAAGATATCCTTCTCTACTCCCTTCTTAACTCCTCTTCCCACACATCACATAAAAGATTTCTCCCGTGCATCCCCCATATTCTGGGACACTTTATCCAAACATATCAGACTCTTGCCTACTGTGGAAACCTTCAAAAGGAACCTGAAGACCTTCCTCTTCAAAAAAGCCTTCAACTAGCAGTAACCCACAGTCCACTATACCGCTGCATGACCAGCCTATCCTCACCTACTGAATCCTCACCCATCCCCTGTAAACTGTGAGCCCTTGTGGACAGGGTCCTCTCTCCTCCTATACCAGTCTGTGCCTTGTATTGTTTATGATTATTGTACTTGGTTTTTTATTATGTACATCCCTTTTCACATGTAAAGCACCATGGAATAAATAGTGCTATATTAATAAATAATAATTTTACAGCTGTATTTATTTACAGTCAAACACAGAAGAGTGGTGATGATGAGAGTGATAGAACAGTTCTCTGTATATCATTCGAATCTTGGGTTTCTGTTCCCAGACTGTCACTCACATTTTAACTTTGGTACATCAAATCTGAAGTAGCACACCACAATCAAATTGGCTTTATTCTATCTCCATGCTGTGAGCTCTGAGCTCCTATCCCTACAAAGTACAATGATAAAAATGGCCGGTTGCTATGTTTTTATACTGCCTGTGATACCTCCTTCCTTTTTTTTTCTTTGTAAATTTAATCAGAAATTGTTTTAATTCGCATGGAACGTCTGATTTCATGAAATTTGATGCTATGCGTATTTATCCACTCATCTCTAGTGTTTTGTGTACTCTTGACGTGACCAAGGGATTCAGCACATTTTCATTTATCAGATCGAAAGAAGACAAAGGCGAGAGAGAGAATTTTTTGAAATTCTAATTCGCCAACTTCGCCCAATACGGTAGAGCATGCATCACAGGGAACATCCAATGGGCACTAAACTTGCAGCCCTATTAGCTAAATTAAAGGGTACACCTTTGCCTGCTACATATCCTAAAGAGAAACTGCTACAATCTGTGTTTTGCAGATCTCTTCATGTCATTCTGTGTAATTTTGTGGTTATTTATTTGGTATATATGAGCCCATTGGTTAAGCTGTAATGTGGCAAGAAAACAGATTTTTTTTTTTTACTGGATTTATGCATGGCAGAATTTAAATATATTACTGAGACTGAAATCTATATATCTTCTTTATGACAACAAACAATAGTATTTCTGCAAGTTATATTGAAATGAATAGGACAATCAAAGATATTCCTGAAATAAAACATGCTGCATGCAAAAGGTTTAACAGTACAAAACGGTGATTAAATTCTGGAACAAGAATACGAAGCAACTTTCTAAAATATTCCAGTTGACCTCATATAATTTACCAAAAGGATATGGATACCATCAGGGACATTTATTTCTTAAAAGCATGTGTTTTACGCTAAAAATTGCTTTTGCAATTTGACTTACCGTAATTAAAATGATTGTGATAAAACAAAAAGCCTCAGGAAGCCAAACAGTCCTATGTTTTAATGAAACCCAAGTCTAAAAATTATTTTTAGCCATAAATGGATGATGACAAGTAAAAAAAATAAAATAAAACAGTCTTACATAGTTATTAACCCCTTCACGACCTATGACATACTGGTACGGCATAGGTCGTGTGCGCCCCTATAATGTGGGCTTGTGGGGCAAGCCCGAATGTTTCCCCACATATACTGTACATCAGAAGGGGGGGGCAGCACTGCTTGAAAAATGGCATGCGAAAAATTAAAAGTGTAAATTCACAAATAATTCCAACTGTACTACAATGCAAAAATGAGATTTTTAGCAAAAAATTGATCAACCTTTTGAGCCACCCCTGCCACGTCACGGCAAATCTCAATAGGGGGGGTCCTACTCTATATTTAATATTTCCATTGAGCCATGTGGCCTCCAAAATTCATTAAAAGTAGAACCATATTAAAGCAACACATTTACCTGTAACATTTCAGAAACCGCTTCCATGTTTGCAAAGAGAGGCAACCGCGAATAATAGTAGCCCAGGTCCCAGCATGTGCAGCGAACACCACACACACCAGGACAATGTCAGAACTAACCCTCACAGTGCCAGACCAGGGTCCATGAATAAAAGTGGAACAAGCCCAAGTAAATGGTGCTTAATTGCAAAGCTTGTGGAGAAGGGGGCGGTGGTAAAGTGTGAACAGTTGACTCCCACCATGCCGTGCATGCCTGGTTTGGTTTGTATATTCCTTCTGCTTCTATCAATTAGAGTTGAGCGCGGTTCGTGGTTCGTGGTTCTCCAGTTCGCGGCTCGAGTGATTTTGGGGCATGTTCTAGATCGAACTAGAACTCGAGCTTTTTGCAAAAGCTCGGTAGTTCTAGAAACGTTCGAGAACGGTTCTAGCAGCCAAAAAACAGCTAAATCATAGCTTGGTTTCTGCTGTAATAGTGTAAGTCACTCTGTGAATCAAACTATTATCACATTTCAGTGTATAGTGTGCGTGAACAGCGCCTTCAGATCACTGCTGTTTCTATAATGGCGATCGCCATTTTTTTTTTTTTTTTTTCTTGTCTTCCTTCCCTAAGCGCGCGCGTCTTGTGGGGCGGGCCAGCATGTCAGCCAATCCCAGACACACACACAGCTAAGTGGACTTTGAGCCAGAGAAGCAACGGCATGTGTGATAGGATCTGCATGTCACATGTCCCTGCATTATAAAACCGGACATTTTCTTCACGGACGCCATTATCTGCCTTCTGCGTCTTTGGTGTCAGACATCACTGTCGCAGCTCCGTCTTCCTGAGTCCTATAGCCGATACAGCTGTATGCGCTGCATACACAGCGTTAGACAGCTTAGGGAGAGCACTTTATAGCAGTCCTTTTAAGGGCTCCAACCGGCAGGGTCAGAGAGCCATAGGTGACAGGTCCTGCAAACAGCAACAGCGTCTGTGTAGCCCAGGTCAGGGATTTCCTACCTGCATTTCACCATTAGGAGGGAATAGAAAGGCAGGCTTCCATTCCTCTACCCAGAGCACCACAATCCTGCCACTGTACCCTCTTGTCCTCTGCACACTCCAACTGATAACTAAGCCATTATACTAGCAAACACTCAGTGTACCTAGTGGCATCCTATACGTGGCTATTGGACTTTGCTATAGTCCCACTACTGCAAAGACATTTGCAGAGCGCGTCTGCCTGCATTGCACACTACAACTCATTCTAACCAAGCCATTATACTAGCAAACACTCAGTGTACCTAGTGGCATCCTATACGTGGCTATTGGACTTTGCTATAGTCCCACTAGTGCAAAGACATTTGCAGAGCGCGTCTGCCTGCATTGCACACTACAACTCATTCTAACCAAGCCATTATACTAGCAAACACTCAGTGTACCTAGTGGCATCCTATACGTGGCTATTGGACTTTGCTATAGTCCCACTAGTGCAAAGACATTTGCAGAGCGCGTCTGCCTGCATTGCACACTCCAACTCATTAAAACCAAGCCATTATACTAGCAAACACTCAGTGTACCTAGTGGCATCCTATACGTGGCTATTGGACTTTGCTATAGTCCCACTAGTGCAAAGACATTTGCATAGCGCGTCTGCCGGCATTGCACACTCAAACTCATTTTAACTAAGCCATTATACTAGCAAACACTCAGTGTACCTAGTGGCATCCTATACGTGGCTATTGGACTTTGCTATAGTCCCACTAGTGCAAAGACATTAGCAGAGCACATCTGCCTGCATTGCACACTACAACTCATTCTAACCAAGCCATTATACTAGCAAACACTCAGTGTACCTAGTGGCATCCTATACGTGGCTATTGGACTTTGCTATAGTCCCACTAGTGCAAAGACATTTGCATAGCGCGTCTGCCTGCATTGCACACTCAAACTCATTTTAACTAAGCCATTATACTAGCAAACACTCAGTGTACCTAGTGGCATCCTATACGTGGCTATTGGACTTTGCTATAGTCCCACTAGTGCAAAGACATTAGCAGAGCACATCTGCCTGCATTGCACACTACAACTCATTCTAACCAAGCCATTATACTAGCAAACACTCAGTGTACCTAGTGGCATCCTATACGTGGCTATTGGACTTTGCTATAGTCCCACTAGTGCAAAGACATTTGCAGAGCGCGTCTGCCTGCATTGCACACTCCAACTCATTAAAACCAAGCCATTATACTAGCAAACACTCAGTGTACCTAGTGGCATCCTATACGTGGCTATTGGACTTTGCTATAGTCCCACTAGTGCAAAGACATTTGCATAGCGCGTCTGCCTGCATTGCACACTCAAACTCATTTTAACTAAGCCATTATACTAGCAAACACTCAGTGTACCTAGTGGCATCCTATACGTGGCTATTGGACTTTGCTATAGTCCCACTAGTGCAAAGATATTAGCAGAGCACATCTGCCTGCATTGCACACTCCAACTTTTTTAAACTAAGCAATTTTACTAGCAAACACTCAGTGTACCTAGTGGCATCCTAAACGTGGCTATTGGACTTTGCTATAGTCCCACTAGTGCAAAGACATTTGCAGAGCACGTCTGCCTGCATTGCACACTACAACTCATTGTTACTAAGCCATTATACTAGCAAACACTCAGTGTACCTAGTTGTATCCTAAACGTGGCTATTGTACTTTTGTCTATTCACAGTATTGGAACGATATTTGCAGCACGTCTGCCTGCATTGCACACTCTAACTTTTTTAAACTCAGCCATTTATAGTAGCAAACACTCAGTGTACCTAGTTGTATCCTAAACGTGGCTATTGTACTTTTGTCAATTCACAGTATTGGAACGTTATTTGCAGCACGTCTGCCTGCATTGCACACTCAAACTTTTTTAAACTCAGCCATTTATAGTAGCAAACACTCAGTGTACCTAGTTGTATCCTAAACGTGGCTATTGTACTTTTGTCTATTCACAGTATTGGAACGATATTTGCAGCACGTCTGCCTGCATTGCACACTCTAACTTTTTTAAACTCAGCCATTATACTAGCAAACACTCAGTGTACCTAGTGGCATCCTATACGTGGCTATTGGACTTTGCTATAGTCCCACTAGTGCAAAGACATTAGCAGAGCACATCTGCCTGCATTGCACACTACAACTCATTGTAACCAAGCCATTATACTAGCAAACACTCAGTGTACCTAGTGGCATCCTATACGTGGCTATTGGACTTTGCTATAGTCCCACTAGTGCAAAGACATTTGCAGAGCGCGTCTGCCTGCATTGCACACTCCAACTCATTAAAACCAAGCCATTATACTAGCAAACACTCAGTGTACCTAGTGGCATCCTATACGTGGCTATTGGACTTTGCTATAGTCCCACTAGTGCAAAGACATTTGCATAGCGCGTCTGCCTGCATTGCACACTCAAACTCATTTTAACTAAGCCATTATACTAGCAAACACTCAGTGTACCTAGTGGCATCCTATACGTGGCTATTGGACTTTGCTATAGTCCCACTAGTGCAAAGATATTAGCAGAGCACATCTGCCTGCATTGCACACTCCAACTTTTTTAAACTAAGCAATTTTACTAGCAAACACTCAGTGTACCTAGTGGCATCCTAAACGTGGCTATTGGACTTTGCTATAGTCCCACTAGTGCAAAGACATTTGCAGAGCACGTCTGCCTGCATTGCACACTACAACTCATTGTTACTAAGCCATTATACTAGCAAACACTCAGTGTACCTAGTTGTATCCTAAACGTGGCTATTGTACTTTTGTCTATTCACAGTATTGGAACGATATTTGCAGCACGTCTGCCTGCATTGCACACTCTAACTTTTTTAAACTCAGCCATTTATAGTAGCAAACACTCAGTGTACCTAGTTGTATCCTAAACGTGGCTATTGTACTTTTGTCTATTCACAGTATTGGAACGATATTTGCAGCACGTCTGCCTGCATTGCACACTCTAACTTTTTTAAACTCAGCCATTATACTAGCAAACACTCAGTGTACCTAGTTGTATCCTAAACGTGGCTATTGTACTTTTGTCAATTCACAGTATTGGAACGTTATTTGCAGCACGTCTGCCTGCATTGCACACTCAAACTTTTTTAAACTCAGCCATTTATAGTAGCAAACACTCAGTGTACCTAGTTGTATCCTAAACGTGGCTATTGTACTTTTGTCAATTCACAGTATTGGAACGTTATTTGCAGCACGTCTGCCTGCATTGCACACTCAAACTTTTTTAAACTCAGCCATTATACTAGCAAACACTCACTGTACCTAGTTGTATCCTAAACGTGGCTATTGTACTTTTGTCAATTCACAGTATTGGAACGTTATTTGCAGCACGTCTGCCTGCATTGCACACTCAAACTTTTTTAAACTCAGCCATTATACTAGCAAACACTCACTGTACCTAGTTGTATCCTAAACGTGGCTATTGTACTTTTGTCTATTCACAGTATTGGAACGTTATTTGCAGCACGTCTGCCTGCATTGCACACTCTAACTTTTTTAAACTCAGCCATTATACTAGCAAACACTCAGTGTACCTAGTTGTATCCTAAACGTGGCTATTTTACTTTTGTCTATTCACAGTATTGGAACGATATTTGCAGCACGTCTGCCTGCATTGCACACTCTAACTTTTTTAAACTCAGCCATTATACTAGCAAACACTCACTGTACCTAGTTGTATCCTAAACGTGGCTATTGTACTTTTGTCAATTCACAGTATTGGAACGTTATTTGCAGCACGTCTGCCTGCATTGCACACTCAAACTTTTTTAAACTCAGCCATTATACTAGCAAACACTCACTGTACCTAGTTGTATCCTAAACGTGGCTATTGTACTTTTGTCTATTCACAGTATTGGAACGTTATTTGCAGCACGTCTGCCTGCATTGCACACTCTAACTTTTTTAAACTCAGCCATTATACTAGCAAACACTCAGTGTACCTAGTTGTATCCTAAACGTGGCTATTGTACTTTTGTCAATTCACAGTATTGGAACGTTATTTGCAGCACGTCTGCCTGCATTGCACACTCAAACTTTTTTAAACTCAGCCATTATACTAGCAAACACTCACTGTACCTAGTTGTATCCTAAACGTGGCTATTGTACTTTTGTCTATTCACACTACTGCAAATCTATGTGCAGCACCTCTGCATGACAACCTCGTGCTCTGTTTTTAATAAGCTATAATGATAGCACAAAATACTGCCATTTTGTGGCATCATAGAACTGGCTGTTGTATTCCATTAGTGCCCCACTGGTGACAAGCTATTTCTAGCACCTCTACATCACACCCTCATGCACATTTAGCTACGCTAATGTTATAGCAAACTCATGGAATTCATTGCTGCATTTCATAATTCGGAGGGATAGAAAGTCAGGCTTCCTTTAGCTTTTCCTTCTGTTCATAGACAGCATCTCCAAGACAAATTTCCCCTCCACGTCTAAGTGTGGAGAGGCAGCTAGTGCGCATGCGTGTGCCGATGTACCCCAGCTGCAGCATAATTACAGTGTTTCGCCTAGTGAGTATGCTCACCCTGACTGTGCCATTCCTGACGCTAAGTCTTCATTTCGGGATACAGCGCATGCTCCCACACTAAGTGTGAAAAGCCTCTTTGCACAGGTGCTTGCATTCTGTGCCGGGTCTAAGTCCTGTTTTGTGCCTAGACACCATGCTAAAGCTGATAGTCTTTTTTCAGAGACTGTATTTCATGCTACTGAGCATGCTCAGGCACTTCCTGCATCAGAGACTAGGTCCGGTAATGAACTCTTTGGCCCTGGCCCTGATGTGGGGGTCCCATATAGACCACAGGGCATCAGGTGTCCTCCCAAATGGCTTGCAGAGGCCCACACCTATGACTTGTCACCGCATTATTGATGGTCAGACGATGACTGGTGAGGTGTTTGGGTCATGGCAGCCATGAGGTCATCATTGAAGTTGCGTTTCCAAATAGGACGCTAGTTATGCCACTCATGACGTGTCACTCTGCTTTTGTCTCCAGGAGGTGCATTGTGGTTCACCCTGGTTTGGGGCGGACCCAGGTTATAAAAGGGGCTGGAGCCAACAAGGAGGTGCGCAGTCTTCTATTATGCTCCGAAAGAGCACACCTCCATGTGTTGAACCCATTGCGGCTTTAGGCCAGAGGTAGGCAGGGATAGGGTGGTGGATGCAGGCCACCACCACAGTTGGTAACGCAGAACGGTTAAGACCAGCTCCTGTCCTAACAGTCCTGCTTGTGCAGCCCAGTGGCATTAACAGGCCTGCTGCTGCTGATGCGCCTGCTGTCCACAGGTGTGGCCCCTACGCACACGGTCAGCGTACTCAATGGCCCCTGTGTTGTTAACAGGGAGTTCCTGGGCTGGGTGGGCATGTGGACCCTGTGACGCTAACAGGGCTCACAGTCTCCAGATCCGAATGGCGTCTAACTCGGTTCAGGCTACTATTAGTTTCATAGCCACACAGCTCTGTATCCTCCACCAAACCTTCAAGTTGCCAACCTCTCCTTTTCCAACTGGGAGCACGGTGGACACTGACTGCTGAAGGTGATATATACCTTTCTCTTTCTTTTCTTATTAATTTTTGTTATATAGCGGTCACAGATTATATACCACTTTATCCAAATCTGCCAGTCCCACTGTAACAGATGTTGTTTCTTCAGCAAATGTTACAGTTGTTTAACCACCAAATCCACGGACCAAAATTTTTTTCCCCTTTCCAACACACCTGTTCCCCTTTCCAACAGCATCTGTCCTTTTTCAACTCATTTTGGGATATGACCAAAAGTGCAACTGTGCAGGGACACCGTACTCAACGCCATCTCAGCACAGCAGCCATCCCTCGGTCCCTCCGATGTGGACAAGTAAAAGACCATTTCCTCCTATCCATGACAAAGTGTTGAGATTCACTCTGTGCAGCACTGGTGTTTAGTGGAAAAGTAGATCTAAGATTGCGTACCACATTCTGCAGATACTCCTGTATACGTGCGTCTATTTCTATGGCAGGAATTAGTTCGCCAAATTTTGTCTTGTACCGGGGATCTAACAGTGTGGCAACCCAGTATTCAGGATTACTTCAAATTCATACAATCCGAGGGTCATGTAGGTAGTGCAGCAAGAAGGCGCTCATGTGTCTTGTGCATCCAGGAGGACCAAGTCCTTGGTGTGTTGGTGGCAGAGAGGTGAGAATCGTGCATCCTTCCTCTGCCCTCTACCCACAACCTCGCACAACCGAAATGTGAGCAAGCTCTCACTCATCTGCTGAGTCTTCCATGCCCATCGCCAGTTCGTCCTCCATTTCTTCATGGGCTCCTGCACTTTCATCAACACTTTTTGCTGATACTATGCGCCCTTGTTAATCCCTCTCCCTCACCATGACTGCCGCATAGGTGCCGCTGACCATCTGGACCTCGTAGATCTTGTTATCCCTTCCGCATATGACTCCTCCTGTACTTCCTCCCCTTCCTCTTGTCCCAACACCTGACTCCGAATAATAATTACAGTGTGCTCCATCATGTAGATGACCAGAATTGTCACGCTGAGAATGACATTGCCAGTGCTAAACATCTTCGTCGACATTTCAAAACTGTGTAGCAGGGTGCATAGGTCCTTGATCTGACACCACTCCAGCAGCGTGATCTGCACCACCTCTGGATCAAGTTATCCCAGGCTATATGTCTTACCGTATTTCAGCAGGGCTCTGCGGTGCTGCCACACACGCTGCAACATGTGCAGATTCCAATTCCTGCGTGTCGGAACATCGCATTTCCGGCGTTTAACTGCCAGACCCTAAGACTTCCGGAGTGATGAAAGTTGTTGAGCTGCTGTGTGCGCACGATGGAAGTGAGCACATAGCGAGCGTGCCCGCTGCACAAGGCCATGTAGGCCGTGATGGTGTTTTAAAAATTGCTGGAGAATTCGGATCAACACGTGAGCCATAAAAGGCACGTGTGTCACATTGCCCTGAGGATGGCCCGCAGCCAGGTTTGCATCATTGCCGCACACGGCTGTTAAGTCACCAACGGAGTCCGCTCCGTCAATTTGTACTCCGGTCGCCAGGTGACAACGTGTTCCTTTCATGAATAGTGCTGATGATGGGAGAGTAGTCGATGCCAGCGGCGCAGGTGGACGCAGGTTATGCTCACCCACTGGGCTGCATTACCTTGACAGATGCAGAATCTCTGGCTGAATGTAGCTGGTGGGTATCTCACAGATGAAATACCATCATTCAGCTACAACCAATGGGAAGACACCACACCCTTTTTTATGCCCATCCTGTCTGCAGACCACTGCCAGACATAGCTATGAACCTCTGGTTAATTTTACCCCCAGTTCAGTTTTATGATTTTGTGTGCTTGTTACCTGACTACTTTTCCTGCTTGCTGTTTATGTACCTTGTTGGCCGATACGCATTTCACCTCTGCTTGTTTTCTGATTAAGTCCTGGCCGTCCCATTCTGTTCCTGTTCCTCAATTAATGTTTTGACCCTGCCTGACTACTATTCTCTGTAATAGCGGTGTGACTCACATTTCCCATACATTTCAAAGTAAAACTTTGACCGCCTGATGGCATTGAGCTCTGCTGCCAGCATAGTAAGGAGGTGTGTGGTAGTCCTTGTGCGCAGTTGCAAGGAAGGGTGGCCTGACCACACAGGGTTTGCGCAAAGGTAGAGGACCCACACGAGGTTGAAGAGGCAGAAGCAGTGTATTAACTTCTACATACAGAACAAGGATTGAAACAACTCGTGGGGACGGCAAGACTTGTACAGCAGACCCTTCTCCATCTCTCACCATAGTTTGCCAGTGCCCAGTCAGTGACATGTAATGACCCTGTCTATGCTTACTGGTCCAAGTATCTGTGTTGAAATGCACCCTGTCGCACACAGATTTTCTCAAGGAAGTGGTGATGTTGTGTGCGACATGCCGGTGTAGCGCGGGCATGCTTTTCTTGGAGAAGCAGTGGTGATTGGGCATCTGGTACTGGGGCACAGCGACAGACATAAGGTCTGTAAAATCCTGTGTGTCCACTACGCGTAAAGGCAGCATTTCGGTAGCCAACAGCTTACAGAGGGATAGAGTCAACCACTTAGCTTTGTCATGGGTCGCAGTAAGTGGCCTTTTATTTGACCACATCTGAGGGACAGAGATCTGGCTGCTGTCTGTAGACGGTGTTGAGTAGGGTGTCCCTGGAAAAATGCAGGTTTGTGAGAAAAGTGCAGGCGGAGACATGATGTTGGCTTCATCTTGCCTTCAGATCTGTTCATCTTGTATCATTTTTAAAAAACACAGCAAGCAAGGGTTACTCCAAGCGGAGTCTCCCTTTTTTTCCAAAAATTGGGCCCCCACACAGACACCTTATCAGTGGCAGCACTTGTGCCCTAGTTGCAAACAGGATGTTTTGATTTGCATCAAGCACATTCCAAATCCACAAGCATTTACTCTCCCCAGGATGACACAGGGGTAGTAAATTCCTTCTGGATCCATGACTTGTTCATTTTGATGAACGTCAGTCTGTCCACATTGTCACTGGACAGACGCGTGCGCTTATCTGTCAGCACACACCCAGCAGCACTGAAGACACGTTCAGAGACAACGCTGGCAGCTGGACACGACAAAATCTTCGAGGCGTAACTGGAGAGCTCTTGACATTTTTCTAGATTTGAAGCACAAAAGGAGCAAGGCTCCATTTGCAAAGTCATTGCATCGATGTTCATTTGGAGATACTCCTGTATCATCCTCTCCATCCGTTGACTATGTGTCAGACTTGTTGTCTCTGGTGGCCTTGCAAAGGAGGGTCTAAAAAAATTATGAAAAGATTCCATAAAATTGCTGTTACCAGCACCAGATACGGTCCTACTGGTACGGGTAGACTGTTGAAGATGACGAGGCCGTCCCATGTTTGTCAAGTTACAACTGGGAGAATCACTCCCTTCACCTGCACGGTTGTTTGGTGGAAAAGCCGAGCTAAGATCGAGTAACAGCTTCTGCTGATACTCCTGCATACGTGCGTCCCTTTCTATGGGTGGAATTATGTCACAAAATTTGGACTTGTCCCGGGGATCTAATAGTGTGGCAAGCCAGTAGTCATCATCACTTCTAATTTTGACAATACGAGGGTCATGTTGGAGGTAGTGCAACAAGAAGGCACTCATGTGTCTTGCGCAGCCATGCGCACCAAGTCCACGCTGTGTTTGTGGCATAGAGGTGCTAACCGTTCTTTCTTCCTCTGTCATCTCCCCCCAACCTCTTTCAACTGAAATTTGACCAAGGTCCCCCTCATCTGCTGAGTCTTCCATGTCCATGGACAGTTCGTCCTCCATATCTTCATGTCCTCCTGCACCTTCCTCAACATCTCACCTGCTACCATGCGCCCTTGTTGATCCCTGTCCCCCATGGTCCCATGCCTGCCGCGTTGGTGATGATGAACGTCTGGACCTTGGTGATGTTGTTGTGTCTTGCGCATATGAATCCTCCTGTAGTTCCTCCCCTTCCTGTTGTCCCACCCCCTGACTACGAATAGTGTTTAGCGTGTGCTCCAGCATGTAAATGACTGTAATCGTCATGCTGATAATGGCATTGTCAGCGCTAAACATATTCGTCGCCATGTCGAAACTGTGCAGAAGGGTGCATAGGTCCTTGATCTGAGATCACTCCATCAGGGTGATCTGCCCCACTTCTGCATCTCGTTGGCCCAGGCTATACATCATGACGTATTGCACCAGGGCTCGCCGGTGCTGCCACAGTCGCTGTAACATGTGGAGAGTTGAATTCCAGCGTGTCGCCACATCGCATTTCAGGCGATGAACCGGCAGGCCGAAAGACTTCTGGAGCGATGCAAGTCGCTCAGGTGCGGCGGTTGAACGGCGGAAGTGAGCACTGCAGACAGTTTCCGTGCCCTGGTCAGAAGGCCATCTAGGCCGGGATAGTGTGTTAAAAATTGCTGGACAACAAGGTTAAACACGTGAGCCATACAAGGCACGTGTGTCACCTTGCCCAGGCGAAGGGCCGCACCCAGGTTTGCAGCATTGTCGCACACGGCCTTACCAGGCTGCAGGTTGAGTGGAGACAACCATTTATCAAAATCAGTCTCCAGAGCTGCCCACAACTCAGTCGCTGTGTGACTCCTATTTCAAAGACATGTCAAGCTAAAGACCGCCTGATGCCGTTGCGCTCTGCTACCAGCATAGTAATGAGGGGTGCGTGATTCCTTCTGCGCAGTGAGAACGCTGGTGGCCTGACCAGGCAGGCTTGGGGCGGAGGTGGAGGACCCAGATGAGGTGGAGGATGCAGAAGCAGTGGCGGAACTTGGACAGACAGAGGATTGACACACAAGTCGTGGGGACGGCAAGACTTGTGCAGCAGACCCTTCACCATCTATCACCATAGTTACCCAGTGGCCAGTCAGCGACATGTAACGTCCCTGTCCATGCTTACTGGTCCAAGTATCGGTGGTGAAATGCACCCGTTCACACACAGAGTTTCTCAAGGAAGCGGTGATGTTGTGTGCGACATGCTGGTGTAGCGCGGGCACACCTTTCTTAGAGAAGTAGTGGCGACTAGGCATCTGGTACTGGGGCACAGCGACAGACATAAGGTCTCTAAAATCCTGTGTGTCCACTAGGCGGAAAGGCAGCATTTCTGTAGTCAACAGCTTACAGAGGGATAGAGTCAACCTCTTCGCTTTGTCATGGGTCGCAGGAAGTGGCCTTTTATTTGACCACATCTGAGGGACAGAGATCTGGCTGCTGTGTGTAGACGGTGTTGAGTCGGGTGTCCCTGGAAAAATGCAGCTTTGTGAGGAAAGTGCAGGCGGAGACATGATGTTGCCTTCATCCAAAGTTGGTGCTATCGATGTCTGAGAGAGCTGTACACACTCACTTGTTTCCCCTTCCAAACCAACTGACGACCTACCAAGCAAACTGCCTGTTGCGGTTACAGTGGTGGAAGTTGTGGGTGGAAAAACAGGTGTGACAGCTGTCCCCACAGTCCTAGAAGATGACGAGCGCGCGGATGCACTGGAAGGGGCAGGCGGTGGATGGTTCGCTCCGCTAGGCCGCATTGCAGCACGGTGAGCTTCCCATCGGGCCATATGATATTTATTCATGTGACGATTCATGGAAGAAGTTGTCAAACTGCTGAGGTTTTGACCTCTACTAAGAGAACCATGACAAATTTTACAGATCACATAATTTGGGCGATCTTTTTCTATGTCAAAAAAGGACCTGGCTAGGCAAGGCTTAGAGGCCATGCGACCTGTTGATCCACCCCGAATAATGCTCAGAGGCAGAGTGGTGGCTGAGGATGCAGTTGTAGACGTGCTACCAGTGCTCCGACTGTGTCCAGGAAGGCGCCAGGTTACTTCGACGTCGGTTGCATCCTCCTCCACCGCCTCTGTTGACCTCCTCGAGTGTCTGACTGTGGGTTGACAGTAGGTGTGATCTAGAACTTAATCATCAATTGTTGTGTTTGCACTCCCCTACCCCTCAGACCGAGTTTCTTCTTGCCCTGACCGAATATTTAAGTTGTCATCCCAATCGGGTATCTGCGTCTCATCTTCATCAGTATGTTCCTCATTGCCTATAACCACAGTTGTTGGAAAGGCAGCATTTTGGTAGCCAACAGTTTGCATATGATGAAAGTCAACCTCCAAGCCATTTCATGCCCTTCTAAAAGCATGTAAAACACAGCGAGGGGACTCCAACCACAGTCTCCCTCGTTGCCACTAACTGGGCCACACACACCCCACTTGACTGGCATCGGTTGAGCCCCCTTTTGAAAAAGAAAAAGATGCTTTGCATGAAGCACTCTCAAAAATACGCGTGCCTTTCCCGTCCCCTGGCTGACCCAGGGGAAGAAAAGTCCTCTGAGAGCCATGACTTGTTCATCTTGGTTCTTTTAGAGACACAGCGAGGGGACTCCAACCACAGTCTCCCTCGTTGCCACTAACTGGGCCACACACACCCCACTTGACTGGCATCGGTTGAGCCCCCTTTTGAAAAAGAAAAAGATGCTTTGCATGAAGCACTCTCAAAAATACGCGTGCCTTTCCCGTCCCCTGGCTGACCCAGGGGAAGAAAAGTCCTCTGAGAGCCATGACTTGTTCATCTTGGTTCTTTTAGAGACACAGCGAGGGGACTCCAACCACAGTCTCCCTCGTTGCCACTAACTGGGCCACACACACCCCACTTGACTGGCATCGGTTGACCCCCCCTTTTGACAAAGAAAAAGATGCTTTGCATGAAGCACTCTCAAAAATACGCGTGCCTTTCCCGTCCCCTGGCTGACCCAGGGGAAGAAAAGTCCTCTGAGAGCCATGACTTGTTCATCTTGGTTCTTTTAGAGACACAGCGAGGGGACTCCAACCACAGTCTCCCTCGTTGCCACTAACTGGGCCACACACACCCCACTTGACTGGCATCGGTTGAGCCCCCTTTTGAAAAAGAAAAAGATGCTTTGCATGAAGCACTCTCAAAAATACGCGTGCCTTTCCCGTCCCCTGGCTGACCCAGGGGAAGAAAAGTCCTCTGAGAGCCATGACTTGTTCATCTTGGTTCTTTTAGAGACACAGCGAGGGGACTCCAACCACAGTCTCCCTCGTTGCCACTAACTGGGCCACACACACCCCACTTGACTGGCATCGGTTGAGCCCCCTTTTGAAAAAGAAAAAGATGCTTTGCATGAAGCACTCTCAAAAATACGCGTGCCTTTCCCGTCCCCTGGCTGACCCAGGGGAAGAAAAGTCCTCTGAGAGCCATGACTTGTTCATCTTGGTTCTTTTAGAGACACAGCGAGGGGACTCCAACCACAGTCTCCCTCGTTGACACTAACTGGGCCACACACACCCCACTTGACTGGCATCGGTTGACCCCCCCTTTTGACAAAGAAAAAGATGCTTTGCATGAAGCACTCTCAAAAATACGCGTGCCTTTCCCGTCCCCTGGCTGACCCAGGGGAAGAAAAGTCCTCTGAGAGCCATGACTTGTTCATCTTGGTTCTTTTAGAGACACAGCGAGGGGACTCCAACCACAGTCTCCCTCGTTGCCACTAACTGGGCCACACACACCCCACTTGACTGGCATCGGTTGACCCCCCCTTTTGACAAAGAAAAAGATGCTTTGCATGAAGCACTCTCAAAAATACGCGTGCCTTTCCCGTCCCCTGGCTGACCCAGGGGAAGAAAAGTCCTCTGAGAGCCATGACTTGTTCATCTTGGTTCTTTTAGAGACACAGCGAGGGGACTCCAACCACAGTCTCCCTCGTTGCCACTAACTGGGCCACACACACCCCACTTGACTGGCATCGGTTGACCCCCCCTTTTGACAAAGAAAAAGATGCTTTGCATGAAGCACTCTCAAAAATACGCGTGCCTTTCCCGTCCCCTGGCTGACCCAGGGGAAGAAAAGTCCTCTGAGAGCCATGACTTGTTCATCTTGGTTCTTTTAGAGACACAGCGAGGGGACTCCAACCACAGTCTCCCTCGTTGCCACTAACTGGGCCACACACACCCCACTTGACTGGCATCGGTTGAGCCCCCTTTTGAAAAAGAAAAAGATGCTTTGCATGAAGCACTCTCAAAAATACGCGTGCCTTTCCCGTCCCCTGGCTGACCCAGGGGAAGAAAAGTCCTCTGAGAGCCATGACTTGTTCATCTTGGTTCTTTTAGAGACACAGCGAGGGGACTCCAACCACAGTCTCCCTCGTTGCCACTAACTGGGCCACACACACCCCACTTGACTGGCATCGGTTGAGCCCCCTTTTGAAAAAGAAAAAGATGCTTTGCATGAAGCACTCTCAAAAATACGCGTGCCTTTCCCGTCCCCTGGCTGACCCAGGGGAAGAAAAGTCCTCTGAGAGCCATGACTTGTTCATCTTGGTTCTTTTAGAGACACAGCGAGGGGACTCCAACCACAGTCTCCCTCGTTGACACTAACTGGGCCACACACACCCCACTTGACTGGCATCGGTTGACCCCCCCTTTTGACAAAGAAAAAGATGCTTTGCATGAAGCACTCTCAAAAATACGCGTGCCTTTCCCGTCCCCTGGCTGACCCAGGGGAAGAAAAGTCCTCTGAGAGCCATGACTTGTTCATCTTGGTTCTTTTAGAGACACAGCGAGGGGACTCCAACCACAGTCTCCCTCGTTGCCACTAACTGGGCCACACACACCCCACTTGACTGGCATCGGTTGACCCCCCCTTTTGACAAAGAAAAAGATGCTTTGCATGAAGCACTCTCAAAAATACGCGTGCCTTTCCCGTCCCCTGGCTGACCCAGGGGAAGAAAAGTCCTCTGAGAGCCATGACTTGTTCATCTTGGTTCTTTTAGAGACACAGCGAGGGGACTCCAACCACAGTCTCCCTCGTTGCCACTAACTGGGCCACACACACCCCACTTGACTGGCATCGGTTGACCCCCCCTTTTGACAAAGAAAAAGATGCTTTGCATGAAGCACTCTCAAAAATACGCGTGCCTTTCCCGTCCCCTGGCTGACCCAGGGGAAGAAAAGTCCTCTGAGAGCCATGACTTGTTCATCTTGGTTCTTTTAGAGACACAGCGAGGGGACTCCAACCACAGTCTCCCTCGTTGCCACTAACTGGGCCACACACACCCCACTTGACTGGCATCGGTTGAGCCCCCTTTTGAAAAAGAAAAAGATGCTTTGCATGAAGCACTCTCAAAAATACGCGTGCCTTTCCCGTCCCCTGGCTGACCCAGGGGAAGAAAAGTCCTCTGAGAGCCATGACTTGTTCATCTTGGTTCTTTTAGAGACACAGCGAGGGGACTCCAACCACAGTCTCCCTCGTTGCCACTAACTGGGCCACACACACCCCACTTGACTGGCATCGGTTGACCCCCCCTTTTGACAAAGAAAAAGATGCTTTGCATGAAGCACTCTCAAAAATACGCGTGCCTTTCCCGTCCCCTGGCTGACCCAGGGGAAGAAAAGTCCTCTGAGAGCCATGACTTGTTCATCTTGGTTCTTTTAGAGACACAGCGAGGGGACTCCAACCACAGTCTCCCTCGTTGCCACTAACTGGGCCACACACACCCCACTTGACTGGCATCGGTTGACCCCCCCTTTTGACAAAGAAAAAGATGCTTTTCATGAAGCACTCTCAAAAATACGCGTGCCTTTCCCGTCCCCTGGCTGACCCAGGGGAAGAAAAGTCCTCTGAGAGCCATGACTTGTTCATCTTGGTTCTTTTAGAGACACAGCGAGGGGACTCCAACCACAGTCTCCCTCGTTGCCACTAACTGGGCCACACACACCCCACTTGACTGGCATCGGTTGAGCCCCCTTTTGAAAAAGAAAAAGATGCTTTGCATGAAGCACTCTCAAAAATACGCGTGCCTTTCCCGTCCCCTGGCTGACCCAGGGGAAGAAAAGTCCTCTGAGAGCCATGACTTGTTCATCTTGGTTCTTTTAGAGACACAGCGAGGGGACTCCAACCACAGTCTCCCTCGTTGCCACTAACTGGGCCACACACACCCCACTTGACTGGCATCGGTTGAGCCCCCTTTTGAAAAAGAAAAAGATGCTTTGCATGAAGCACTCTCAAAAATACGCGTGCCTTTCCCGTCCCCTGGCTGACCCAGGGGAAGAAAAGTCCTCTGAGAGCCATGACTTGTTCATCTTGGTTCTTTTAGAGACACAGCGAGGGGACTCCAACCACAGTCTCCCTCGTTGCCACTAACTGGGCCACACACACCCCACTTGACTGGCATCGGTTGAGCCCCCCTTTTGACAAAGAAAAAGATGCTTTGCATGAAGCACTCTCAAAAATACGCGTGCCTTTCGCCTCCCCTGGCTGACCCAGGGGAAGAAAAGTCCTCTGAGAGCCAGGTCCACATTGTCAGTGGACAGACACGTGTGCTTATCTGCCAGCAGACCCCCAGCAGCACTGAAGACAGGTTCCGAGAGAACGCTGGCTGCAGGACACGACAAGATCCTCAAGGCGTACGTGGCGAGCTCAGGCAATTTATCCAGATTGGAAGCCTAAAATGAGCAGGGCTCAAGTTGCACAATAATGGAATCGATGTTTCTTTGCATATACTCATATATCTGTGTGTCTCCCTCTTTTTCCTTGTCCAGCTGTTTTGTTTTCACATGAGTATATGTCCTTGTCACTTTCCCATGTGTTTGTGTTATGTTGTGAGTTGTTTGTCACCTTTTGGACACCTTTCAGGGTGTTTTCTAGGTGTTTTACTGTGTTTGTGATTGCCTGCCATTGTTTCCTATGGGCTCGAGTTCGGTTCGTCGAACGTTCGACGAGCCGAACTCGAGCCAGACCCCCCGTTCGGCGAACCGCCTCGAGCCGAACCGGGACCGGTTCGCTCATCTCTACTATCAATATTTTACATTGGTGGCTGTTCACATTCAACCACCTCCCCCTTGTCCACAGGCCTTGTTAATTAAGCACCTTTTACCTGGACCTGTTCCGCCTTCATTCATGGACTCTGGTTGAGCACTGTGAGGGTCAGTTCTGATATTGTCCCGGCATGTGTGGCGTTCGCTGCACATGCTGGGACCTGGATTGCCTTTATTCGCAGCTGCCTCTCATTGATAACATGGAAGCGGTTTTTGATATGTTACAGGTACATGTGTTGCTTTAATATGGTTCTGCTTTTAATGAATTTAGGAGGCCGCATGGCACAATGTAAATATTATATATAGAGTAGGACCCCCCTATCGAGATTTGCCGTGACGTGGCAGGGGCGGCTGAAAAAATTGATCAATTATTTGCTAAAAATCTCATTTTGCATGATAATACATTTGGAATAATATGTGAATTTTCACTTTTAATTATTTGCATGCCATTCTCAAGCAGTGCTGGTTCCCCCCCTTTTTTGATGTTTTCCCACATATGTCGGCTGATCTGATCAGCTGACATGTGTCGCTTAAATCTACCTGTGCCTGTTAACTAGTTAAATCCTGCTGTCAATCTCTGACAGCGAAATTTAACATGCGCCGGCGGGGTGCGCATCATTCCTCGACCCCATCGACCACCCCATTAGGTTGTCTGTCATGACAACCAAAAACAGTTGATAACCTCTGTCACTGTCATGACATTGTTCCTGTTAATGCCGGCTGAGTGACAGCATTCGCAGGAGATCAGCATTTCCGTTATACAGAATAGTGCTGAAGCATCGTTCTTTACAGCAGAAGCAATCAGATTATAACTGCTTCTAGTCCTCTAAGGCCCCCTTCACACGTCAGTGAATCTGGTACATATATTGCTGTTTTTAAATTACTATTTAAAAAAAAGGGTGAAAAATAAAAGGGAATAAAAATAAGAGTTCTCGACTACGCCACTTGCGGTGTGCGGCCAGGTTATTTAAGCCGCCGCTGCAGGATCCTGCTAGGGCTGATGGAGTGGTGCAGCTTAGTTATTTGAGCCCTCCGCAAGCAGGGAGAGGCCCCAGCAGTGAATGATGGGGATTGTAATGGGGAACCATGTGTGTGAGTGTACGGGGCGATAATAAACAGTCCACACCAGTATCGCAGTTTCAACTTGCCTTGTCTTTTCTTGTGGTACTGGGACCCACTGGTGCCGGTTCCAGGTGCTCCCGCTCCCCTTGTTCTCCATGCCAGCTGTGACTTGGGTTGCCTGTCCTCCATGCGCACTTGTTGTGGTCGGACTCCTGTGGCCTGGAGCTACATGGGAGTCCCTTCTCTTCAGGCTTGGTCCTAATGCAGGCAGCCTGGGCTATTTAAGGGGTTCAGTCCCTAGTCCCCTCTTCGCTGCTTGTGCTTCGAACTATTTAGGTTGGCGATGGACCCTGGAGATCTTCTCGCCTGGCAGATTTAACAGTTGACCATAAAGTGTCTCACTGTCCTAGGGTCTGCACCCTGACTTGTGCTGAGTCCTGTGAGCCTTAGTTCCAGACTTCCACACCCACAGGCGTCCCGCGGTTCCTGGAGTCTTTCACTTCCACAGGTAACCCACGGTGCCTGGAGTCCTGGTTCCTTACTCCACAGTCCCTCACTCCTTTTACAGCACTCCGATGTTGCTTCAGGTCTTTTCTGTACTTTTCGTTCTTTTCTCCTCACAACTTCTCTACTCCTTCCTTCAGACTCCTCACTCCTGAACTCAACTGACTTTAGTCTCCCCTGAACTGAACTGACTATTTTCTCCCACCAACTTCCCAACTGACCTACTGGCCCCTCTCCCTCGCTGGGTCTCTCCCTTCAGATTGGGTGGCTACTATCCAGTCAGTGCCCTTCCCTTTTACCTGTTGCTAAGCAGTCTCTCAGTCTGGTGTTGGTGTGCCACCCCTGTGTCAGCAGCCGAGCTGCTCGGATCCGGGTTCTCAGTTGCTTGAGGGTCTCCGGACCCGGGGGTCGTGCAGCCACTCAAATGAAGGGGAGTATTTACAAGGGATTTTATAGAGTTTGTGATGCCACACGTGGTATGTGGTAATTAAGGGTACCACCGCTGCAGTTGGGAGTACCCGGGGATGATGGAATGGGGCAGCCAGGTGTTAGAACCCTCCACGGGTAGGGGGAATACCCCAGGACTTAATGAGGGGTGCCGTGGGATGCAAGGGGTTACTTTGGTACTCACTCAGTCCATTAAGCAGACACTTACAAATGGTAAAACAAGTCTCTGGACATCGCTGCCACTGAGGGGAGCTAGTTCGGGTCCCGTCCCCAATGGTGCTGCCTGGTGATCTGTGAACTGCCTCCTGGCAGTAAGTTTACTTCTATGGTGGTCCTGGTAGTGTGGAACTTGCCGGGTCCTGCTCCCCACTATGGCTAAGTGTGGGAGCTTGCTCTCAGGGCTCACACTTGGGATTTTCTGGACCCTTTTGGATTGGAAAGTCCTATCCCCCTTGCTGCACTAGTGCCCCAATTTTGGAGCGGGTGGGGAACAAATCTTGAAGGCTCTGTGGGTAAATTATCGGGTTGCCTGAAGCTACTCCCCGACCTAGGGTCCACATACCCTGTTGCGCCTTGGTCCCAGCTCGATGATGGTGCCAGGCCACCGGCTGTCCTCCTCGACAGATCCGTGTCCCTTGCCACAATCCCCTGCGACCAGGGGTCTGACTCCTCTAGGCCCAGACCACCTAGATTGTTTCCCAGGAGCCCCGCTCCCAACCTCCTCTCACTTTCACTACCAGACTACTCTCTCTTCTTGACACTCCTCCCTTCCCCTCCCCAACCCCCCAGGTGGGCGACTCTATTCCACTCAAGCCGTCCACTGGTGTGTTTGGTGGGTGTGGTGCAGGGTGTATCTAGGATTTGATTAGCTGATGTAGGCAACACCATATGGTTAGGGACCCAAAACCAAGAAGGTGTATACTGCACGGAAGGGTAGATTATGCAATACCCTGTGACGACCCGATAGTCCAGGGGCGTCACATTCCCCCTGGGTCCGTAACCATGCTTCCTTGCGGCTACGCACCACCGATGCTGGTACAAATTCTTCCTCCATCATCACTTGTTTGATCACATCTAGGGCGTACCAGCCCCGCTGTCCATAATGCCGAGTATAGGTGACCATATCCTCTGGCTCCAGATTTCGCTCGGGGTGTCCCCTGGGGAGGTGCTGCGCCACATCCCGTCGGGACATAAACACCCCGGCTGTGAGGCCTGCCTCCTGGATGAACCTCCATCCCTGAACGGGGTCAAAACGATCCAATAGACCACTGCACCGTGGCCCCCGGATTCAGGAAGCAGCGCTTCTCACCTGCTCTTTCTCTTCTTGGTTGCGGGCGGCAAGCTCCCGTCATCGCCGGTCTCGCGCTTTCATCTCCAATTACAGCTCCTGCTGGTGTCGTTTCCAGTAGGGGGCATCAGCGTCTGGCCTCGGCTCCCTAGCTGGTATAGGTTTTAGCATTACTCTTGCGGCTCCAACAGCCATTGGGATGCCGCGCAGTGGCGGAACTGGCAGCTCTTCAGGTTCCACCTCCACCAATGTGGGCAAAACAAATCGACTGCTCTGCAGCTGGTGTTGCAGAGTCTGGGTGCTCCGCCTCTAAGGACGGGCCCGGTGATGCGGCCGGGTCTGGTCGGGTCGATGTCGGGATGACCGCAGTCGGGACCTGGTCGGGTGACGGAACCTGGGGTGCTGCAGCTGATTCTTCACAAATGGGGGCTGAAGGTTCCGCTGCCATGGTGGGGACAGGCAGCTCAGCGTCCACCGAGGATGGAGTTGGTGGCAGCAGAGTGCTTGTTGGGAGTGGGGTTGGTCCGGATCCCACAGCCGCATTGGCCGGATTAGGGTAATCAACTGGGACTGGGTAATCGCTTACCATCTCTTCACGTGGGATTTCGATCTCACGGGCTCGCACCACCACCGGCAGGCTCCTCATCTTTTCCCTCCAGTGGTCTAAGATGAATAGGAATTGTGTCTGCATCCTTCTGCAGAGCTGCTCCGTCTCCTTCTCGATCCAGGTTGTGGTCCCGGGAACAGCACGCTCTGGTGACCAGCTACGCTCAGCCACCATGTTTCCTCTGAGGAGTCCAGGAACATTATGGCAGAGTCCTGGCGTCCCTGCTTCTCTTCAGCTGCTACATGCCGTCACGCCCCCTCGGTTTTTTCCCACCACTCACTTTGGTGCTGTGGCCTTCTGGGAACTTCCGGTTTCGGGCTCACTCTCAGGACGAAGGGTGGGGCTTCTGTTTCTCATGCTTTGGTGGAGAAAATGGTGTTTTGGCACCAAAAGATGGCGGAATTGGCGGGAAACGGGACTTTTGACTCGCAGTTTCGACTTTTAAGGATCCGGATCCGGTTTCTCAGTGGCTCGAGGGTCTCAGAACCCGGAGGTCATGCGGTCACTCAAATGAAGTGGAGTATTTACAAGGGATTTTATAGAGTTCGTGACGCCACACGTGGTATGTGGTAATTAGGAGTACCACCGCTGCACTTGGGAGTACCCGGGGATGATGGAATTGAGCAGCCAGGTGTTAGAACCCTCCACGGGTAAGGGGAATACCCTGAGAGGGGGGCCGTCGGATGCAGGGGGTCACTTTGGTACTCACTCAGTCCATTAAGCAGACACCGACAACTGGTCAAACAAGTCTCTGGACATCGCTGCCGCTGATGGGAGCTAGTTCATGTCCCATCCCCAATGGTGCTGCCTGGTGATCCGTGACCTGCCTCCTGGCACTGGGTTTACTTCTTTGGTGGTCCCGGTAGTGTGGAACTTGCCGGGTCCTGCTCCCCACTATGGCTAAGTGTGGGAGCTTGCTCACATGGCTCACGCCTGGGATTTTCTGGACCATTTTGGATTGGAAAGTCCTATCCCCCTCGTTTTGCTAGTGCCCCGATTTTGGAGCGGGTGGGGAATGAATCTTGAAGGCTCCGTTCTCCGCAGGTAAATTATCGAGTTGCCTGAACTACTCCCCAACCTAAGGTCCACGTACCACGTTGTGCTTTTGTCCCAGCCCGGTGATGGTGCAAGGCTGCCGGCTGTCCTCCTTGACAGATCCGTGCCCCTTGCCACGATCCCCTGCGACCGGGGGTCTGACTCCTCTAGGCCCAGACCACAGTCTGCCACCTAGATTGTCTCCCAGGAGCCCCGCTCCCGACCTCCCCTCACTTTCACTACCAGACTACTCTCTCTTCTTGACACTCCTCACCTCCCCTCCCCAACCCCCCAGGTGGGCGACTCTATTCCACTCAAGCCGTCCACTGGTGTGTTTGGTGGGTGTGGTGCAGGGTGTATCTAGGATTTGATTAGCTGATGTAGGCAACACCATATGGTTAGGGACCCAAAACTAAGAAAGAGGTGGATACTGCACGGGAGGGCAGATTATGAAATACCCTGTGACGACCCGATAGTCTAGGGGCATCACATTGGGGTTGTGTATGTGGCCTGAGGGTGCTGGTGTACTGGCCGGCACGGATATTCCAGGGTTTGGGTTTACACTGGTTACATTTGTGGCATCTGGTACCGCAGGGGTGCTACACTATCAAGGATAGCATACGGAGAACACACGTGTGCTAACATCACATAACACGGAGGGCCAAATGCATCTTTAACACGTCATTGAAAATTTGTGTTTTTGATTGATGTGAAAGAGGCCTAAGAGGAAGAGTAAAAACAAGAAAAAGTGTAAAAAAAAAAGCTTTTAAAATATATATAAAAAAACAAAAGTTAAAAAAACACAAAAGTTTTGCCCCTTAAAATAAAACATTAATAAAAAAACAACATTGCAATAAAATGCAATAAGAGGCAATCAAAACATCACATCTACTCAACAATGGTATCAGTAAAAATGTCAGCTCAGGACACAAAAAAAAGCCTTGACATAGCCCCAGATCGTGAAAAATGAGAACACTACGGGTCATAGAAAATGGTGACAAAAGCGCAATTCTTTTTTTTATTTACAAATTTCATATTTTTTTCACCACTTAATTAAAAAAAAAAGTAAAAAATAAAAAAAAAATATACGTTTGGCACTGATGAACTCATAGTAACCTGGGGAATCACATTGCCAGGTAAATGTTATCATATAGTGAACATGGTAACTAAAAATTGCCATAGTGGTGAAAGGGTTCACATTTTGAAACCCTTGCATTTTATATGCTGTAAATGCTTCATTTTTAATAGACAGAAAAAAAATAGGAACTATGAACCCTGCATGGAAAATGTTTGCTGATGCATTTTTGCGTTACAAACTGTTGGTTCCCAGTCAGTTTTTATGTATAACTAACAAAACTATTTTATAATTCAGGAGCTGCAAAACACGACCTCTCATCTATTATATTGTGATGTTGATTTGACACAAGAGCTACACAGGGAGTTGTGAATAATACATTGTAATATCTACCACAGAAAGATAACAATTGTGCTCTCTTACTTATTAATGAAGTTTAACAGCCTGAAACCAGTTTATCAATAGTTTCTAATCACTTCTCTTTTGATTTTCTTGCCAGCGTGGAGAATAAGTAAATGTTTATGTAATAAATGTAAAAAATAAAGATCTTGAAAAAGAACCTCAATGTTGGATGCATCTTTTTGTATATATTAACCTTTCGGAATGGATTTTTATGCATATTTATGAGATTCAGGAAATTTTAATCAGACCGTTCCGAAAGGTGTTTCTAGTAGAAGCTTGTGATAGGCCATGCTGTCACTTGCTGAATAGTAAGCTTTGGTCCACTTAGTGCTATGTACTGCTTTGTAAAGGATGCAGGGCTGGATAGGGACTGAAATTCAGCCCTGGCATTTTTAAAAACACAGGCCCACTTCTTGTATCTTCTGTAATCTATGCTCCCTATATAGTGGAACTACAGGTCAGCAGCATCAAATGAAAATGTTGTATGCTGCCGACCTGTACAGCTAAGGCTGCTTTCACACATCAGTTTTTTGCCATCAGTCACGATCCGACGACGGATCCAGCGAAAAAACGGATCAGTTGCATCAGTTTTTTCCATCAGTTCCTTCAGTTTTTTGACAGATCCAGTGTGATACTGAGAATGCTCCGTTCAAAACCCGATCCGGCGTCCGGATCGGTTTTTTGCCGTATTACACTGCATTTGGTGTCCATAGGCTTCCATTATAAAACACGCCGTACGGCGCCGGATCCGCTATCCGTTTTCTTTTGCCAGACACAAAAACGTTCACTTCAACGTTTCATCCGGCTGCCGGACAAGTAAATTTTGCCGGACCGGCAAAAACAGGATGAAACATAAGTCCATTCAGCACAATCCGGCGCTAATGAAAGTCTATGGGGGAAAAAAAGGATCCGGCGGCAACAGATGTTTTTTCACGTTTTTGCCGGATTGTGCCTGATTGCAAAAAACTGATGTGTGAAAGCAGCCTAACAGCCACTGAATTATGGCCCACTTAGATGACCCAATAATCAGGAAATAAGTGTTCGTAAGAAGACACTTTCATGACTATTGGCCCATCTAAATAGGTCAAATGAAGTGTAATGATTTCAGCAGGATTAAAACTCCTCACTCTTGGTAGCGCATTGCTTCTAATAAACAGGACATGTGGTCTTAAGAACATTACATTCCATGTGTATAGAATAATTGCATATTCATCCCAGAAGGATATCATTGGGCAGACTGGAAGGAAAAGACATCACTGGGGAAACTGGGGGGCATAGACAATGCTATGGGGCATACACATTACTTGGGGGCATGTGTGATGCCCTGGCAAAACCAGGTAGTCCCACATAGGCCCCCGCAGAAAACCTTCCCTCACAGGGTTACACACAGCCGACCTGAAATCCTAGTTACCCCCACTTAGGGAAAGACAGACACACCAGTGGGTGGGACCAGGCGGTTAGGAAACGTCCACTTAGGGGTCTAGACAGCCCGGGCGGGAAAACAGTCGGAGTCTGAGTTATGCTTTAGAACAAGTCTGGAGTTCAAGTCGAGAGGAGTGGAGGCTGGGGCTAGTTGTAGCTCCAGCAGGAGGAGAAGCTCAAGTTAAACGGTGCCAGGGTTGGAGCCCTGGTACCTTTGCTAGGTGGCAGACGGTGGTCTCCGTCAGCAGGAGACAGGAAGATGGCTCGGCAGATCCGAGGTGGACCAGGACAGGGTTGTAGCCCGCCGGTACCGACACCGGAGAACTGACCGGAAACCGTGCACAGTGGGGGTACTCGGACCCTGAAGCCAGGACCGGAACCAACGGCCTAGCTAATCAACCGATTGAGGGCAGGATTATAGGTCCTGCCCCAACCAAAGTCCCAAAAGCAGACAACCACCCACAGAGAGGGATAGGGCAACCACCAGGGCCCATAGATCCCACGGGTCAGCGTCAGCGGGCACGGCTCCTCAGGTACACAAGCCGGGAGCGGACTCCTGAGTTCCAGACCAGGTAGTCCACAATACACAAAAGCAGTGCAGAGGAAAGAACAGCGACCACCAGCCCGGGTGGGGGACCAGAATACAACCAGCTGCGGTGGCCGGCCACCAGCACCTTGGTTTACCAAAAGGCTCATGTGATTCATTTACTTGTGAGTAACCAAACATCCCCTCACACCTCCGGGCGCGCATGCCCCTGCCATTGCCATACCCTGCACAGAGACACTGGGTCCCGGGGCAACTATCCCTACCCACGGAGGGGTTAACATCCAGCTGCCACTACATCTCCCCCGGGTATCCCACAACAGCAGCGGTGGTGTCCCACTTCACCACACAACGTGTGGGGCATCACGAACTGAATACGGCCAAGCCCGTACAACTAAGTCCCCCTTTCCATTTGGCGTGTCCGCGTGACTCCCGGGTCAGGAGGATCCCTCGAGCCACATACACAGCGGGTCTGGATCCGAGCAGTAGCAGCTGCTGGCACGGGGTGGCACACATGCACATTACTGGGAGGGATACAAATTACTGTGGGGGCATACACATTACTGGGGGGGGCATATCAATTACATTGGGCATACACATTACTGGGGCCAGTGAGGGGTATACACATTACTGGGGTCAGTGGGGGCATACACAATACTGTTGTCAGTGGGGGGCATACACAATACTGGGTCCAGTGAGGGGAGCATACACATTACTGGGACCAATGGGGGGGCATACACCATACTGGGGCCAGTGGGGGGCATAAAGAATACTGTTGCCAATGGGGGGCATACATGTTACTGGGGTCAGTGGGGGGCATGCACATTACTGGGCCAGTGGGGGGCATACACAATACTGGGGCAAGGAGGAAGCATACACATTACTGGGGCCAGTGGGGGCAGACAGATTACTGACACCAATTTGAAGCATACACATAACTGGCGCCAGTGGGAGGCATACACATTACTGTGGCCAGTGTAGGACATACACATTACTGAGACCAGTGAGAGGCATACATATTACTGGGGCTAGTGGAGGGCATACATAATGCTGTGGCCAGTAGGGACATACACAATACTGGGGCCATTGGGGGGCATACACATTACTGGGGACACTGGAAGCACAAGCAAGCAATGCTGTGAGATGCTGACATTGGAGGCTGAAGCCCATACAGGCAGTGCTAGTAAACATCAGTGCTGTGTATCCTCTTCATCTGTGGGTCAGGAGCGCATCACGTGTTAACTCTTTCCAGAGATGAAGGTGATGACTTGCTGACGGTGAGTGGGCCTCCCACTTGCACAGGGCCCCAGCACTTGCCCAGGTGCACCGGGTGCTGACACCGGCTCTGGTGAAACTACAACTGCAGTGCACGCTGTTCTGCTCTCCTGAGGCTAAAACTGTAGTGCCAGGGCTGCTATTAGGGTATTATTACCCTTACTGGTGTATGGGGCATGGTGAAGAGGCATGCGAGACTCAGGGTTTAATAAAGCATAAAGTAATTACTCTAGGGCATGGTCCCCTGCCTCATCACTGGGCCCCACTCCACCCCGGGCCCAGTCCCTCTACTTAAACTACCATGCCCCACTCCATTGTCCGCTACGGCCGCACTACTAATATGGCTGCCGAAGTAGAGGGGCTGGCTGAGTCTGACATCTTGATTGACATCAGACGCTGCTTGCCCACCCTTTGTTCCTCTTGAGGTTTGTACTGTGCATGTGCTAAATAGGTTGCCATAGGCAGCACAAACAAGAAGTCACTGCATAGCATGCCTGAATTTGAGTATCGGAACCACCCATGGCTGGTGAGTATGATCTGTGTGTATCTGTCTTCCAGCTCCTGTTCCTGGCTCATACACAGCACCATACTGGATATACAGGTCCACAGTCTATGCTGTATTACAGCATTGTACATACTATATGTATATAGTGTGGATGTGTATACTGTATACTGCTATGAATACACTATACACAGCCAGCAGGCTATATTCTATATACAGCCAGCAGCCTCTATACAGTCCACAGCAAACTAAATTGTGTATACAGGTTGCAGTAGTCTCTATTATGTATACAGCCTGCAGCAGTCTCCTTTGTGAATACAATACTTGGCACTCAACTGGTCATTTTGTTCAATTTATTTCAAGTATCCAGAAATTAAACAGGCACTCCCTCCCCCGAAAGTCTTCTGTTTATGACTGGCTGCATGTTGGCAGAGACCTGAACTGCCCAATTAGGGACTTCCATTCGGATTCAGGTCAGGTCCCAAATTGAACTTTAAAGTCCTGCTGAACCCGCAGAGCTAAACTTCATTGAGTCCGCTTATCTATAGTCTTGATCAAAAAAAGTTAACTAAGTACCTTAACTTTTTTACAGGTTTTGCAGAAGTGGAGTTTTTGAATTTATTAATCTCAAAGTGTTGATGCACAGTGTATAAAAATGTAATGTCTGGAAAACTGCTTTATATTTGTTAAATTATTTTAAAGAATATTTTTATAGTTTTTCTTGCAGCTTAGGCCTCATTCAGAGATCAGTTATTGTTGTTTCACCAATTCTTTCAATTTCATCAGATTTTCATCAATATCATCAAAGTATCATAAGATTTTAATCAGTGTCATCAGAAATTTATTAGTTTTTTAATAATGGAAAAAAATTGAGAACATGTGATTGGCATCCAAGTGCTGTCCAATTTTCTAAATTGACTCATAGAGTTGCATTTCCAATTTTAATTCGACACTGATCAATATAGGACATATCACCATGATTTTGTATTGACCACTTGTTCCGAGTAAAAAAAAAAAAAAATCAGATATGTGAACAACCCTATAGACTATTATAGGTACATGTGCTCTCTATGACTGATATGAGAAAAACTGACATGTGAATGAAGCCTTTGTCAAACATCGCTTGACCGTCATATGCAACTAATTTACTGTAGTTTGCAGGGATGATTGAATGTTCTGAAATTTAAAACTGCTACGTTTATCAAACTTTTCCGAAAAATTTCATTTGTGACAAATTTTTTAGACACCAATTGAGGTACTAAAAGTGACCTAAAAAGACACTGTGGTTTTATCTGATAATATCCAAACTTTTTCAATCTTATTTCCGCAAGACACAGCCTTAGGCCTCCTTCACACATCCGGGTTTCCGGTACATGGGGTGTCCATTTCCACAGGTACCGGAAACATGGACATACGTATACCCATTAAATTCAATGGGTTTGCGCACATGCACATGTGTGCTCCACACAATGACATGTCTGTTTTCTGCCAGCAGTACCGGTGGCACATGGACCACACACTGATGTGATCCGTGTGACATCAGTTTGACACGTATCGGAAAAACACCTGTCCCTTTAAAAAAATAAAATATTTTTTATACTTTCTCCTGCATTGCTGTTGTTTCCGGGTCCCACTCATTATGCAAATGCATATTCACTGCACTGACCACGGACCCGAAAGTAACAGCAGCGCCAGAGACAGCAGCACTGGAGACAGATAAGTATACAAGTTCAAGCTGTCTGTGTGCAATGCAGATGTCACAGGGATAGCACACGAACAGCATGTGGAGAGCATGCACACAGACAATGATAATGACCTGCCCTATGGACCATCACACAAGTGCGTTAAATGCATGGATGTGTGAAAGAAGCCTTAGTAATTTTATAGTAAATTGTGTTTGGTAGTATTGCTGCCTGGACAGCTGGTGCCGATAGTGGTGGGTCTGCTGGTGCTAGCAGCGCCAACATTCTAAGACATAGGGTTTTTTTTCTTTTACTTTAGCAGATCCATTGACCAAGTCACATTTTCTTATAGCATACAGTTTGAACAAGACCATAACTTTTCCCAGTTTTTTCAACCCCAATTACTCCACCTTTCTAAAAAATACTAGGTAAGTATATATGCAGAAAGCAAAATGTGACATCAAGCCACAGTATAAGTATGGCATGTACAGTTTCTAAATAAGCCAACTAAAATTTTTGTGCAAAAAATATATGCACAGCTAATTATCTACATTTTTTTTAAAAAAAAAATTTTTCACATTTTTAAACAAAAATCTGCTTTTCTTAAAAATTAAATGATAAGAAATGCTAGGTAGATACATGACCAAAAAGCCAGGATACTGTATAGGTGTTGTAAGTACAGATGAAAAATTTAGCTAGTAGAACAGATGTGCAAGAAAAATATTGTTCACAACAAGCACACTTTGTAAGGCGACATTCGCAGTTCAATAAATAATGAAAAAGCAGCAACAGCATTGATGGTAAAAAATATTGGAACTTCTATATTGAATCATCACCGAGTGCAGGGAGACAGCGACATTTTGACCCTGATAAACAGATAGCTGTTTTTCAAGCAATATTGACATTATGGCTTCAAAAAGACCTAACAGTTTATTGTGTTTGAGTCGTCTCCTTGTATTGATGTAGAAATAAAGAACAAGTTCAGGATTTCTATTTGGGATGCTGTTGTCAGCTTTCCTATAATTTATGTGATTTTGTGGAGGAGGCGGGTTTGTCATCTTTTTTTTACTTACGGTATCTGTATATCTATGGTGGGTTCTGTCCTGATTTGCCTTTTTTGAGTTGGAATCAAATGTCTGGATTTTGAGGGATTTACTACTACTATTTAATTTACTACTATTTAAAAAAAAAAAAAAATATTTCCTTATCACAAAAAGGATATAATAATAAATTGAAAAACTCAGTTCAGTCACTTATGATAAGCAAGGGCTCGCTTACACTCAGGTATAACAAGAACAAGTGCAATGCGAGAAAAAAGGGATTGCACTCGGACCCATGTTATTCAAAGAGGCAGTGCAGATTTGCAATTTTTTCAGCTTTATTCGGCCTGTGGAAGAAAATCACGGCTTGCTGCAAATGGGCGAAAAAATCAGATGAGACACCCCTACTCAAGGTTATGTGTGCAAGAAAAAATCAGATGCCACATGAACCATCTGTTTTTTATGGATACATTACCATTCTGTAGCGTAGGACACTGTAAATGGTCCTATAAATGATTGTAAATGAAAAATAGCTGCGGAGAACAAAAACGGATTATATTTGGACAGCACACAGACAGCATGCGGATGAAAAATGAGAAAAAAATTGCCCTGCATTTCTGGATGAAAGTCAGACCGTTTTTTTGGGGTTTTTTTATATGCGCTAGTGTGCACGAGCCCTAACACTAATTACAGTTTTCTCCGTTCTGTAAAAATTATTATCCTGTCATGCTTTTGCTTTCTAGTGCATTATTATTGCAGGGGGAAAACGTTTAATTGTAATTTAAATTCCGAATGACAGATGCCAGATACACCATATCACTGATCAATCACACTTGCACTGCTTCTGGCACCTCTTCTATCTCTCTTTCAATTCAATATCTGTACTATTTGCAGAATACTATTCTTATCTTTTTCATTACTTCAGTTATTCAACATATTACTGTCTAGAGTATTTGTTCAGTGTTTTAGAGCTTTTTCATCTTGTGTCTATTGCAGAGATGTGATCTACTCTTGCTATCCTAAAATCACTCTAAAATAGCTGTTGCATTTACTGCATAGGCTTTCATCCAAGTGATAATTTCACCTTACTGTGCTATACCATGTATTGTGATAGCTGTAAGGCATTATGGGGAAGTCTGCATGGTCATATTTGAGGTCAGGTCAGCCTCCTTTGATTGATACAATCTTCTGAAATATGTAAAATGATAATAGGCATTTTGTAGGTGATTGTCGAGAATTTATTTTTTTTTAAATTAACATTTTTATTGATTTTTTCAATTAACAAAACCAAACAGTGACATACAAGGTTGGGAAAATGATACAAACAGAGACATGAATCGTGAGTCACCTAGTAACATTACTCTCAGAACTCCGGTGACACCAAATGAAGCAAGTTTAAAGCATACCTAAAACAATAAAGTATCACTTTTCCCAAACAAAGGAGGAAAGAGGGACCTAAAGAAGAAAAAAGGAAGGAAAAAGAGTGGACGAGAAAAAAAGAGAGACCACCACTCACCAGCCATTACGGAAAGACACAGAGCAGTTAACAACAAACCTCAACGTGTATACCAGCAAACACCGCATCCTACATCACAGCACGAAAGCTGGGGCTAGTCAAGAAGGATTCCCAGTGGAACCTCTTAGTGGCGTGAATTAAATTTCAAGTTGTTCAAACTTTACTTTAATTCGATTCACATTAAATTGACATGATAATCTCTTGTATTTTGATTAAACACTGTATTTATTTTATTCTATTTATTTAAAACTTTTATAAAGATTTCACCATCAAAAACAGTTATGGCATATCCTCAGAAAACTCCATAAGCATCTAATAGCTTTCAATGCCTCCGCTATTTTGAGCATAGTTGCACTCTGCCAGATAAGGCTGCCTGCAATCAATGCATCTATCAGCACGCCAAATAAAGGTGTAGATGAATAAATTACTCTAAATACTTCCTATTCAACTACTTACAGAGCCCGCAACAACTTAAAGCATTGGGACAGTCTACATCTTCATATGTAATTACATTTTAATATGTCCCTGCAGAGTGAACAGCTGCATGGAAATTATATAGCTGCAGGACAGAAGCCAGTTGTCAGAGATAGCTGGGTTCTCCAAAAGGAAGACAGATATGGCTTAATACTATCTCTGACTTCTATATAAGTATATGCAAAGCTGAATAGGAACTGTGTATAGCGTTTAGGAAACACTGGTAAATCTTTCTCCTTATTTCTGATCAATCATGTGAGGTACAGAGTAAGAAATGCTTTGTCTTATCAGGCCCAGACCATCTACATAGTGCATGTAGAAGGCTAAATTTGCCCTGTAACTTGGTCTAATATGCCAGCCCCTGTTAATTGGGGGATCAGTAATAATAAAAATGTATTTGCGTGTTTAAATGCCCCGTTAAGATCTCCTTTGACCTTATGGGAGGCACAATATGTGAAAAAAGAAAAAGTAAGCTAAAAGAAACAAAGCCACTACAGTCCAAATATATATTTCTAGCCCCATGCTCAATAAAAAAACAAACATATAGTATATGTGATACATAAAAAAATATTATGGAAAACGGAACAAATATTAAATTGTACTTAAGTTGTCCTCTGTGGCTAAAAAGAAAACAATACAAAGAAAGTATTTACTTTTTATCTTTTACATCATCCCCGACATTGGCAGAAAAGAATATAATATGAATATAAAAATGACCGAAAAATTAGGTTCCACATATCATGAAAAAGAGGAAAACATATTTGAATGCCTTAATGCCGTAATATCTTAAATTTCAATGTAATATTCAATACAACATTTGAAAGGCAAAATAAAAAAACTTGGAACTTTAAGAAAGTTGATTTCAACAAATTAATTAGAAATAAAAATGTCCAAGAATTAAAAAGAAACCACTATGGATAAATAAGACAGGAGGAATTATAATTGAATAAAAACAAAGGGCATTCAAAATCAAACAGAAATAGCATTTCAGGAGCATAAAGATCTTAATAAAAAATGTAAAAAAAAATTAAAAAAGCAAAGTTAGCTACTGAAAAACAGATCGCCAGTGACATTAAAATAAATTCTCAACAAAATGGATAAATATACCAATGTCAAAGAAATAGATGGTATTGGCCCCTTAAAAGATAATAGTAAAATAATTATAGAATACAAAGAAAAGGCTGAGATATTAAACAGGCACCTTTCATCCATGTTAACCAATAAACTGACTGTTTCCGGAATCATTCAACAAGGTAAAAAGCAAAGATCAACACCTGATATAACTAATTTAACAGAAGAAGGACGCCGTATTTGAACAAATGAAATATTGACAAATCCCCTAGGCCTGATGGCATTCATTCATGGATATTGAGGGACTTTAGCTCAGTACTTGACAAACCACTGTATTTCATCTTTTTAGATTCTCATGTAACAGGGTTGGTGCCACTGGATAGGAGGAAGGCTGACATGGCACCAATGTTTAAGAAAGGTAAGAAGGTGGATCAAGGCAACTACTGTCCGATAAGTCTGACATCAGGGGTGTGCAAAGTTATTGAGAGCATTATAAGAGATAACATGCAAAAATATATTACAGAGCATGATATAATAGCTGACAACCAGCATGGATTCATGAAAGATAGGTCATGTGCAACCAAAATGTTAGGTTTTAATGATGAGGTAATTGCAAATATGGATGTCGGTAATGTGGCTGATGTGATTTATCTCGACTTTGCAAAGTCTTTTGATAATGTACCACATAAAAGCCGTTTACTGAAGCTCCAGAAGCATGGACCAGTTGAAACTATATGCAAATGACTAAGGAATTGGCTAAAGACAGGAAACAAAGAATGATCATAAATTATACATTCTCTTAATGAGATGTAGCCAGTAGTTGGGTACCGCAGGATCTGTGCTAGGACCGATTATTTTCAAAATCTTTATTAATGTGGATGAGATTGAGACTAAAATGTCAGTCTTTGCTGATGACACCAAACTATGTAGGATATTAAAATCTGACCTTGATAGTACAATATTACAAAACTATCTGAATGGACAAACTCTTACCAAATGAGATTTAATGTTGTAAATTTAGAGTAATGCACCTAGGATGGAGTAATTCAATTGCTGCACATATATATATATATTAAATAGAAAAAAAAACTCAGGTCTAAAGAACAGGAGAAGGACTTTGGTATTCTGATTACAAATAATCTGAGCAGCAGTACTCAATCTCAAGCAGCATCTGGGAAAGCAAACAAGATTTTTGGGTGTATAAAAAGAGAAAAGAAATCATGTTATCCTAACCTATTCTTACCCCTCTATAAATCACTTGTAAGGCCACATCTAGAGTGTGGGATCCAGTTTTAGGTGCCACTTTTTAAAAAGAATATTCAAAATTTAGAGTTAATTTTAAGGTGGGAAACTAATTTGTTACAAGGGATGAATGGCCTCTCATATGATGAGACATTGCAAAAGGCTTGTTTAGCTTAGAAAAAGGGAGATCAGAGGAGATCTCATTTATATGTAAAAATACATGTGTGGTAAATATAAAGGACTGGCACATGTCTTAGTTCTTTCAAAGACAATACTAAGGACCAAATGGCACTCATTACAAGCGGAGGAACGGTGATTTGCGGCAGCTAAATGGGAAAAGGTTTTTACAGTTAGAGCTTTCAAAATTGTGGGTTATAGATAATTTAGAGACAAAAAAATGTATAATTGATGGTGAAAAGTTGAACTTGATGGACCTATGTCTTTTTTCAACCTATGTAACTATATATGTCCCAACGAGAGCAGAAGATGCGAGGGCACATGTGCCGCTCTCTCAGCCACAAGAATAGAATAGCAAGGGGTAACACGATCTTCACAAAGATGGTGCCGGGGTTAAGCGCTATGAGCAGGTGTCAACCCCGACTCCATCTTAGTGAAGAAGTTAGTGAATAGTAAAATAAGCATAGAGAACATAGAGAGGGAGGAATAACAGGCAGGGGGGCAGGAATCCATATGAATACCCACCCAGATATTATCTGCTCCATTGCAGCTGCCACTCAAGCAGCTGCCGATTTTTTAAACTTTACTTTGTTGAATTTGAAAGCCTAAATATCCAAGCTGACCACTACAGGTATGTAGATAATCTGCACTGGCTTTAGCTTATATACGATAATTCTGATGATTGGTTCCCTTTATATGGTTACTTTGCATTTAAATATGTCGGCTTGATTATACCAAGACATTAAAGAGAACCTATCAGGATTTTATACCCCAAACTAATGGTATATATGTAAAGGTGATTTCATTCTGATTAAGTCCTTATCACCTTGCAGAAATCCATTTTGCTATTTGAGGGAAAACCATGGTTCACATTAAATGTTAATGAGCTGTAAGTGCAGTGGGGTGAGCACTGTACTTGCAGCTCTAATGCCTCTCTACCTATTCCCCACCCACTAATCTCTGATAGAATACTGAAACATGAACAACCTGTCACTCTGAGACAGGAGTCAGGCGGGAAATAGAGAGAGAACTAAAAGCGCTGTAATGCTGTGCCCACCCACTGCACATGCAGCCCGACAGCTTACCGTATAAACAATGTTCCACTCTATAACAACAGAACAGATTTCATCAGCATGCAAATTCGTCTGATTTGCACTGTATCTGTATATCATGCTTGTATTTTCCCCTACACTCGTTTACCAAACTGATGTATTCAAAATGCAGGAGTGAATCTGAGCCATAAGTGCTTTCTCCTCTATGGGGTCACACAGTGAGGAAGCAGCAGCCTGTTTTAAATATTGAGAAGTGTTGACATCCTATTTCCCAGCCCCATACTTTATCTCCCTTGATTCTTCCATAAATGATGATGCTTGGCTCCCTCCATTCTGTGAATGTGGACACTGTAACATTGATGGATGGCTTCATTATTTCATAGTGTATAGCAAATGACAGACACAAATGCATTGTTCGTTTTAAGCAGGGAATTTGAGAAATGGGCATTGTCCTGAAAATATGGAAGCAACTTTGTTTATAGCGCCATTTTTCTGCTATCTCAATTATTAAGTATTAAATAATACAGTATGTTTTGTTTATCATGAAATGTACAGTATTTTGTGAGTCTATGTTGAGGGTGTGGGAAGCTCTATAAAAGTGAAATACCGGTAATTATTATTACCAATAACACCAAAGCTAGAGATTATAAATGGTGTTTTAGCACAAATATTAGTCTCACCCTCTACCACAGCTGTAAGGGTAAGACTACCTTGATTTTATAGATAATCATCTTGGCTATCTCATGCATAAATTTGATTTGCAACTATTTAGTATATGATTAGTTATGCAGATTCTTGTCATATCTCTGCAGTGTTACTGTTTTGCTTCTAAACATCTAAATGTAATTTTTTAGAATTTTGTTAATGTTTTGTAAATCCACCTTTGACTTTCAACATTGCCTGAAACCTTCTGGGCATGCTCTCACACAGATTTAAGCATGTCTCCACCGTTATGTGATCCCAGGTCTCTTCTACATGTTCCAATGTTGGTGCATACTTGTCTACTCACGTGGGTATGTGTACAGCTTTGTCTTCAACTTGACCCACAAGTGTTCAATTGGGTTTAGGTCTGGTGACGCTGGAGGCCAATCCAGCACCTCTACTTCATTGTCATTGAACCATTTCTTTTCCAATCCCAACACGTTCTTAGGGCCGTTGTCTTGCTGGAACACTATGTCATCTTTTTCATACCCATAGTACTTGGGTGAAAAATGTAACTCATAATGTAGGATACTGACACATAGCTCTGATGAAACCACCATCAATCCTGGTCAAGTAAAGAACGACTTTGGCTATGAAACAACCCCATAACATCAAGCTTCCTCCACCAAACTTGACAGTTCCTTCAATATCTTGATCTGATCCACTTTTTCCCTCTTTTCTTCCAGAGCCATTTGCACCTGTCAGAGACTCTCATCGCTCCAAATCACCCATTTACAATTTTCTACTCTCCATTTTTCATACTTTTTTGCAAACTCAAGCTGAAGCTCCTTATGATGATGATGAAGGCAAGGCTTCTTCACTTTTTTTGTGCCACCATTCCAGATTTGTGTAACATGCACTGAACGTTGCTTTAATGGATGTCTGCAATCTTACTATTATGAAGTATTCGAGCCCCCTCTGATAAGGCGGTCTATACATTTACTGTGATGCAATCTAAGTGTGCATCCGCCTTAAATCTGTCTGCTCCAAATTATGAGTCAATTGTGGTAGCATGCATACCATTCTCTTCCATACACACCAGAGACTTACTCGGATATGAATAGAAAGTAAGACTGATTTAATACGGCAGTTGTACATACATTAAAAAGGAGTTCTTGGCTAGGAGCCAAGAATACGTAACACGTCTATCCTATTGGATAAAGTAGAACAGCTCTATTCTATTATTTATATTATTATTATTATTATTATTATTTATTATTATAGCGCCATTTATTCCATGGCGCTTTACAAGTGAAAGAGGGTATACGTACAACAAATCATTAACAGTACAAGACAGACTGGTATAGGAGGAGAGAGGACCCTGCCCGCGAGGGCTCACAGTCTACAGGGAATGGGTGATGGTACAATAGGTGAGGACAGAGCTGGTTGCGCAGTGGTCTACTGGGCTGAGGGCTATTGTAGGTTGTAGGCTTGTTGGAAGAGGTGGGTCTTGAGGTTCCTCTTGAAGCTTTCCACGGTAGGGGAGAGTCTGATGTGCTGAGGTAGAGCGTTCCAGAGTATGGGGGATGCACGGGAGAAATCTTGTACACGATTGTGGGAAGAGGAAATAAGAGAGGAGCAGAGAAGGAGATCTTGTGAGGATCTAAGGTTGCGTGCAGGTAGGTACTGGGAGACTAGGTCACAGATGTAGGGAGGAGACAGGTTGTGCATGGCTTTGTATGTCATGGTTAATGTTTTGAACTGGAGTCGTTGGGCGATGGGAAGCCAGTGAAGGGATTGGCAGAGTGGCGAGGCTGGGGAGTAGCGAGGGGAGAGGTGGATTAAGCGGGCTGCAGAGTTTAGGATAGATTGGAGGGGTGCAAGAGTGTTGGAAGGGAGGCCAGAGAGCAGGAGGTTGCAGTAGTCGAGGCGGGAGATGATGAGGGCATGCACTAATGTTTTTGAAGATTCTTGGTTAAGAAAAGCACGGATCCGGGAGATATTTTTGAGTTGTAATCGGCATGAGTTGAAGAGGGCTTGGATGTGTGGCTTGAAGGATAGAGCAGAGTCGAGGGTCACTCCAACTCCATTTATATTCTGTGATATACAATATACTGTAATGTGCTTGCTTCCTCATTTATATTAAGTTATGTTAGCATGATTCACTTACCACATGAAAGCCCAGACTGTCTGAGTCTTATGTCAAAATGCAGAACTAGATGTGGTACACAGTCTCAAACAGCATCTTAAATCCTGGTTTTTGGATATCTTCATATAACTCTAAAGGCCCCGTCACACTAAGCAACATCGCTAGCAACATCGCTGGTAACGAACAACTTTTGTGACGTTGCTAGCGATGTTGCTGTGTGTGACATCCAGCAACAACCTGGCCCCTGCTGTGAGGTCGTTGGTTGTTGCTGAATGTCCTGGGCCATTTTTTAGTTGTTGCTGTCCTGCTGTGAAGCCCACATCGCTGTGTGTGACAGCGAGACAGCAACAACTAATGTGCAGTGAGCAGGGAGCCAGCTTCTGCTGAGGCTGGTAACTAATGTAAACATCGAGTAACCAAGAAGCCCTGTCCTTGGTTACCCGATATTTACCTTTGATACCAGCCTCCTCCGCTCTCACTGCCTGTGCTGCCGGCTCCTGCTCTGTGCACAGATAGCTGCAGCACACATCAGGCAATTAACCCGATGTGTGCTGTAACTAGGAGAGCAAGGAGCCAGCGCTCAGTGTGCGCTGCTCCCTGCTCTGTGCACATTTAGCTGCAGCATACATCGGGTTAATTAACCTGATGTGTGCTGTAACTAGGAGACTGGGGGCTGGTCACTGGTTGCTGGTGAGCTCACCAGCAACTCGTGTAGCCACGCTCCAGCGATCCCTGCCAGGTCAGGTTGCTGGTGGGATCGCTGGAGCGTCGCAGTGTGACAGCTCACCAGCAACCTCCTAGCAACTTACCAGCGATCCCTATCGTTGTTGGGATCGCTGGTAAGTTGCTTAGTGTGACTGGACCTTTATATACTCATAATAGTTCATAATCTTGTCCTTAACACCTCCACTGCCGTGTTTGTCGTGCCAGAATTGATAGACCTTGTGAAGACCGACTTGTTAACTCCGATAGTTTGCCTGGATTTTCACCTCTTGACTTTTGAATGGATGGACAGATTTCATTTCATACTCTTCTAACTGTTATGGCACTCACATGATGCAGTTTGGCAATTTTGCTTGCCAAGAGACTGCTATCCATGAGCTGGATGATTCTGTTTATCTTTCCTTGGGAAATCTTCTTAGCTGCTCCTCAATTTGAACCAGTGATATTTCGCTCGGGAGTCAAGCTAATTAAACACTGACCTATTAGGGAATGCGAGAATAGGTTTTCATTTTTAGTATACAGGAAGAAAAAAAATGTTTCAAGCACCAACTAATAATGATAACTAATCATATGCTAAATAGTTTCATGTCAAATCTAGGTATGAGATAGCCAAGATGATTGTCTATGAAATTATGGCAGTCTGATGCTAAAAGATGTAGTGGATGATGAGATATAGAGCCTGAAAGTCAAAAGTTCAAAACATTGTTACCCTTTTGCTCGTCACTGTGCATAGCGCTATTAATGTCACAGCGCTTTACAGAAATGATTAACACTGTCCCCATTGGGGCTCACAATCTAAATTTTCTGTTGTTATGTCTTTGAATTGTAGATGAAAACCAAAGTACCCAGAGTAAACCAACACAAACATAGGGAGAACATACAAACTCCTTGCAGATGTTGTCCTTGGTGGGATTTAAACCCATGACTAGAGATGAATGAACATGAACAGTAAAGTTCAGTGTTTGTACCAAACGCGGACTTACAAAAGTGTTCGAGTTTGGGTGCTTTACATAATGCTCAATTGAACATCGGTGTTCTTGAGTGCGCTTGGTGATCAGTACAATGTGAGCTGCTTCCAGTGTTTGAATATATGACACTGGCGGTAAAAACAGCATTATTTAATGTGCACAAAAAATAAGATGAAAAAACACTCCCTCCCTCGCTCTGTTTATGGCTGGCTGTATGTGGGAGGAGAGCCAAAGTGCCCAAATCAGTGACTTCCAATGGGGTTCAGGTCAAGTCTGGGTCCCAAACTGAACTTTATCTGAAGTCCTGCTGAACCCACAAAGCCGAAGTTTAATGGATCTGCTCATCACTACCCAGGAGCCCAGTATTGCAAGACTGCAGTGCTAACTACTAAGCCACCGTGTTGCAAATAGAGAAAACATAATTGCTGAAAATGTATGACACCCTGGCGGCTGCTGCAGTGTAATCAGACATAAACTGCTCAAATGGCCCAGGGTCTCAGTAGCCTGACATCTGTCCAGCCAGTCAGATTGTCAGCCTGGGCTTGCTTGGGATATATTTTAACCCTTTAATGACCTACGACGTATATATACGTCCTAGGTCTCCCTTGCTCCCCTAGATGTGGGCTTATGCGACAAGCCCACATGTTTCCCTGTACATGTCAGATGTGATCAGCTGACATGTGCAGCTAAGAGACGCTGGGATATCTCCAATCCAGCCGCACCTGTTAACCTCTTATCACATTGTCAAACTCTGACAATGCCATCTAATTCACTCAGACGGGGATTGCTTTGTTCCCCGTCACCATCGGTGGCCCCGTGACCCAATCATGGGGTGCTAATGGGTTCCTATGACAGAGTGGGGTCAGCTGATGACTCCAATAACTGTCATCACTCACTTCCTGTGAATGCCGGCAGAGTGCTGGCACTCACAGGTGATCAGCATTTCTGCTCATCAGAGCAATGTTAAAGCATCACTCTGATTAGAAGAAGCGATCAGACAGTACAGTCATCAATTAAAAATGTAAAATATGTTTTCAAAACTATGAACATTTTAAAAAACTTAAAAGTGCGTATCACCCCACTTTTACACCATTGAAAATAAAATAATATTTAAAAAACACATATTTGGTATCGTCACATTCAGAAATACCCAAGGGTTTGTGCAATTGACATCTTTTAGATGTCTGCGAACCCAGCAAAGTTTTCAAGCGGAGGACATTTCAAGACATGCAAGTTGCATTCTCTTCCCCACTTAATTTGTGGCTTGACTGGGTACATGGATATGTGAGTCAATACAGTTATAGCATCTATATTGAGGTTGTCATGATCCAAGACCGGGATTCTCCGCTCCAGAATTTCCCAGAGCCGGTCTGGTCATGTCAGGGGTTAACTCCCATCAGCCTCATTCTGGTTTCAGAAGACACTATATCTGGGCTCTGCAATTGCATTCTGGTGCTGGTTATAGTTTTGCTCTGCGGCCTGTGACTTGCTCTGGGGAGATTTCCTGTTTGATCTGACTCCTTGTTACTGTGACCTGACCTGTACCCTTCCCCTCTCATCCGTCTGTCCCAGCCCCTTGACTTCCCGCTCCTGTATGTTGATTGTGTTTCCCGTTGCATTCCTGATCTCCTGCCTTCCGACTTGGCTTTGTTTTCTAACTTGGTTTTGATCCTCCCTTTGCAGTGACTCGACTTTCCTGGCTTTAAACTCTGACTGTTTGACTACTCTTTTGCCTCCTGGTGGTTCGCCTGTTATCTGCCTGCTGAAGTTACTCTGCTGTACTTCAGCTGCCTTTCTGTTACTGTGTTACTTTGTCTCTCCTTCACTACTCTGCTGCCACCTAGTGAGGAATACTCTGTACTACGTGATACCAACCCTTTGTACAGAGGTCACCTTAATGTGGCTAGATGACTTTTACACTTAGTATCAAGAAATGTCATCAAATTACCTCATGTTTTTACAGTGATTATATAGCAATGGTGGAATTCATGTACAGTATTTATTTGCAGTGTGCCGACACACTGTATTTACTGTATGTATGTTTGCATAATGACCATAGTGTATTTGTGTAGGTGCATGTTAATTTATCTTATTATCATATCTAAATTAATCCTCTCCCTCTCTCACTTAATTTAATCTCTGTATTATTCAGATTACTACACTCATCTTCATCACTATTGCAGTTGTTCAACTCACACATTTCTCAAATATTTAACCCATGTTTTTGAGCCTTATCTTCCTAATCTATTGCTAAACTCTGAGCTCTGACTTCCTCTCACTATCCTAAAGCTGGGTTTACACACTGCAACATCTCAAACGACATCGCTGTAACGTCACCGGTTTTGTGACGCAATAGCGATGTTGTTTGCGATGTTGCAGTGTGTGAAACCTATCAGCGACCTGGCCCCTGCTGTGAAGTTGTAATCGTTACAAATCGTTCAGGACCATTCCTAGGTCCTTTGTTTCCCGCTGTGCAGCATGCATCGCTGGAAAGTTTCAGTGTGTGAAAGACTTTGCAGAGACTTTGTTAGCAACTTCCCTTTCAAAAGGCTGCTTATCAACGTCCCCAACAACCAGCTAGGTGGCTCTGCAGGTCCAGATCGCTGTTGAGTTGTTGGCCAGGTTTGCCTGTTTGACAGCTCACCAGCGACTTAGCAGAGACTTAGGGAGGTCGCTGTTACGTCACAAAACCGGTGACGTTACAGCGATGTCCTTTGCGATGTTGCAGTGTGTAAACCCAGCTTTACTCACTCTACACCCTCACCCTTCTACATTCTCTGCCTAGACTTTCACACAGGCTATTATGATACGCCACATTACTTTTTGGATTATTTGTCATCCACTATTATTGGGCCTTACCTTCCAATCCCTATTGTTGAACTGTGAGCTCTGACGTCCTCTCATTATCCTAAAAAATCCTAAAAATGGTTGCTGCATTAGCAATACTTACTGTTTGATTTGGATTTTTTACTTTGATTTGATTTTATACCTGACTTTGTACTGCTTCACATGCTCTATACCATATGATGTGATAGTTGTATATAGACCAAAAATAGGCCCTCTAAAATTATATACTTTATTAACTATTTTGCTAAAAATCCCAAGCAAACACAGATACAAAACGGAAAAGCAATTTTCTTTATTTCAAAAATTCATTAAAAAAACACCAATGCTATGAGTAAGGACCTCACGGTCTGAAACGCGTAAGCGGTGTGTATTGGTGCCAGTACCTTGTTTTATTTGGGCCATGTTTTTTTAATTAATTTTTGAAATAAAGAAAATTGATTTTATCTGTACAAGTGCTGGATCTCCTTCCACTCACTAGTATCCTGGACTGCCCGGCGTCTTGTTTCCCTGCAACGCCCAGTATCAAGTGGACTCACAGCCAGAGATATGGACACTGAATAGGTGAGCTGAAAGAAACCCCCCTTTTTTTCTGGATTTAAAATGGAAAAGCAAGTATACACAAGGGGGACCTCAGTGTAATTACTATGTAGAGGATGGGATAGAGTGTTTTCTGGTGAGGATTATCATGCCATAGTCAAATCACGGTTATTAATGATGACTTATCTCAGCACGGTGAGCCATACTGGGTTCCTTTGAATGACCCACGTGAATTGATGGATCAGATATCCCATCACGCTAATTTGCAGGATGGCAACATTATAATCAGGTGGCTAACTGTTTTAAGGACTTTTCTTATATCTTGGTGTCCTTCAATCCCCTGATGAACCACAAAAGAAGAGGGGAAACGCGTCAGGATTTTGAATTCTTAGGCTATGTGCCCACGCTGCACACAAGTTGCAGATATTTTCTGCAGGTAAACCGGAATGGTGAGCAGAAAACTGCATGTTAATATGGGATGCGGGCTGGAGTTGGTTTACCCGTGATTTTCCATGCGGGCAGCTGATGAAAAACCTGATGCGGTTGATGGGGAATGGAAGGGAGAGAGAGACAGAGAGACTGAAGTGAGCCGCATGATCAGCAGTGACGTCACTCAAGTGAGTCCTCCACCTGCAGCTCACTTCAGTCACTCTGGTGATTTGCTGTTACAGGTGGAGGACTCCAGCTGTGGCCATGGGTAACCTGAGTGACATCACCGCCAATCGTGCGACTCACTTCAGTTGCTGTGTGGAGCACACAGCAGGCAGTCTTATCTTATGGTGCTCGCTTTGAGCGTTACATGTAGCAGTGCTGGAAGCGTTGTGGGACCTCGTGTGGATTACATCAGACCAGGATGGGTGTTTGGGGTGTTAATAAAATGGTGAAAGAGGATGCTTTTTTGTCTTTTATTTCAAATAAAGGATTTTTTGAGTGTTTGTGTTTATTTACTTCCACTTACAGATAAGTGATGAGGGGTGTCTCTCACATGCCTGCCATGACTAGAGTTGAGCGCGGTTCGTGGTTCGTGGTTCTCCAGTTCGCGGCTCGAGTGATTTTGGGGCATGTTCTAGATCGAACTAGAACTCGAGCTTTTTGCAAAAGCTCGGTAGTTCTAGAAACGTTCGAGAACGGTTCTAGCAGCCAAAAAACAGCTAAATCATAGCTTGGTTTCTGCTGTAATAGTGTAAGTCACTCTGTGAATCAAACTATTATCACATTTCAGTGTATAGTGTGCGTGAACAGCGCCTTCAGATCACTGCTGTTTCTATAATGGCGATCGCCATTTTTTTTTTTTTTTTTTCTTGTCTTCCTTCCCTAAGCGCGCGCGTCTTGTGGGGCGGGCCAGCATGTCAGCCAATCCCAGACACACACACAGCTAAGTGGACTTTGAGCCAGAGAAGCAACGGCATGTGTGATAGGATCTGCATGTCACATGTCCCTGCATTATAAAACCGTACATTTTCTTCACGGACGCCATTATCTGCCTTCTGCGTCTTTGGTGTCAGACATCACTGTCGCAGCTCCGTCTTCCTGAGTCCTATAGCCGATACAGCTGTATGCGCTGCATACACAGCGTTAGACAGCTTAGGGAGAGCACTTTATAGCAGTCCTTTTAAGGGCTCCAACCGGCAGGGTCAGAGAGCCATAGGTGACAGGTCCTGCAAACAGCAACAGCGTCTGTGTAGCCCAGGTCAGGGATTTCCTACCTGCATTTCACCATTAGGAGGGAATAGAAAGGCAGGCTTCCATTCCTCTACCCAGAGCACCACAATCCTGCCACTGTACCCTCTTGTCCTCTGCACACTCCAACTGATAACTAAGCCATTATACTAGCAAACACTCAGTGTACCTAGTGGCATCCTATATGTGGCTATTGGACTTTGCTATAGTCCCACTAGTGCAAAGACATTTGCAGAGCGCGTCTGCCTGCATTGCACACTACAACTCATTCTAACCAAGCCATTATACTAGCAAACACTCAGTGTACCTAGTGGCATCCTATACGTGGCTATTGGACTTTGCTATAGTCCCACTAGTGCAAAGACATTTGCAGAGCGCGTCTGCCTGCATTGCACACTCCAACTCATTAAAACCAAGCCATTATACTAGCAAACACTCAGTGTACCTAGTGGCATCCTATACGTGGCTATTGGACTTTGCTATAGTCCCACTAGTGCAAAGACATTTGCATAGCGCGTCTGCCGGCATTGCACACTCAAACTCATTTTAACTAAGCCATTATACTAGCAAACACTCAGTGTACCTAGTGGCATCCTATACGTGGCTATTGGACTTTGCTATAGTCCCACTAGTGCAAAGACATTAGCAGAGCACATCTGCCTGCATTGCACACTACAACTCATTCTAACCAAGCCATTATACTAGCAAACACTCAGTGTACCTAGTGGCATCCTATACGTGGCTATTGGACTTTGCTATAGTCCCACTAGTGCAAAGACATTTGCATAGCGCGTCTGCCTGCATTGCACACTCAAACTCATTTTAACTAAGCCATTATACTAGCAAACACTCAGTGTACCTAGTGGCATCCTATACGTGGCTATTGGACTTTGCTATAGTCCCACTAGTGCAAAGACATTAGCAGAGCACATCTGCCTGCATTGCACACTACAACTCATTCTAACCAAGCCATTATACTAGCAAACACTCAGTGTACCTAGTGGCATCCTATACGTGGCTATTGGACTTTGCTATAGTCCCACTAGTGCAAAGACATTTGCAGAGCGCGTCTGCCTGCATTGCACACTCCAACTCATTAAAACCAAGCCATTATACTAGCAAACACTCAGTGTACCTAGTGGCATCCTATACGTGGCTATTGGACTTTGCTATAGTCCCACTAGTGCAAAGACATTTGCATAGCGCGTCTGCCTGCATTGCACACTCAAACTCATTTTAACTAAGCCATTATACTAGCAAACACTCAGTGTACCTAGTGGCATCCTATACGTGGCTATTGGACTTTGCTATAGTCCCACTAGTGCAAAGATATTAGCAGAGCACATCTGCCTGCATTGCACACTCCAACTTTTTTAAACTAAGCAATTTTACTAGCAAACACTCAGTGTACCTAGTGGCATCCTAAACGTGGCTATTGGACTTTGCTATAGTCCCACTAGTGCAAAGACATTTGCAGAGCACGTCTGCCTGCATTGCACACTACAACTCATTGTTACTAAGCCATTATACTAGCAAACACTCAGTGTACCTAGTTGTATCCTAAACGTGGCTATTGTACTTTTGTCTATTCACAGTATTGGAACGATATTTGCAGCACGTCTGCCTGCATTGCACACTCTAACTTTTTTAAACTCAGCCATTTATAGTAGCAAACACTCAGTGTACCTAGTTGTATCCTAAACGTGGCTATTGTACTTTTGTCAATTCACAGTATTGGAACGTTATTTGCAGCACGTCTGCCTGCATTGCACACTCAAACTTTTTTAAACTCAGCCATTTATAGTAGCAAACACTCAGTGTACCTAGTTGTATCCTAAACGTGGCTATTGTACTTTTGTCTATTCACAGTATTGGAACGATATTTGCAGCACGTCTGCCTGCATTGCACACTCTAACTTTTTTAAACTCAGCCATTATACTAGCAAACACTCAGTGTACCTAGTGGCATCCTATACGTGGCTATTGGACTTTGCTATAGTCCCACTAGTGCAAAGACATTAGCAGAGCACATCTGCCTGCATTGCACACTACAACTCATTCTAACCAAGCCATTATACTAGCAAACACTCAGTGTACCTAGTGGCATCCTATACGTGGCTATTGGACTTTGCTATAGTCCCACTAGTGCAAAGACATTTGCAGAGCGCGTCTGCCTGCATTGCACACTCCAACTCATTAAAACCAAGCCATTATACTAGCAAACACTCAGTGTACCTAGTGGCATCCTATACGTGGCTATTGGACTTTGCTATAGTCCCACTAGTGCAAAGACATTTGCATAGCGCGTCTGCCTGCATTGCACACTCAAACTCATTTTAACTAAGCCATTATACTAGCAAACACTCAGTGTACCTAGTGGCATCCTATACGTGGCTATTGGACTTTGCTATAGTCCCACTAGTGCAAAGATATTAGCAGAGCACATCTGCCTGCATTGCACACTCCAACTTTTTTAAACTAAGCAATTTTACTAGCAAACACTCAGTGTACCTAGTGGCATCCTAAACGTGGCTATTGGACTTTGCTATAGTCCCACTAGTGCAAAGACATTTGCAGAGCACGTCTGCCTGCATTGCACACTACAACTCATTGTTACTAAGCCATTATACTAGCAAACACTCAGTGTACTTAGTTGTATCCTAAACGTGGCTATTGTACTTTTGTCTATTCACAGTATTGGAACGATATTTGCAGCACGTCTGCCTGCATTGCACACTCTAACTTTTTTAAACTCAGCCATTTATAGTAGCAAACACTCAGTGTACCTAGTTGTATCCTAAACGTGGCTATTGTACTTTTGTCTATTCACAGTATTGGAACGATATTTGCAGCACGTCTGCCTGCATTGCACACTCTAACTTTTTTAAACTCAGCCATTATACTAGCAAACACTCAGTGTACCTAGTTGTATCCTAAACGTGGCTATTGTACTTTTGTCAATTCACAGTATTGGAACGTTATTTGCAGCACGTCTGCCTGCATTGCACACTCAAACTTTTTTAAACTCAGCCATTTATAGTAGCAAACACTCAGTGTACCTAGTTGTATCCTAAACGTGGCTATTGTACTTTTGTCAATTCACAGTATTGGAACGTTATTTGCAGCACGTCTGCCTGCATTGCACACTCAAACTTTTTTAAACTCAGCCATTTATAGTAGCAAACACTCAGTGTACCTAGTTGTATCCTAAACGTGGCTATTGTACTTTTGTCTATTCACAGTATTGGAACGTTATTTGCAGCACGTCTGCCTGCATTGCACACTCTAACTTTTTTAAACTCAGCCATTATACTAGCAAACACTCAGTGTACCTAGTGGCATCCTATACGTGGCTATTGGACTTTTGTCAATTCACAGTATTGGAACGTTATTTGCAGCACGTCTGCCTGCATTGCACACTCAAACTTTTTTAAACTCAGCCATTATACTAGCAAACACTCACTGTACCTAGTTGTATCCTAAACGTGGCTATTGTACTTTTGTCTATTCACACTACTGCAAATCTATGTGCAGCACCTCTGCCTGCATTGCACACTCAAACTTTTTTAAACTCAGCCATTATACTAGCAAACACTCACTGTACCTAGTTGTATCCTAAACGTGGCTATTGTACTTTTGTCTATTCACACTACTGCAAATCTATGTGCAGCACCTCTGCATGACAACCTCGTGCTCTGTTTTTAATAAGCTATAATGATAGCACAAAATACTGCCATTTTGTGGCATCATAGAACTGGCTGTTGTATTCCATTAGTGCCCCACTGGTGACAAGCTATTTCTAGCACCTCTACATCACACCCTCATGCACATTTAGCTACGCTAATGTTATAGCAAACTCATGGAATTCATTGCTGCATTTCATAATTCGGAGGGATAGAAAGTCAGGCTTCCTTTAGCTTTTCCTTCTGTTCATAGACAGCATCTCCAAGACAAATTTCCCCTCCACGTCTAAGTGTGGAGAGGCAGCTAGTGCGCATGCGTGTGCCGATGTACCCCAGCTGCAGCATAATTACAGTGTTTCGCCTAGTGAGTATGCTCAGCCTGACTGTGCCATTCCTGACGCTAAGTCTTCATTTCGGGATACAGCGCATGCTCCCACACTAAGTGTGAAAAGCCTCTTTGCACAGGTGCTTGCATTCTGTGCCGGGTCTAAGTCCTGTTTTGTGCCTAGACACCATGCTAAAGCTGATAGTCTTTTTTCAGAGACTGTATTTCATGCTACTGAGCATGCTCAGGCACTTCCTGCATCAGAGACTAGGTCCGGTAATGAACTCTTTGGCCCTGGCCCTGATGTGGGGGTCCCATATAGACCACAGGGCATCAGGTGTCCTCCCAAATGGCTTGCAGAGGCCCACACCTATGACTTGTCACCGCATTATTGATGGTCAGACGATGACTGGTGAGGTGTTTGGGTCATGGCAGCCATGAGGTCATCATTGAAGTTGCGTTTCCAAATAGGACGCTAGTTATGCCACTCATGACGTGTCACTCTGCTTTTGTCTCCAGGAGGTGCATTGTGGTTCACCCTGGTTTGGGGCGGACCCAGGTTATAAAAGGGGCTGGAGCCAACAAGGAGGTGCGCAGTCTTCTATTATGCTCCGAAAGAGCACACCTCCATGTGTTGAACCCATTGCGGCTTTAGGCCAGAGGTAGGCAGGGATAGGGTGGTGGATGCAGGCCACCACCACAGTTGGTAACGCAGAACGGTTAAGACCAGCTCCTGTCCTAACAGTCCTGCTTGTGCAGCCCAGTGGCATTAACAGGCCTGCTGCTGCTGATGCGCCTGCTGTCCACAGGTGTGGCCCCTACGCACACGGTCAGCGTACTCAATGGCCCCTGTGTTGTTAACAGGGAGTTCCTGGGCTGGGTGGGCATGTGGACCCTGTGACGCTAACAGGGCTCACAGTCTCCAGATCCGAATGGCGTCTAACTCGGTTCAGGCTACTATTAGTTTCATAGCCACACAGCTCTGTATCCTCCACCAAACCTTCAAGTTGCCAACCTCTCCTTTTCCAACTGGGAGCACGGTGGACACTGACTGCTGAAGGTGATATATACCTTTCTCTTTCTTTTCTTATTAATTTTTGTTATATAGCGGTCACAGATTATATACCACTTTATCCAAATCTGCCAGTCCCACTGTAACAGATGTTGTTTCTTCAGCAAATGTTACAGTTGTTTAACCACCAAATCCACGGACCAAAATTTTTTTCCCCTTTCCAACACACCTGTTCCCCTTTCCAACAGCATCTGTCCTTTTTCAACTCATTTTGGGATATGACCAAAAGTGCAACTGTGCAGGGACACCGTACTCAACGCCATCTCAGCACAGCAGCCATCCCTCGGTCCCTCCGATGTGGACAAGTAAAAGACCATTTCCTCCTATCCATGACAAAGTGTTGAGATTCACTCTGTGCAGCACTGGTGTTTAGTGGAAAAGTAGATCTAAGATTGCGTACCACATTCTGCAGATACTCCTGTATACGTGCGTCTATTTCTATGGCAGGAATTAGTTCGCCAAATTTTGTCTTGTACCGGGGATCTAACAGTGTGGCAACCCAGTATTCAGGATTACTTCAAATTCATACAATCCGAGGGTCATGTAGGTAGTGCAGCAAGAAGGCGCTCATGTGTCTTGTGCATCCAGGAGGACCAAGTCCTTGGTGTGTTGGTGGCAGAGAGGTGAGAATCGTGCATCCTTCCTCTGCCCTCTACCCACAACCTCGCACAACCGAAATGTGAGCAAGCTCTCACTCATCTGCTGAGTCTTCCATGCCCATCGCCAGTTCGTCCTCCATTTCTTCATGGGCTCCTGCACTTTCATCAACACTTTTTGCTGATACTATGCGCCCTTGTTAATCCCTCTCCCTCACCATGACTGCCGCATAGGTGCCGCTGACCATCTGGACCTCGTAGATCTTGTTATCCCTTCCGCATATGACTCCTCCTGTACTTCCTCCCCTTCCTCTTGTCCCAACACCTGACTCCGAATAATAATTACAGTGTGCTCCATCATGTAGATGACCAGAATTGTCACGCTGAGAATGACATTGCCAGTGCTAAACATCTTCGTCGACATTTCAAAACTGTGTAGCAGGGTGCATAGGTCCTTGATCTGACACCACTCCAGCAGCGTGATCTGCACCACCTCTGGATCAACTTATCCCAGGCTATATGTCTTACCGTATTTCAGCAGGGCTCTGCGGTGCTGCCACACACGCTGCAACATGTGCAGATTCCAATTCCTGCGTGTCGGAACATCGCATTTCCGGCGTTTAACTGCCAGACCCTAAGACTTCCGGAGTGATGAAAGTTGTTGAGCTGCTGTGTGCGCACGATGGAAGTGAGCACATAGCGAGCGTGCCCGCTGCACAAGGCCATGTAGGCCGTGATGGTGTTTTAAAAATTGCTGGAGAATTCGGATCAACACGTGAGCCATAAAAGGCACGTGTGTCACATTGCCCTGAGGATGGCCCGCAGCCAGGTTTGCATCATTGCCGCACACGGCTGTTAAGTCACCAACGGAGTCCGCTCCGTCAATTTGTACTCCGGTCGCCAGGTGACAACGTGTTCCTTTCATGAATAGTGCTGATGATGGGAGAGTAGTCGATGCCAGCGGCGCAGGTGGACGCAGGTTATGCTCACCCACTGGGCTGCATTACCTTGACAGATGCAGAATCTCTGGCTGAATGTAGCTGGTGGGTATCTCACAGATGAAATACCATCATTCAGCTACAACCAATGGGAAGACACCACACCCTTTTTTATGCCCATCCTGTCTGCAGACCACTGCCAGACATAGCTATGAACCTCTGGTTAATTTTACCCCCAGTTCAGTTTTATGATTTTGTGTGCTTGTTACCTGACTACTTTTCCTGCTTGCTGTTTATGTACCTTGTTGGCCGATACGCATTTCACCTCTGCTTGTTTTCTGATTAAGTCCTGGCCGTCCCATTCTGTTCCTGTTCCTCAATTAATGTTTTGACCCTGCCTGACTACTATTCTCTGTAATAGCGGTGTGACTCACATTTCCCATACATTTCAAAGTAAAACTTTGACCGCCTGATGGCATTGAGCTCTGCTGCCAGCATAGTAAGGAGGTGTGTGGTAGTCCTTGTGCGCAGTTGCAAGGAAGGGTGGCCTGACCACACAGGGTTTGCGCAAAGGTAGAGGACCCACACGAGGTTGAAGAGGCAGAAGCAGTGTATTAACTTCTACATACAGAACAAGGATTGAAACAACTCGTGGGGACGGCAAGACTTGTACAGCAGACCCTTCTCCATCTCTCACCATAGTTTGCCAGTGCCCAGTCAGTGACATGTAATGACCCTGTCTATGCTTACTGGTCCAAGTATCTGTGTTGAAATGCACCCTGTCGCACACAGATTTTCTCAAGGAAGTGGTGATGTTGTGTGCGACATGCCGGTGTAGCGCGGGCATGCTTTTCTTGGAGAAGCAGTGGTGATTGGGCATCTGGTACTGGGGCACAGCGACAGACATAAGGTCTGTAAAATCCTGTGTGTCCACTACGCGTAAAGGCAGCATTTCGGTAGCCAACAGCTTACAGAGGGATAGAGTCAACCACTTAGCTTTGTCATGGGTCGCAGTAAGTGGCCTTTTATTTGACCACATCTGAGGGACAGAGATCTGGCTGCTGTCTGTAGACGGTGTTGAGTAGGGTGTCCCTGGAAAAATGCAGGTTTGTGAGAAAAGTGCAGGCGGAGACATGATGTTGGCTTCATCTTGCCTTCAGATCTGTTCATCTTGTATCATTTTTAAAAAACACAGCAAGCAAGGGTTACTCCAAGCGGAGTCTCCCTTTTTTTCCAAAAATTGGGCCCCACACAGACACCTTATCAGTGGCAGCACTTGTGCCCTAGTTGCAAACAGGATGTTTTGATTTGCATCAAGCACATTCCAAATCCACAAGCATTTACTCTCCCCAGGATGACACAGGGGTAGTAAATTCCTTCTGGATCCATGACTTGTTCATTTTGATGAACGTCAGTCTGTCCACATTGTCACTGGACAGACGCGTGCGCTTATCTGTCAGCACACACCCAGCAGCACTGAAGACACGTTCAGAGACAACGCTGGCAGCTGGACACGACAAAATCTTCGAGGCGTAACTGGAGAGCTCTTGACATTTTTCTAGATTTGAAGCACAAAAGGAGCAAGGCTCCATTTGCAAAGTCATTGCATCGATGTTCATTTGGAGATACTCCTGTATCATCCTCTCCATCCGTTGACTATGTGTCAGACTTGTTGTCTCTGGTGGCCTTGCAAAGGAGGGTCTAAAAAAATTATGAAAAGATTCCATAAAATTGCTGTTACCAGCACCAGATACGGTCCTACTGGTACGGGTAGACTGTTGAAGATGACGAGGCCGTCCCATGTTTGTCAAGTTACAACTGGGAGAATCACTCCCTTCACCTGCACGGTTGTTTGGTGGAAAAGCCGAGCTAAGATCGAGTAACAGCTTCTGCTGATACTCCTGCATACGTGCGTCCCTTTCTATGGGTGGAATTATGTCACAAAATTTGGACTTGTCCCGGGGATCTAATAGTGTGGCAAGCCAGTAGTCATCATCACTTCTAATTTTGACAATACGAGGGTCATGTTGGAGGTAGTGCAACAAGAAGGCACTCATGTGTCTTGCGCAGCCATGCGCACCAAGTCCACGCTGTGTTTGTGGCATAGAGGTGCTAACCGTTCTTTCTTCCTCTGTCATCTCCCCCCAACCTCTTTCAACTGAAATTTGACCAAGGTCCCCCTCATCTGCTGAGTCTTCCATGTCCATGGACAGTTCGTCCTCCATATCTTCATGTCCTCCTGCACCTTCCTCAACATCTCACCTGCTACCATGCGCCCTTGTTGATCCCTGTCCCCCATGGTCCCATGCCTGCCGCGTTGGTGATGATGAACGTCTGGACCTTGGTGATGTTGTTGTGTCTTGCGCATATGAATCCTCCTGTAGTTCCTCCCCTTCCTGTTGTCCCACCCCCTGACTACGAATAGTGTTTAGCGTGTGCTCCAGCATGTAAATGACTGTAATCGTCATGCTGATAATGGCATTGTCAGCGCTAAACATATTCGTCGCCATGTCGAAACTGTGCAGAAGGGTGCATAGGTCCTTGATCTGAGATCACTCCATCAGGGTGATCTGCCCCACTTCTGCATCTCGTTGGCCCAGGCTATACATCATGACGTATTGCACCAGGGCTCGCCGGTGCTGCCACAGTCGCTGTAACATGTGGAGAGTTGAATTCCAGCGTGTCGCCACATCGCATTTCAGGCGATGAACCGGCAGGCCGAAAGACTTCTGGAGCGATGCAAGTCGCTCAGGTGCGGCGGTTGAACGGCGGAAGTGAGCACTGCAGACAGTTTCCGTGCCCTGGTCAGAAGGCCATCTAGGCCGGGATAGTGTGTTAAAAATTGCTGGACAACAAGGTTAAACACGTGAGCCATACAAGGCACGTGTGTCACCTTGCCCAGGCGAAGGGCCGCACCCAGGTTTGCAGCATTGTCGCACACGGCCTTACCAGGCTGCAGGTTGAGTGGAGACAACCATTTATCAAAATCAGTCTCCAGAGCTGCCCACAACTCAGTCGCTGTGTGACTCCTATTTCAAAGACATGTCAAGCTAAAGACCGCCTGATGCCGTTGCGCTCTGCTACCAGCATAGTAATGAGGGGTGCGTGATTCCTTCTGCGCAGTGAGAACGCTGGTGGCCTGACCAGGCAGGCTTGGGGCGGAGGTGGAGGACCCAGATGAGGTGGAGGATGCAGAAGCAGTGGCGGAACTTGGACAGACAGAGGATTGACACACAAGTCGTGGGGACGGCAAGACTTGTGCAGCAGACCCTTCACCATCTATCACCATAGTTACCCAGTGGCCAGTCAGCGACATGTAACGTCCCTGTCCATGCTTACTGGTCCAAGTATCGGTGGTGAAATGCACCCGTTCACACAGAGTTTCTCAAGGAAGCGGTGATGTTGTGTGCGACATGCTGGTGTAGCGCGGGCACACCTTTCTTAGAGAAGTAGTGGCGACTAGGCATCTGGTACTGGGGCACAGCGACAGACATAAGGTCTCTAAAATCCTGTGTGTCCACTAGGCGGAAAGGCAGCATTTCTGTAGTCAACAGCTTACAGAGGGATAGAGTCAACCTCTTCGCTTTGTCATGGGTCGCAGGAAGTGGCCTTTTATTTGACCACATCTGAGGGACAGAGATCTGGCTGCTGTGTGTAGACGGTGTTGAGTCGGGTGTCCCTGGAAAAATGCAGCTTTGTGAGGAAAGTGCAGGCGGAGACATGATGTTGCCTTCATCCAAAGTTGGTGCTATCGATGTCTGAGAGAGCTGTACACACTCACTTGTTTCCCCTTCCAAACCAACTGACGACCTACCAAGCAAACTGCCTGTTGCGGTTACAGTGGTGGAAGTTGTGGGTGGAAAAACAGGTGTGACAGCTGTCCCCACAGTCCTAGAAGATGACGAGCGCGCGGATGCACTGGAAGGGGCAGGCGGTGGATGGTTCGCTCCGCTAGGCCGCATTGCAGCACGGTGAGCTTCCCATCGGGCCATATGATATTTATTCATGTGACGATTCATGGAAGAAGTTGTCAAACTGCTGAGGTTTTGACCTCTACTAAGAGAACCATGACAAATTTTACAGATCACATAATTTGGGCGATCTTTTTCTATGTCAAAAAAGGACCTGGCTAGGCAAGGCTTAGAGGCCATGCGACCTGTTGATCCACCCCGAATAATGCTCAGAGGCAGAGTGGTGGCTGAGGATGCAGTTGTAGACGTGCTACCAGTGCTCCGACTGTGTCCAGGAAGGCGCCAGGTTACTTCGACGTCGGTTGCATCCTCCTCCACCGCCTCTGTTGACCTCCTCGAGTGTCTGACTGTGGGTTGACAGTAGGTGTGATCTAGAACTTAATCATCAATTGTTGTGTTTGCACTCCCCTACCCCTCAGACCGAGTTTCTTCTTGCCCTGACCGAATATTTAAGTTGTCATCCCAATCGGGTATCTGCGTCTCATCTTCATCAGTATGTTCCTCATTGCCTATAACCACAGTTGTTGGAAAGGCAGCATTTTGGTAGCCAACAGTTTGCATATGATGAAAGTCAACCTCCAAGCCATTTCATGCCCTTCTAAAAGCATGTAAAACACAGCGAGGGGACTCCAACCACAGTCTCCCTCGTTGCCACTAACTGGGCCACACACACCCCACTTGACTGGCATCGGTTGAGCCCCCTTTTGAAAAAGAAAAAGATGCTTTGCATGAAGCACTCTCAAAAATACGCGTGCCTTTCCCGTCCCCTGGCTGACCCAGGGGAAGAAAAGTCCTCTGAGAGCCATGACTTGTTCATCTTGGTTCTTTTAGAGACACAGCGAGGGGACTCCAACCACAGTCTCCCTCGTTGCCACTAACTGGGCCACACACACCCCACTTGACTGGCATCGGTTGAGCCCCCTTTTGAAAAAGAAAAAGATGCTTTGCATGAAGCACTCTCAAAAATACGCGTGCCTTTCCCGTCCCCTGGCTGACCCAGGGGAAGAAAAGTCCTCTGAGAGCCATGACTTGTTCATCTTGGTTCTTTTAGAGACACAGCGAGGGGACTCCAACCACAGTCTCCCTCGTTGCCACTAACTGGGCCACACACACCCCACTTGACTGGCATCGGTTGACCCCCCCTTTTGACAAAGAAAAAGATGCTTTGCATGAAGCACTCTCAAAAATACGCGTGCCTTTCCCGTCCCCTGGCTGACCCAGGGGAAGAAAAGTCCTCTGAGAGCCATGACTTGTTCATCTTGGTTCTTTTAGAGACACAGCGAGGGGACTCCAACCACAGTCTCCCTCGTTGCCACTAACTGGGCCACACACACCCCACTTGACTGGCATCGGTTGAGCCCCCTTTTGAAAAAGAAAAAGATGCTTTGCATGAAGCACTCTCAAAAATACGCGTGCCTTTCCCGTCCCCTGGCTGACCCAGGGGAAGAAAAGTCCTCTGAGAGCCATGACTTGTTCATCTTGGTTCTTTTAGAGACACAGCGAGGGGACTCCAACCACAGTCTCCCTCGTTGCCACTAACTGGGCCACACACACCCCACTTGACTGGCATCGGTTGAGCCCCCTTTTGAAAAAGAAAAAGATGCTTTGCATGAAGCACTCTCAAAAATACGCGTGCCTTTCCCGTCCCCTGGCTGACCCAGGGGAAGAAAAGTCCTCTGAGAGCCATGACTTGTTCATCTTGGTTCTTTTAGAGACACAGCGAGGGGACTCCAACCACAGTCTCCCTCGTTGACACTAACTGGGCCACACACACCCCACTTGACTGGCATCGGTTGACCCCCCCTTTTGACAAAGAAAAAGATGCTTTGCATGAAGCACTCTCAAAAATACGCGTGCCTTTCCCGTCCCCTGGCTGACCCAGGGGAAGAAAAGTCCTCTGAGAGCCATGACTTGTTCATCTTGGTTCTTTTAGAGACACAGCGAGGGGACTCCAACCACAGTCTCCCTCGTTGCCACTAACTGGGCCACACACACCCCACTTGACTGGCATCGGTTGACCCCCCCTTTTGACAAAGAAAAAGATGCTTTGCATGAAGCACTCTCAAAAATACGCGTGCCTTTCCCGTCCCCTGGCTGACCCAGGGGAAGAAAAGTCCTCTGAGAGCCATGACTTGTTCATCTTGGTTCTTTTAGAGACACAGCGAGGGGACTCCAACCACAGTCTCCCTCGTTGCCACTAACTGGGCCACACACACCCCACTTGACTGGCATCGGTTGACCCCCCCTTTTGACAAAGAAAAAGATGCTTTGCATGAAGCACTCTCAAAAATACGCGTGCCTTTCCCGTCCCCTGGCTGACCCAGGGGAAGAAAAGTCCTCTGAGAGCCATGACTTGTTCATCTTGGTTCTTTTAGAGACACAGCGAGGGGACTCCAACCACAGTCTCCCTCGTTGCCACTAACTGGGCCACACACACCCCACTTGACTGGCATCGGTTGAGCCCCCTTTTGAAAAAGAAAAAGATGCTTTGCATGAAGCACTCTCAAAAATACGCGTGCCTTTCCCGTCCCCTGGCTGACCCAGGGGAAGAAAAGTCCTCTGAGAGCCATGACTTGTTCATCTTGGTTCTTTTAGAGACACAGCGAGGGGACTCCAACCACAGTCTCCCTCGTTGCCACTAACTGGGCCACACACACCCCACTTGACTGGCATCGGTTGACCCCCCCTTTTGACAAAGAAAAAGATGCTTTGCATGAAGCACTCTCAAAAATACGCGTGCCTTTCCCGTCCCCTGGCTGACCCAGGGGAAGAAAAGTCCTCTGAGAGCCATGACTTGTTCATCTTGGTTCTTTTAGAGACACAGCGAGGGGACTCCAACCACAGTCTCCCTCGTTGCCACTAACTGGGCCACACACACCCCACTTGACTGGCATCGGTTGACCCCCCCTTTTGACAAAGAAAAAGATGCTTTGCATGAAGCACTCTCAAAAATACGCGTGCCTTTCCCGTCCCCTGGCTGACCCAGGGGAAGAAAAGTCCTCTGAGAGCCATGACTTGTTCATCTTGGTTCTTTTAGAGACACAGCGAGGGGACTCCAACCACAGTCTCCCTCGTTGCCACTAACTGGGCCACACACACCCCACTTGACTGGCATCGGTTGAGCCCCCTTTTGAAAAAGAAAAAGATGCTTTGCATGAAGCACTCTCAAAAATACGCGTGCCTTTCCCGTCCCCTGGCTGACCCAGGGGAAGAAAAGTCCTCTGAGAGCCATGACTTGTTCATCTTGGTTCTTTTAGAGACACAGCGAGGGGACTCCAACCACAGTCTCCCTCGTTGCCACTAACTGGGCCACACACACCCCACTTGACTGGCATCGGTTGAGCCCCCTTTTGAAAAAGAAAAAGATGCTTTGCATGAAGCACTCTCAAAAATACGCGTGCCTTTCCCGTCCCCTGGCTGACCCAGGGGAAGAAAAGTCCTCTGAGAGCCATGACTTGTTCATCTTGGTTCTTTTAGAGACACAGCGAGGGGACTCCAACCACAGTCTCCCTCGTTGCCACTAACTGGGCCACACACACCCCACTTGACTGGCATCGGTTGAGCCCCCCTTTTGACAAAGAAAAAGATGCTTTGCATGAAGCACTCTCAAAAATACGCGTGCCTTTCGCCTCCCCTGGCTGACCCAGGGGAAGAAAAGTCCTCTGAGAGCCAGGTCCACATTGTCAGTGGACAGACACGTGTGCTTATCTGCCAGCAGACCCCCAGCAGCACTGAAGACAGGTTCCGAGAGAACGCTGGCTGCAGGACACGACAAGATCCTCAAGGCGTACGTGGCGAGCTCAGGCAATTTATCCAGATTGGAAGCCTAAAATGAGCAGGGCTCAAGTTGCACAATAATGGAATCGATGTTTCTTTGCATATACTCATATATCTGTGTGTCTCCCTCTTTTTCCTTGTCCAGCTGTTTTGTTTTCACATGAGTATATGTCCTTGTCACTTTCCCATGTGTTTGTGTTATGTTGTGAGTTGTTTGTCACCTTTTGGACACCTTTCAGGGTGTTTTCTAGGTGTTTTACTGTGTTTGTGATTGCCTGCCATTGTTTCCTATGGGCTCGAGTTCGGTTCGTCGAACGTTCGACGAGCCGAACTCGAGCCAGACCCCCCGTTCGGCGAACCGCCTCGAGCCGAACCGGGACCGGTTCGCTCATCTCTAGCCATGACTAATCTAGGACTTAGTGGCTGCTGTAGTCTGCCATTAAATCCTTATTACCCTGATTGCCACCGCACCAGGGCAATCAAGACTGTCGCATCTAATGGATGCGGAAAGTGAGTGGCTGCTGGCTGATATATTTAGGCTGGGGGCTCGCAATAATGTGGGTCTCCCCAGCCTGAGAATACCAGATCTCAGCTGTGAGCCTGTGTGCTTACACTTTAGATCATAAAACCTTTTTCTGGTGGATGCAGTATTTTGCAGTGCATACAAATAAAGTGAGTATTTCTTGGTGATTAATGCAAATCGAATTGCTCAACTGTAGTATTAAAGAATTTGATTTTAATGATATTTCCTATATGATATTTGAACATGGACAATTCTGCAGATACAAGGAGCTGCTTAAAAGTCTTTGGCTTTACTCAGAAAGAAGTGAGATAGGATGATGAAACTTTACATTTATTCCACATACTCCCCACTGATGTAAACACACTTTTTACATCGGTATACCAAGTTCTGTAAGCCTAGCAAAATGAAGGATCTCGGTTGTGCTTCAAACCAGGTATTTGTGGCAGCCATGGCATCAGAAATGGTGTAAAATTTGGTACCCTTGAGGTGTTTCCTCAAGTTTGGAAACAGATGATAGTTGGAAGGAGCTAGAGCTGTTGAATAAGGTGGGTAGTCAACCAGCTAGAAGCCCAGCTCTGCTAGTTTTGCCGTGGTTGTTTGTGCAGTGTGAGCGGAGGCGTTGTCTTGCAGAAACAAGATTCTCTTGCACAGCTTGCCATGCCTTTTGGCCTTCAGAGCTGCCTTCAATTGGTCCAAGAGTTCAGTGTAATACCTTGCATTGATGGTGGAACCCTTTTGAAGATAGTTCACCAGTAGCACACCCTCCTTATCCCAGAATACAGATGCCATCACCTTAGTGGATGATTTTTGCACCCTGAACTTTCTTTGGACGAGGAGAACCACTGTGCCTCCATACTTTTGACTGCTCCTTGTTTTCAGGGTCATACAAATAAATCCAGGTCTCATCCATAGTGACCAGTCGATCCAGGAAGTTTTTAACAGTCCAGAAACGCTGATAAATAGACCAGGAAGTTTTTACTCGCATGCTTCTCTGATCTGTTGTAAACTTTTGGAGACCCACTTTGCATATAGCTTCCTCATGTCCAAATATTCATGGATAATGACACAAACACATTCACGGGAAATCACCATGATGTCTGCCATTGCTTTAGCTGAAATTCGTCGATTCTTTAGTATGAGGTTGTGTACAGCATCAACAATCTCCGGAACAATAACCACTCTCGGCCGTCCAGGATGTTCCTCATCATTGGTGCTGAAATGGCCCATTTTAAATTTGGCAGTTCTTAACTGTGGAATATGAAGGGCATTGATCCCCCAATGCCTGCGACATATCACCATGAATATCCTTTGCGGACTTTCCTTGCAGAAACAAGAATTTTATCACTCCTCTGCTCTTAGTTGCTGTGAATATCACATTAGATTCTGCCTTTTTGTTCTCCCGCGTGCGTAGAACACTGTTGTCATAAGCAACAAAAACAAAATTTTGAAAACATATATTAGACACATAAGGCTTTCATTTAGTGTAACATTCATTACCCATAGAAACAAAAAATGATCACAAAGCCGAAAACTTTTCAGCAGTATATCTCGTATATCCTAATCCCAGAACAATCGTAATTTGGGTGATATAAAAATAGAGAAAGTCAACTCCCCCTTCGTTGCAGCAGGATGGGTGTCACAACATCCCAAAAGAAAAAGCCCCGGCCAGAGCTCCAGAAGCTAACATTTAACAAATGCAGCATCGCTCGTGCCACTTTTTTCAATGATTAAAGAAATTATTTCTGAAATCATGGCGCTTCCTGATGTGCAGATATTTTTCCTTGTTTCCTATAGAATAATGCTCTAAACCATCTCAGAAGCGTCTTCTATGTTTATAATGTTTAGTAGTAAAACTTTTTAAGCTGGATTTGAAATAAAAGACAAATACTTTTTTTTTTTCAAAAACCATAAAAAATTGCTCTAAATTGAAGTTCTCCAAGGTAGCCGCCGAAAGAAAGCATTTTATATTCATACATGTAATTAAAGTGAAAAAAATAAAATAACAACGTTTATTTAAAAGCTTTGACAATATCACAGTGTGTTTAACATTCAGACATGAAATAGAAAAGTGTGCTTTTTAATACAGTTAAATAAACAATTACATTTTCTGAAGGCGTTGAGATCCTGATTTAGACTTTAGAAGCTAATTTATTCATTTTGCTGTTTACAACACATTACACATTTACCGGGTGCTCAGAAAAAGCTTCCCATTAGTCAAATCACAGCATTCACATTACAACATTATTGTCTGGAATGGAATTTTTATATAGCTAAGAGGCTTTCAGGAAGAGGTAGATAAACTATAACAATACAGTAGAGACATTTTTAAAAGAATGTTGGTTAGAGATAAACTGGGGTTTCAAGATGTGCTATTCAGGCATTTTTGAAGAAACATCAAGAAATGGGCAACATTGAGGACCTTGGATGCAGTGGTCAGCCAAGAAAACTTGGTGCAGTGAAAGAAAGATACATAATGATGACTTCCTTTGAAAAATGATAAGATATCCAGCAGTGCCATCAGCTCAGAACTTGCTTCACACCAGTCAACCAACAAGCAGTGGGAACCACCTACACCCATCTATTGTTCAGAGAAGTCTGGCTGAACAGGGTAATTGAGTCAATTGGCCTTCGACTTGAAAGCAAGGCCAATTGACTCCACAATGCATGAACACATAGGAACTGTGGTGCATAAAATTGGCAGCAGATGCTGACTGGTGAGTCAAAAATGTAATTACTTGACTATCAGAAGGCAGTTTATTCACTGAAGGACTGTAGTGTGATACAATAATGAGTGTCTGCAGGCAATTATGAAGCATGTTGGATATTCCTTGTTAGTTTGAAGCTACCTTTTAGCAAACAGAAATGGGAATTTGGTCAGGATTAATGGTGTCCTCAATGCTGGGAAATACAGGCAGATACTTGTTAATTGTGTAATGCCATCAGGAAATCATCTGATTGGCTCCAAATCTGCAGGCTAGACAACGACCCCAAACATACTGCCAATGTCATTAAGAATTAACAGCATAAAGGAGGAAGTGATGACATGATCCACACATCAACATCATTACTTCTGGGATTACATGAAGAGATAGAAGCATTTGCACAAGCCTACTGTACATCCACAGAAGATCTGAGTTTAGTTCTCAAAGATGTTTGGAACAAACTCCCTGCTGAATTGCTCCAAAAACTGTGTGCAAGTGTAGCTAGAAGAATTCATGCCTTGATACTGCTTTAAATGCGATGGGTAATCACACCAAATATTGATTTGGTTTAGAGTTGTCTTTTGTTAAATTACTTTCCATTTTGTTAATAGATATAACTGAAATACAACATACTAACACTTCTATTTTTTAAACATTCTTATTTTGTATTTGCATATGTGTAGTTTATGTGCATTTTATGTATACATGTGTGATTAATGGGTGTATGCATATGTGTGTATAGTGTATGTTTGCAAGTAGGTGTGGAGGGAATGTATTTTTGTATGGATTATAGCAGTACTATGTATTTGAGTAGTAGCACGTTAACATGTTTGTCTCTACTTTAGGCCTCTGTCACACATCCGTGCCGCCAGTCCGTGTTTGCCGTTTTTTTCACGTATCGGAGACACGTGCTTACGTTGAATCATTTATTTTCATGTTAAAAGCCACTCGTCAGTATTTTTGCATGGAGTGTGTTTACGTTCCGTGCATACGTGTGTCCGTTTTGAAAAAGCGCTGACATGTCCGTGTTGCTCCGGGATCACGTACTCATGGACCCATTAATCCTATGGGTCCGTGTTGACACGTACGTGATACGGATGATGTCCG